>NC_134856.1:56985878-57319807 GCF_049852395.1 Peromyscus maniculatus bairdii
CTTGTGCGCTCCTGTGCAGAATGCTTGTGCGCTCCTGTGCAGAATGCTTGTGCGCTCCTGTGCAGAATGCTGTGTGCTCCTGTGCAGAATGCTGTGTGCTCCTGTGCAGAATGCTGTGTGCTCCTGTGCAGAATGCTGTGTGCTCCTGTGCAGAATGCTTGTGCGCTCCTGTGCAGAATGCTGTGTGCTCCTGTGCAGAATGCTGTGTGCTCCTGTGCAGAATGCTGTGTGCTCCTGTGCAGAATGCTTGTGCGCTCCTGTGCAGAATGCTGTGTGCTCCTGTGCAGAATGCTTGTGCGCTCCTGTGCAGAATGCTGTGTGCTCCTGTGCAGAATGCTGTGTGCTCCTGTGCAGAATGCTTGTGCGCTCCTGTGCAGAATGCTGTGTGCTCCTGTGCAGAATGCTTGTGCGCTCCTGTGCAGAATGCTTGTGCGCTCCTGTGCAGAATGCTTGTGTGCGCCTGTGCAGAACTGTTGATTACTTGTGCATTTTCATGTAGTCAGGGAGAAAACCTGTTAGCTGCCTCCAAAGAAAGTGCAGAGGAAATGAATGACTTTCAGATGAAGACATAGTAACATAGCCTTTTTTTTTATTTTATTATGTGTATGGGTGTTTTGCCTGAATGTGTGTCTGTGCGCCATGTACATGAGGTGCCCACAGAAACCAGAAAAGGATGTTGGATCCCCTGGAACTCGAGTCGCAAACAATTCTCTCTCTCTTTTTTTTTTTTTTTTTTTGGGTGGGGAGCAGAGGAGGATGGGTTAGACATTGTTTCTCTGTGTAGCTCTGGCTGTCCTGGAACTCATAGAACAGGATGATCTCAAATTCAGAGATCCCCCTGCCTCTGGCTCCCCAGTGCTGGGATTAAAGGTGTGCACCGCCACTGCCTGTCCCTCACAAACTATTCTTAGTCACTATGTGGTTGCTGGAAATCAAACCTGGGTCTTCTGGAAGAGCAGCCAGTGCTCTTAACTGCCTAGCCATCTCTTCAGCCCTGGGCATGGGCTTCTTGAGTGCTGTCTTCTGTGACCAGAGCCAGAAGGGACGTGTTCATACTGCCCGGGAGCTGAGGGGACCTCCTGGGGAAGCACCGAGCCTCTCCCCAGTTGGTCCGCCTGTTGGAATGCAGGCTGCTCTTTGCTTCCTGGAGAGAGCCCCATTAGCCGTTCTCCAGGTAGTGCCCCCTACTAGGTAGATAGTCATTCCTATGTACCATTTGTCACGTGCTTTTCCCAGGGCCACTGAGAAGTCACACTTGAAGTACAGTCAGGCTCAGGGTACTGGGCTCCATCCAGTCCAGACAGCCCCGAGACCAACTTTGCCGTCTTCCCACCACAGCACAGCACAAGCTGACTTTCCCAGCTCTGCTTTCCTCTTTCCTTCTCTGAAGATTCTAGTTGTGACTTTGTGATCCAAAACAAGTCCCACGGCATGGTCACCTTCCTCTTAACACCCCTCAGCAGGGCCTTCCAGGAAGGATGTGGCTCCCTCTGCCAGAGACTGTTCAATTCTCCCACCCTTTGAAGTCTGGCTGTCTGCAGGGTAAACTGTGGTTGTCTCAAAGACTTCATTCTGAAGCCAAAAATACCAGCATCTTTGAAATGGGACAGCACAGGAAGTTAGGGCAGGGGGCACTTGCTCTTTGATGTCCCAGAAGTGAAAAGTGGCCTGCAGCTACAGGGTGCCTGGGCATCATGTGGCTTTAGGGGCCAGCCATGGCATAGACCATCATGCCTCCACAGCCCATCAGACGTGGACCCTTCTTGGCTAGGAGCAGAATAAGACCTGTGTTATAGGAGGCAGATAGCTGGGACGAATGTGGCAGTGTGAGCCCTTCTGTGAGGCTTGGGACACTCAGGACACCCAGAGTCACTTTCTCATCCTGAATACCTGTAACGCAGGACACCTGAGGGTGTGAACACAGTTTGTGAAACAGGTCCACCCGTTTGAAAAATGGTTTGGCCAGAGGTACTAAAGCTGAAGATAGACCTCATGCCTGCAATATTCTATTGGTAGGTGTCATTCAGCATAAGCACATGCCTGTGTCTGCTGCTGATGTCCAGCAGGACCTACCAACAGCACTGATCTGGATAAGATTGGCCACAAGCTGCCAAATGTCCAGGATGGATTATTCACATAGTGGACACTACACAACCTGAATGTGGTGTGAGTCTTAGTGTGAACAAAGGTGACTCTTAGTGTGAACAACGTATAAACCGGAAGATTCCATTTTATGTGATGTTCCAAGATAGACAAAATTGGTAGTGCTGAGGCCCAGGGAGGCCCAACATAACAGGTGTAAGTTGTATTTTATTCATTGACCTGGGAAAGTAGTCCTGATCATGCTCAGTTTGGCGTGTGTCACTTTTATAAGTGTCTTTTACTGCAGGGTTGTTAAATGAAAGCAAAAAGGTAAGTGCAAAATGCAGATGTCAGAAACGACTAACATCTGTTAGTGGATGCTCACACGGTTCATGTGTGCTTCCACAGTGGCTCTTCTGTATGAGCACCTTATGACCAGAGAGTTGCCAGAGTAGGCGAGAGAAAGAACAGACCTTTAGCTGGGCAGGGTAATGCACACCTTTAATATCAGCACTCTGGCAGCAGAGGTAGGTAGATCTTTGTTTTGGTCCAGCCTGCTCCACCACGTGAGTTCCAGGCCAGCCAGAGTTACATAATAGTGAGACCCTGTCTCAAAAAAAAAAAAAGAATGGCCTTTTAACACTAGTATCGCAGACACTGAAAGTGCACTCCAGCTGGTTCCTGCCTCTCCACTGCTGGCGTTCTTACCTTATTCTCTTCACTTCCATGTGGAAGGGAGTATCTTGTGCTGATGAGAAGGCATTGGGTACCATGGAGAAAGTCCAGCAGCGGCTAGAGGTGGGTTGACACCACCCCTGCCTGCTGTCCTGACCACTATGAGTAGTCACATGCCCAGCTGCTGGCCCACAGAGGCTGGAGACAGAGGTCTGCCCTGATGTGGTTCCTGGCTCCAGGGCTGGCATGTGCTCCACAGCGGAAATGGGGCTTCTCAAGGGAAGGGTTGTGCCCTGGGGAGAGGGGCATCCACGAGAGTAAGACAATGTGACTAAAGAACGCTGGGGGATAGCCTCAACCCCCTCTGGTCAATCAGCTCCCAGGAAGTGGCAAGCTTCCTGCCACACCCAGAACTGTAGCTAAAGGAGGTTCTAGCCAGCTTGGGCCTTGAGGGACGTGCAGTGCCGTTGTCCCTGTCAGAGCTCCTCTGAGCCCATTGGTATAGGGCTCTGGTCTACCTTAGCCCTGCCTGTAGTCCTGCAGTTACCACTGACTCTCAGATTCTTCTTGCTCCAGCCTGGAGTTCAAGGAGCTGAATTGGTGCTATGTGTACACACCCTCAGCTCCAAACAGAAATGTCACTGCCCTTGGCATGCTTCCAATGGACAGTGGTGGTGAGGGTGGGAGATGGGATGCCCCGTTCCCAACCCGTGACTGCCCGAGGCAGAGCAGAAAGAGAGGGAGGAGGTGGGGGACAGCTCAAGAAAGTGCCTTGGAGATAGTTTGGAGACTCGGGTAGGGCTACACTGGGCAGGTCCTAGTGAGCCAGGATGCCTGAAAGGGGGTTGGCAAGTCTACAGGGGCTCTGAACACAAGGGATATGCAGTACCCTATGTTGGAGTCGAGCTAGGTTTTCCAGTTTCTCAGTGCTGCTTATGCCCCCTAGAGGCGGTCCAGTGTGCTGGGGCACATGCCCATCATGTGGCCACCCTCAGGAGGAGGGCCTCTGGGAACGAGTTAAAAGATTCAGAGAAAGGCTCCATTCTTTCCCCGACCTCAGCCTACCCTGGCTTGGGGAAGCAGGGGACCCAGAAGTCGGGAGGTGCCGAGCTTAGAAATGTGTCTGAGGCACTTGCTGAGAAAAGGCAGCAGAAAGCTGGGCTCCTCAGTGGGACTCCATGCGCAGAGTCCTAGCCAGGAAGTGTCTAGACTTTGCCTGTGCCATGCCTAGGCAGAAAGAGGGCAAGTGTGAAGGAAAATCGGAGAGTGCCCAGATGGAAAGAGGCAGTGTGAGGGACGTCGGAGCCCCCTGATGATACCATGAGCTGAGTAGGACGCTGGGAGGCTGACACCACCTGGAGCTGAAGCCTCCACTGCTTCCTGGACAAGACTATGCCCACCCAGGGGCCTCAGAAGAGGCTTCTGGGTTCTCTCAACTCCACCTCCACAGCCACCCCTCACCTTGGACTGGCCACAAACCAGACAGGGCCTTGGTGCCTGCAGGTGTCTATCCCGGATGGCCTCTTCCTCAGCCTGGGGCTGGTGAGTCTGGTGGAGAATGTGCTGGTCGTGATAGCCATCACCAAAAACCGCAACCTGCACTCGCCCATGTATTCCTTCATCTGCTGTCTGGCCCTGTCTGACCTGATGGTGAGTATAAGCATGGTGCTGGAGACGGCTATCATCCTGCTGCTGGAGGCAGGGGCCCTGGTGACCCGGGCCGCTTTGGTGCAACAGCTGGACAATGTCATTGACGTGCTCATCTGTGGCTCCATGGTGTCCAGTCTTTGCTTCCTCGGTGTCATTGCCATAGACCGCTACATCTCCATCTTCTATGCATTACGTTATCACAGCATTGTGACGCTGCCCCGGGCACGACGGGCCATCGTGGGCATCTGGGTGGCCAGCATCTTCTTCAGCACCCTCTTTATCACCTACTACAACCACACAGCCGTCCTAATCTGCCTTGTCACTTTCTTTCTAGCCATGCTGGCCCTCATGGCAATTCTGTATGTCCACATGCTCACCCGAGCATACCAGCATGCCCAGGGGATTGCCCAGCTCCAGAAGAGGCAGGGCTCCACCCGCCAAGGCTTCTGCCTTAAGGGTGCCGCCACCCTTACTATCATTCTGGGAATTTTCTTCCTGTGCTGGGGCCCCTTCTTCCTGCATCTCACACTCATCGTCCTCTGCCCTCAGCACCCCACCTGCAGCTGCATCTTTAAGAACTTCAACCTCTACCTCGTTCTCATCATCTTCAGCTCCATCGTCGACCCCCTCATCTATGCTTTTCGGAGCCAGGAGCTCCGCATGACACTCAGGGAGGTGCTGCTGTGCTCCTGGTGAGCAGGGAGGTGGCGTTTGGTCTCAGGCCAGGGTGCTGGGCAGAGGGTGACAATGATATCCAGTGGCCTGCATCCTGTGAGACCACAGGTACTGTTGTCCCTTCCTGACCTCCATTTGTCCAAGGGTGGACTAGGTGAACTTTAAAATAGAAACACAAACTGCCTGGGACCAGGAAAAGGGGTCAGTGTGACTGCAGGGGTCATCCGGGGTAGCTGCGGGAAATGGAAGAAGCAGGGGATAGGGATTCTAGCTCTAGGCAAGGGTCAGCCCACAGGCTCCTGAAGAGACAGTCTCTGTCCTCGGAGAGCTTCACCTCTACCCACTGACTAGGCAATCCCCACCCAGTTCTTCAGCTCACTCAGGCTGGGCCCTCTACTGCTGGGTTGGACAGGAAGTTTCTGAATTAAAAGAATGACAGCCATAAAGGTGTGCTTACTCCTGGTGAGGGCTTCTGAAGGGGGAATTTGTGACCAGGAAAATCCAGCCATAGCCATGCAGTAGGCTGCTTCAACAAGTGAGGCCCTTCCTCCATAAAGGGACCAGAATTGCAGAATGTGCATCTTGCACAAGGGATCTACCCATTTGCACTGGGGGAGTGGGGTTGACCTAAAGACCAGTTGTGTGGCGGCTCATGGGAATCCCAAGAGGTGGGGACCCAACTGCTCACCCCCAGCAGGCTACTCCAACAAGTGCCTCCTCTGGCCTTGGTAGAGGCTGTTGGCCTATTAGTGACCACAGCCTGTGGCTCTGAGCCACACATCGGTTGAAATGCTCAGATAGCGCCTCATCATTATCTTCCCTAGCTCTGCCCGGAAGCTGCTTGAAGTCTGAGTGGGAAAAGGGTAGGGACAGCAGTCAGGACAGGAGGGAGGGAGTCTCAAAGCCGCAGCTGCCTGCCTGAATTAGGAATCCACAGTTCAAAACGCAGCAAGTATTCTAATCAGGCCCTCTTGGCTTCCTCTATATTACTACAGACTAGAGCAGATCAAGGGGCTGCAGGTTCAAATCCTTCGCTTACCTCTAGGGTGACAAGACAGTTCAGGCTCCTTCCAGATCAACCGCAGCAGGACCACAGAGTCACAGCCCCTGACATGACCCATCTGTAACCTTGGCCAGAGTCTACCCCTTTCCTGGCCCCATTCCTGTAGCACCTTCAGCCATGGCACGGAGTGCTATCATCCTACTCGGAGCTGCCCTGAGGAGCCTATAGCATAGGATAGGCCAGGGGTTGGGATCTGTTTCTACTCAACACTGCCCTTCTGGGAGAGGGTGGTGGTGCCAGTGCTCTGCCAGCCTTGGGAAGTATTTAGATTGGGCCTCTCAGAATAGAGGAGGGTGCCTAGGAGCTCAAGGGTATCTGAGTCCCGGGAGTGGCACATGGGGTGAACTGCAGTCTTGTGGAATGGCAGACCCCCAAGCCCTTCTACTGCTACAACCTGGAATTCCTACTGCAGAGTCTATCTTGGGTCCCCCACGGATGCTAAGCACCCCACTGTCCTCCTCCCTGGGGTGGCCTCAGTCTGGGCTAATGTGCCCTCAACCACCTCTGAGACAGGAAGTGGCATCAAGCCAGACCCTGGCCACACTACCAGCTCCAGCCCTGTTGGACTGAGGTTGGAAGCTGGTTCCCGGCAGGGCCAGCCTTTGCTGGAAGATAGGACCATGAGTCAGCCTTTATCCTGCCATCATAGCTCTCTGGGGACACGGGGAGCTGGCCTGGCCTGATGTCATCTGACAAAGAGGCAGCCCAGGCCTCTGGATATTTCCAAGCATCTTCCCTATCCAGACAAGGAGACAGAGCCAGATGCTCACCCAGGACTTCTTGAACCAGGCCAGCTGGAAACCAGCTACAGAAAGCCACATCATGGACACGTTGTGGGGGAGGGGCATCTCCTGAGAACAAAAGACCCATTTCTAAACTCCGCTAGCTCAGAAGCTTATCCTCAGAGAAGAGTTGTATGCACGGCCACTCTACCCAGCACACGCCTGTGAAAACTGGACAAAGGCACCGGCAGATTGCTTCTAGCTGCTCTTGTGAAATGAATGTTTGTGGACTATCCATGGGTGGTAGTACTGTCTCAGACTCTTCCAGAAGAACTTCTGTCATCGAAATATCAAAAAGTCCTCATAAGGTGTCACTGACCCTAGATGAATATTAAATCAGTGCTGTATGTGAACACATTGCATGTCTCTTGTGTGACCATTTGACTCTTCCTCCCAATGGGCCCCCTCCACACACAGTCTCCTTACCTAGGTAGCTCCAGCTCACTCCATTAGCCCCTCTTCGCCCTCACTTGTACCAAAAGTGAAAGGGAGGGTACCAGTGACATCAGGGATGGTTCAGACAGAAAATACTGCTCAACGTCCTCCACTGACTGGCTTGTATGTCCTTATGTGAATTTTCCACGCAGATATTCACGAAACAGGGTTGCTTGCCAGGCACTGTGCATCCCCGCATCCCAGGTACATCTGCACCCTCACGCCAGCCCTGTGGGGAGCATTGGGCTGGTAGCCCTCTCTCCTCCAGAAAACAGTGACCTTAGAGTTGGAGCTATAATCCACCACCCTTCTGACACTCGTTCCCAGGTCTGCACAGAAGTATCAGGGAGGCTCCAGCTTTCCCAGCCTCGCCCACCCCAAGGGACCCAGCAAACGCAGAAAATATGGGTCTTGATTCTTAAGCACATGAGAGTAAGAAAGACCCTCTTTACAAAGCTTGCAGGGTGGGGTTGGGGCAGGGACGAAATGGGGAGGGCAGCTACTGGGGTGGGGCACTGAGGGGCCTGGGCTCTATTGTCCCCAGAGCCTAAGGCCCTCCGGCGGCCCCTCCTCTGAAGGCGCGGCCAGACATGCTCTGCATTGTGCGGGCGGGTCTCATCCGTGGTGCTGATGCTGCAGAGCCTGCCGCATTCTGCAGCAGCGCCCCAGCATTGGTCCGCAGCGCTGACATCAGCTAGCGAGGGCGGGGCTGCCTCTTATAAGAGGACGCGGCGGAGGCCACCGATCCTCCGCAGCCCGCTGTCCGCCTGCTTCTCAACTCGAGCCGTTTGAAGTCAGCATGAGGGAGATCGTGCACATCCAGGCCGGCCAGTGCGGCAACCAGATAGGGGCCAAGGTGAGGCTGAGCCGTCCGGCGTCCTGCGTCCCCATGAGCGTCAGCCCTGGAGAGGGGGAGGGGGAGGGGGAGAGAGAGGCTGTTCTGGGAGCCGCCGGGGAAACAAAGGGTAGAGCCCAGCCCCTTGCCCGGCTCTGGGACCCCAGAATCCCCAATCAGCTCCCCTGACTCGCGTCACTCTGCTCCGCGCCCAGCTTGCTGCAGACAGCTAGGGGCAACCCTTCTGACTCTCACTTACATCCATTCTGCTCACCCCCACACACTGTGGTTCCAGCAGGTACAGAGGATATGGTTGGGGGCGCCGACTGGGCGTGGCCTTCTTGGAGACTGCCACTTAAGCCTTGAGTAAGATGGGTGTGTCGGGCAACTTTGGGTGGGGCTCTCCCCTAAAGCCATAATGACTGTACATGCCCGAACCCCTACTGGAGAACTGGACTGTCTTCAAGAAGCAAGGCGGTCCTCACCTCCTCAGCCTTGCTCAGATCACCCTCAGCTTCCTTGCCCCACCCTGTTCCTTTGTTGGAGGGGTTGGGCCTGGACTCCAATGACCTTGCAAGGTCCAGAACTGGACTCTCCCTATCTGTGCAAATCTCCCATCTCTAACTGTGCCTTCCCAGGGCCTCGGCAGTCGGGATTGAGCACAGAACAAAGCCGACTGCAAGCATGGCCTCTATTTCCCCGTTGCTGTCAGCCCACCTCCAGTGTGGAAGCTGAGACACAAAAGGGCTGTTGGTGCGGTGACTCTGCATCCCTGCTGCGACCAGGGAGGTAGCTGTCCTGTTTCCAAGTCCTAGGAGGCTGTTCCTTACTCAAGGTCACACAGCAAGTGGAA
Source organism: Peromyscus maniculatus bairdii (assembly GCF_049852395.1). Classification (NCBI taxonomy): domain Eukaryota; kingdom Metazoa; phylum Chordata; class Mammalia; order Rodentia; family Cricetidae; genus Peromyscus; species Peromyscus maniculatus. The sequence continues at coordinate 56,994,929 of NC_134856.1, forward strand.
GACAGAACCACTTGATCGGAGCGGAAGCCCAACCTGGGCTTGGGGTGGGTCTGGGTGGGTGGGGTCGGCTACCTCCCTGTCTCCCTTCTGGACTATTGTTTGAGCTCCGTATTTGAGACGGAGCTTTGTCCAGATGGATGCTGGACATGGCTCAGGGATGGTGGATAGCTAGTTCCCAAAGGAGGAGGTGGGGTAGACAGGTCCTGGAAGGGAGGGGACGAAGCAAAGATTACCTCTGGAGGCTGTTGCCATAGAAACCAGGCAGGAACAAAAAGCTAATTACCATGGGCTGGGGCAGTCACGTGGCTGACATGTAAATTGCAAGTTTGGCTCTAGGGTGGAGGTTCCTCTAGTTAGGGGGGAGGGAAGCAGCTCCAGGGAGGCTCCCTAATCACAGAGGAGACAGCTGTTCCTATTCTAGAGGGGAACTTGGGGAGGGGGGCATACAGGGGAAGCCTAGGGCAGGAGCCTCCGATCAAATCAGGACTCCTGGGGTAATCACTGACAGCTGCCCTGGCCTGAAGGGAGGGTGAGGGCTCATTAATGTGGTCACAGGTGCCAGGCTTCCCTGAACATCTGCTCCTGGAAAGGCCAGGGGTGAGTGGGGGAGGGAAGGTCCTAAGACCCATTTGGTGACCCTCTTGTGCTGAAACTGGTGATGTACTGTGCTCCATCAAAGGCTCCTGTTTAGCAAGGGCCTAGAAGTCAGGTCCATACCCAGCTTCCATCCGTCTGTCTGTCCAAGGAGCATGAGCTGTAGAAGAGGCCTGAGTGCTGGACTCAGCTGAGGCACTATGGCCCTTGGATTTCCCCCTTTTTATTCTTTTGGGTTTTTTTTTATGTTTTGTGTGTGTGTGTGTGTGTGTGTGTGTGTGTGTGTGTGTGTGTGTGTGTTTTAAATTGTGTTTAAAATTTGGATACCTGATCCTTTTTTAACAATGCAAATAATGGGTAAATTATCTGGGGAGGGGTGTCTTCCTTTCCCATTGTTTTCCTTCACAATAATCAGCACAAGGCATTTTAGCAGTTACCATCTAGCCCTCGGCCCTAGAAGATCTCCCCGAGACCAGACTGAAGGGCCAGGCCCTGTGGGGATTTACCTGTTCAGCATCCGCCCCAGGCAATATGAACTTCCTGGGCCAGATTTATTTCCTATTTTTGTAGCTGGCTTTAGGGTCCCTGGTGTGGGCCACGGTGGGGAAAGTTTCTCCCTGCACCTGCAGCATCTGAGGGGGGGACACAGGGGCTGCACTTGTGCTCATTGGTCCTTGGGTGGTGCCTGTCCTAGCACAAAGGGCCACAAAGAGGTGAGTGGGAGGAGGTATGGGTGGAGTGGAGACAGGCAGAGAAGTGTGAGGCCAGGAGGCCATGCTTGGAAGCAGCAGAAAGGGTGCATTAGCAATGCATAAGGTTATCACCTCCTGTGAGTTAAAGCACTGGGTCTGGAGCATTATTACACCTTTTGGTGTGTGGTGTGGGTATCACCCTCCCTTAAGGCTGAGACAGATGAATGTTCTAGAAGTTGAGTCACTTGCCTCGGATCACACCATGGATTTGAGCAAGGCAGGAATTTTAGTATAGGTGTGTGCAGATGTGTCAAGGTGGGTGGTGACATGTGCCCCCACCAACAGGAGCAGATGTGACTGGGCCCCTCTTATTGTTCCCTTTGCCCGGGCCTGAGATCCTAGATTCATTCTCCTATAAAGAGGGCCCTTAGAAAATGTCTTTATGGTGCCTTTGTCTACACTTCTTGTCTGTGCTCCACCAGCTGCCTGAATACCACCCCACCCAAGCAGGAGCCTGTGGAAAGTATGACTCACCTGAGAGCCAATGGGCCTGGTGAGGAGGGTCCTCGGGGCTCTAGGGGAACTGAACATCTTTGGGGGCTCTCGGACCTCTCTGGGAGCAATGTATCCCAACTCTGCTTGCACTCATGATCCACGCCCCTGCTGCTGTCAGAGGCCTGCGCCCCAAAAGGGTCAGCACCTCGGACAGCAGCACCATGGTTTGTGGGCTGGAACCTCAGGTCTAAGGCAGGCTGAACCAAGATGAGTTTTTATCACAACATCTGGGATTTTCTTTTCTGTAGTGATGCTTAATTTAATAATTCTATTCATTTAATTTAAATAATTCTGTTCATTTTTTTATTAAATATTCTATGTAGTAATATTTTCTTTTAAGGTTTTCTTTTTATTTTATTTGTGTTATTTTATGTTAGCCTCCCAATATGTAACCCAGACTGGTCTTGAACTCATGATCTTCCAGCCTCAGCCTTTTAAGTACTGGGTTTACAGCTCTTTACCATTGCAGTGGGGAATATTTTATTTTGAATTGCATTTTATTACTTTTAACGTACAAAAGCAGTTGTTGATATATTTTTTCATGGGAAAATTGAAACACAGGCTGATGTGGCTCAGTGGTGAAGCGCTTCTTTCTTTAGCATGTGAGAGGCCATTAAGTTTGATCTGCAGCAGAGTGAACAAAACAAAGGCTGAGATGCTGCAGAGAACTGAGCATGTTGCTGCACACTCATACCAGCGACTGGAGAGCTGAGGCAGGAGGATTGTTAAGAGTGCTTCATCTTGGGTGACAATCAAGAACCTTGTTTCAGTTTTGTGTCTGTTTTTCTGAGACAGCATTTCCCTGTGTAGCCCTGGCTGACCTGGAACTTACTCTCTAGACCAGGCTGGCCCTGAACTCAGAGATCCTCCTGTTTCTGCCTCCCAAGTGCTGGGATTAAAGGTGTGTGCCACCACCTCCCAGAAAGACTTTGTTTCAAAAACAAAATAAAAAGAACACTGCAGATAAGGTAACCTATCATATTTTTTTAATTTAAAATGTATGTGTGTACATGCCTGGTGCAAAGAGAAGTCAGAAGAGGGCACAAACCTCTGAAACTGGAGGAACAGATACTTGGGAGCCACCATGTGGGTGGTGCTTGGAGCTGAACTTGAGTCTTTTTTTTTTTTTTTTTTTTTTTTTAGACAGGGTTCTTTTGTGTAGACCTGTGGAACTTCTATAAGAACAGCCATATTAGGCTGGAGAGATGGCTCAGTGGTTAAGAGCACTGGCTGCTCTTCCAGAACATCCAGGTTCAATTCCTAGCAACCACAGGTGGCTCACAACCATCTAGAATGAGATCTGGTGCCCTCTTCTGGAGTGCAGGCATACATGCAGGCAGAATTCTGTATATATAATAAATAAATAAATCTAACAACAACAACAAAAAAAGAACAGCCATGTTTCCTGCCCCATTTCTTTTTAAATTAAAAATTAGTACAGCTGGGTCAGTGGCACACATCTTTAATCCCAGCATTCAGGAGACAGAAGCAGGTGGATCTTTGTGAGTTTGAGGCCAGCCTGGTCTACAGAGTAAGTTCTAGGACAGCCAGGGCTACACAGAGAAACCTTGTCTTGTAAAAGCAAAAAAGAAAAAACAATAGTTCTTTCCATCCAGACCCAACTGTGTAATCTAGGCTGGCCTTGAACTCACAGCATCACTCCTGCCTGAGGCCTCTGAATCATGGATTATAGGTGTGTGACATCACATCCAGTTTATGTAACATGCCTTATCACCTCCCCTGATTAGTGTCACACACACACACACACACACACACACACACACACACACACACTAGCAGGACAGACAGGGGAAAGTTCCATGGACATGTTCCCTGGATTACATTTTTTTTCTATATTCTTGTTCATTTCCGTTACCTTGTATATGTGACTTACGCTTTATAAAGATATATTTTATTCATATGTGTGCCCTCGGAGGCTGGGGGGGGGGCCATGCTGTTTGATTCTTTGGAATCACAGGTGTCTGTGAGCCACCTGATGTGGGTGCCGAGATCTGAACTCAGGTCCTCTGGTGAGGACTTAACCCCTGAGCCAGCTCTCCAGGCTGACTTCAAAACTTTCACTTTTGGAGACAGGGTCTCATTTATCCCAGGCTGGCCTCAAATTCCCTGTGTGTATGAGGATGACTTTGAACTTCTGGCTCTTCTGCCTCTACCTTCCAAAGGCACTGAATGATTCTGTACACATCAGGCAAGTACTCCACTAACTGAATGTCTCAACTCCAGACTTTCAAACTTTAAATAGCCCCTAGACTCTTTAGCAAATGAAGCTCATGTCTGTTGGACTCTTTCATGGGGATGATTGTCCCATATTTTAAAGTGAGACCGACCCTTGTCTCTGGGAGGCCTGCTTCTCGAGACCTTTGTAGACTCATGGAGAGAACAGTGACGGAATCTCTCACACAGCATTAAGCTCTTCCACTTTTGCAGGGGTCAGTGGACATTGAATTCCTGGAGCTACAAGTTAGGTACCGAGGACTATGTGTGCCGAGCCCTTGGCTCACGGAATAGCAGCTGAATAGAGAGTCCTCTGACTTGGTCCCATGGGCAAAGCATCAAGATCAAGCCCCATTGCCTCTGACATGCCTGTCTGTGTTTTTGTTTTGTTTTCCCAATTAAAAATTAGCTGGGGACGCAGCTCAGGTGAGTGCTTACTGGCAAGTGCAAGGCCCTGTGTTTGATCCCCAACACTTCAGAAACTGGGTGTGGGGGTATATGCCTGTGTTGTCAGTACTCAGGAGATAGATCAGAAGTTCAAAGTCATTCTCAATAAATAGTAAGTTCAAGGCCAGCCTGGGATACAGGAGACACTGTCTCTAGTTAAATAAATAAATAAATAAATGTAAATTTTAAAAAGCAAAACACACTTAGTTCAGAAAAGAATAAAATTAGCAGTGGCAAAAACACACAAAAGAAGGGCTGGAGTGATGCCTCAGTAGTTAGTGTGCTCTGCTCTCAGCACCCACATTAGGTGGCTCACAATTGCTTGTAACTCTGACTCTGGGAGCATCTGATGCCTCTGGTCTCTATGGACATCTGCACTCACATGCACATACCCATAGTTACACTCAGACACACACATACACACACATGTGCTCACGTACATACACAATTGAAAATAAAATAAAATTTAAAAATCTACAAAAGAGAGGAAGAAATCCAGGCCCCTCTGATAAGAGGTGACTTCCGAGATGGGCCCCTCAGAATAAGTTGTCAGACCCCTGTATGGCCTGTAGTCATGATTCTGTTCGGCCTGTTTTTTGGCTCTTAGAGAATTTTTGGAAAGATTAAAATGTTTTATGGGATGGAAAAATGGCTCAGTGGTTGAGAGTACTGACTGCTCTTCCAGAGGACCTGGGATCAATTCCTAGTATCCACGTGGTGCCTCACAACTGTCTATGACTCCAGTTCCAAGAGACCTGACATGACTCCACATGACTCCTCACACAGATGTACATGCAGGCAAAATACCAATGCACATAAAATAAAACTAAATTTTAAACAATGTTTTATGAGTATGGGTGTTTGCCTGTATGTATGTCTGTGCGCCATGTACACACAATGCCTGCAGAGGCCAGAATGAGTGATGGGTCCCCTGACACTAGAATTATAGATGATTGGGAGCTGCCACGTTGGTGATGGGAACCAATCCTGGGTCCTCCACAAGAGCAACAAGTGTTCTTACCTGAGCCATGTTACCAGCCCACTTTAAAGAATGTTTCCAACTCACTTTTCTTTTAAAGTAAAAGACCAGGAGGTGGTGGCGCACACCTTTAATCCCAGCACTGAGGAGGCAGAGGCAGGCAGATCTTTGAGTCTGAGGCCAGCCTGGTTTACAGAGTGAGTTCCAGGACAGCCAGGGCTACAGAGAAAACGTCTCAAAAAAAAGCCAAATAAATAATGAATAAGTGAATAAATAAATAAATAAAATTAACACAATAAATAAATAGCTAAATAGACATAAATAAATGAATGAATGAGTGAATGAATGAATGAATAAAAGCAAGCTGAGGTGCACATGACAACAATCCAACAGCACCGAAGGGTAGACAGTGACAATTCTCTTTCTCTAAGCGCCAAGGCCGTGTCCCTAGGAAGTCTCTCTGACATCCAAATGTAGACAAGCACATGCAGACTGTTTCCTAACCTGCTTTCAACGCTGAGCAAGCGTTTCCTCCACATGACTTCCAGGCAGAGGCCTTTTGTTTCTCTCGGCCTTTATATCATTAACTTATCTGCAAGTCACTCCTGCTCCTCCTCGCTGTAAGAAATAGGCAATGATGGAGGGTCTCACAGCCAAGGAGGCCGCTGCCAGCCTGGTAGTCTGTGTGTCCTGAGGAAGTCCTGTCTGTGGGCCTTCCGTTCCCTGGCCCCCAGGACGCCATAACAGCGGTTGTTATCCACCACCTCTGCTCCTATGCTCTACGCGGTTAGCTGTATTCTCACGAGAACCTGTTGTCATGGAGCCAGCCCAAACACAGCAAGCCCTTGCGGGGCGGCTGTGGACCCTGAATCTTAGACCATGCTCTGTGCTGTCTCGCCCTGCTGACGTGATGGTGGCAGTGTGTGAGGAGCATCGTGTTCTTGTGCAAAGGGCTCGCTACTGGAGCGTAGCAGCTTGTGAGCCGACGATGCCGGTTGTTGCCAGGCTCCTAGGTAAGGTTCATGACCTCAGAGAAGCCATTCTGCTGTCGGAGACTAGGGCTCTTCTGCAGATCCAGCTGTGGGTCACACTGCCTAAGAGAAGGACACACCAGGCACTGGTGGAACCCGCCAGCGTACGTGGCTTGCACTGGCACCGAGGGTCACATTAGTGCCTGAGAACCTGATCTGACCTGTGTCCTGCTCTGGGCAGATTTCTACCTTTTGTGTGCCTCCAGTTCCTTTCCTGAAAAGAAAGAATATAAACGACCCCAGGAGATATCTGCATTTCCCTTCAGATGTAGAGCTGGGCAGAACCTGTGGTTGTAGACTGAGTCCTAGTTCGCTCTGGGGCCTGGAAATGCTAGCCAGATAATGTAGAGAGTAGGTATGCATTTTTTATTCTTTTCTAAAGCCTTGTGTTGGGTCTAGTAAGGTCCCAAAGTTCTACTTCTGCACCAAGGATGTTAAGACTTCGGAAGGGCAAAGGCCCACCAGTGGGGTCACCTGCTGAACCCTTTTCTACTGTCCTCATACAGTTCTGGGAGGTCATCAGTGATGAGCACGGCATAGACCCCAGTGGCAACTACGTGGGGGACTCAGACCTGCAGCTGGAGCGCATCAGCGTGTACTACAATGAGGCCTCCTGTGAGTACCATTCTACATCCTTCCTGACCCGGGCAAGAAGGGCCCCTGGGTAAATAGAGTCCCTGCATCCGTTGACCAAGAGGCTAGCAGGTGTGACTGGAGACGAGGCACCCAAACTCACAGTATAAAGAGTGACTAGCATGGAGTAAGATGCAAACGTATTTAATGATGGTGATGGCTTTGAGACGTCCAGGGACAGGCAAGACTTGATCCTGCCTGTCCTGGGTGTCGGTCATTACATCCATGGCCAGGCCAGAGCTTACCATAGGTCCATGCCTATGACATGCGTTCCAGCCCTTAGGGTGAGAGCGGGAGACTGGCAGGCTGAGGGCAGGATTCAGGGGGAAGTAGATAGAGTGCCCCGACTCTAGCTCACACACTCAATCTTCTCTCCTCTCAGCTCACAAGTATGTGCCCAGAGCCATTCTGGTGGACCTGGAACCTGGAACCATGGATAGCGTGCGGTCTGGGGCCTTTGGACACCTATTCAGGCCTGACAACTTTATCTTTGGTGAGTCCCCTGCTCCAGGCTCTGAGGGCAGAAGCCTGGGCCTGGCAAAGCCAGGTCAACAGATGGAGGTAGGATGTCTGAAAGGGGATGAAGTCAACTAGTCTTCACTGGGACCCTGGAGGGGGAAAATGACTTTCCATGTTACAATTCTATATAGGAATAAAGGATTCTGTGTAGGAAATAATTCCTCTCCTCATTTTACAAAGAATGAGGAATCGTTAGAGTTGTGGGGACTAAAGTAGGGTCTCTGGAGGACTCCAGTTGATGAGCTTGTGTCAGGAGGTCAGGGTGTCCTTGAGCCTGTGCCCAGTGACAGGTCCTCGGTGCTCACCCAGACACAAGAAGACCGTCTCACCTCACTTCTGCTTTCAAGCCCCTAGCACCAGGAGCCAGTGAAAGGGCTCAGCGGTTAAAGGGGCTTGCCGTCGAACCTGATGATCTGAGTTCAATCCCTGGGACCCGGGTGGTAGAGAACCAACTCCTTCAAATTGTCCTCTGACTTCCATATGTGTGCCTTGGCACGTGCACACCCACACGTGCACACCCACACATGCACACGCACCACACACACACACACACATATTCTCGCTCTCTAAAGAAACAAACGTGCTGTTGTTTCTAAAGACCTTAGCACTAGACTATGGGTGCCAGTTCTCAGCTGGTCCTCAGCTGCCATAGATGCTCAGGGTTTCTTTGTATTCTGGAAAAGAGGAGTATTTGGCTTAGAGGGGTGAGGAGAGTAGGCAAACCTTCATCTCCCTTCAAGATCTCAGCAGAGCAACGGGAGGAAAGGTGAGCTGGAGAGGGAAGGCTGAGCTATTCATCTGGGATGTCCTTGAGCGATAGCAAGGCCCTGGTCTTCTCCCAGATTCTTCACAGCCTGCTCACAGCTTCTGCAGCTGGGACCCCCACAACTCAACAGTGATACCCAGGGCAGAATGAGAAGGCACGTTAGCACAAAGTGCATTTTAGAGACTTTCTTCTGGGGTGTTTGGCAGGTCCTGGAGGTCTGCACTGCAGACCCTGGACCTTGCCTATCACCTGCCTCTTCTGTCTCTACAGGTCAGAGTGGCGCCGGCAACAACTGGGCCAAAGGGCACTACACTGAGGGCGCGGAGCTGGTGGACTCCGTCCTGGATGTCGTGAGGAAGGAGTGTGAGAATTGCGACTGCCTGCAGGGCTTCCAGCTGACGCACTCACTGGGTGGGGGTACGGGCTCAGGCATGGGGACCCTGCTCATCAGCAAGGTGCGCGAGGAGTACCCTGACCGCATCATGAACACCTTCAGCGTGGTGCCCTCACCCAAAGTGTCGGACACTGTGGTGGAGCCCTACAATGCCACCCTGTCCATCCACCAGCTAGTGGAGAACACAGATGAGACCTACTGTATCGACAACGAAGCCCTCTATGACATCTGCTTCCGTACCCTCAAGTTGGCCACACCCACCTATGGGGACCTCAACCACCTTGTTTCTGCTACCATGAGTGGAGTCACTACCTCCCTTCGATTCCCTGGTCAACTCAATGCTGACCTCCGCAAGCTAGCTGTCAACATGGTGCCCTTCCCCCGCTTGCACTTCTTCATGCCTGGCTTTGCCCCACTGACAGCCCGGGGCAGCCAGCAATACCGGGCCCTGACGGTACCTGAGCTCACCCAGCAGATGTTCGATGCCAAGAATATGATGGCCGCCTGCGACCCACGCCACGGCCGTTACCTGACAGTGGCCACTGTCTTCCGTGGGCGCATGTCCATGAAGGAGGTGGATGAGCAGATGCTGGCCATCCAGAGTAAGAACAGTAGCTACTTCGTGGAGTGGATCCCCAACAACGTCAAGGTAGCCGTGTGCGATATCCCACCCCGCGGGCTCAAGATGTCATCCACCTTCATCGGCAACAGCACCGCCATCCAGGAGCTGTTCAAGCGCATCTCGGAGCAGTTCACAGCCATGTTCCGGCGCAAGGCCTTCCTGCACTGGTACACGGGCGAGGGCATGGATGAGATGGAGTTCACCGAGGCCGAGAGCAACATGAACGACCTGGTATCTGAGTACCAGCAGTACCAGGATGCCACAGCTGAGGAGGAGGGGGAGATGTATGAAGATGATGATGAGGAATCTGAAGCCCAGGGGCCCAAGTAAAGTTGCTCACAGCTGGGGTGTGGGGCCAAGTGGCAGCCAGGGCCAAGACGAGCAGCACCTGTCCCCCAGAGCCATCTAGCTACTGACACTGCCCCCAGCTTTGCTTCCCACCAGCTCATTAGGGCACCCTAGGGCTCCCAGGTTAGAGTCCTTCAGTATTTATGGCCGTCCCCGCCCCACATGAGTCCACTTGGCTCTGTCCTTCCCATTTAGGCCACCTCTGTATTTGTGTTGCTCATCTGTCTCTGTTTTATTATGGCTCCAGGCCTGATGTTTTATGGTTTGTTTTGTTTTTTACTGGGTTGTGTTTATATTTGGAGGGGGGGGGATACTTAATAAAGTCACTGCTGTCAGATCTCTGCCTGGTCCTGGAGAGTTCTTTTTCTTTGCCTTTTTCTGCCGCTACCCCCCCCCCCCCCCTTTTAAGACAAGGACGAGGCTGAAGTGTGTTTGATATAAAGAAGGTTTATTTTTGTTTTGTGAAAGAGCAATTTAGATCTAGAAGGGGAGAGAACAAGCAGGGGCAGCCCTTATCTCCTGGGCGCGAGCCTGGTGGCTAAGGTTTGTGCTGAAAGGGTCTCATGGGGCCTCCCAGAGAGTCGAGGAGGGGAACTGGGGAAGGAAGTTTGCTTGGTTTCAATCCCCATCCCAGAACCCCTGGCACGTCTGACTCAGAAAGCCCACAGGGTGGAGACCCTGTTCCTGGCCTCCCACAGGGTAGCTCATGTTTAGTCTTCTTCCTGCTATCTATGCTGTAAGTCAAGCAGCCGTATAAGGAAGCTGAAGCCTGAGACTTGAGCTGGAGAGGCAAGGAGAACTGTTGGGAAGGCTGGGGCTTGACCTTTGAGAAGGGGCTAGCTGGGGACAGGATCCAACCACATGCTGGTTCCATGCCCCGCCCCCATGATGGCTTCCCATAGCTTCAGAATGCCCATATCCGCTCACAGAAAGTGGGGTATTGCCAGAGATCCTTGCCCATCCTCCCTCCTCCTCAGGGAGAAGACTGAAACCCAAAGAGGCCAGCTGTTCAGAGGTCCACAGTGAGTGGGCGCAGCTGGGCAAAGGCAGAATTTCTAAATTCTGAGACTCTCTGCCACCCATTCCCTAATGGGCAAGGGTGTCGTCAAAGCTTAAGCCCCTACCCTCTGCTTGGTGGCACCCTGAAAGGATTCGGTGTACACAGCATCTTCTTACAACCTCTCTCCATGTGTGTGTCAGCCATAGGTATTGAAGAAGATAGACGGAGGAGCTGCTGGCCCTGGCTTCAGTCTAGGCTGCTGCTCCTAAAAGGACATGTCTCCAGTTCCGGGCCTGGTGTAGGCTGGGGTCTGGGGTTCAACACAAAGTAAACAAAGGGCAATGCCGTGTTGTCTCGCCTGTGGCCGTGAAACAAACTTCCCTGAAACTTAGTGACCTGACCTGGAATCTAAATTAACAATTTATCCTGTGTTAATAAATTTTTGTTTGTTGTTTTTGAGACAAAGTCTCTTTACATCACCCTGGCCATCCTGGAACTCATTATGTAGCCCAGGCTGGCCTTGAACTCACAGAGATCAAGCTGCCTCTGCCTCTCAAGTGCTGGGAGTAAAGACTGGCAGCTAACTTATTTTTTGCTTCCTGTAGTATTGGTTGGTATAACTAACTGCAAGGTCCAACATTTCACTTGTGTCCTTGACTGGATGCAACCAGATTGTCAGTCTCTTTACTCTGTGGAGGCCTGGGCATAGATAGCTACCTCGTCTTTCCAATGTGCATTTTGTTAGAGCCATGAAAAACTGAACAGCATAACCACTTCCAGGGAAGTGCGCCAAAGGTCAGGGCAGAAAAAGACATTCAGTTCCTGCTTGTTTCTCAGAGAGGTCACTCTTGGAGTCCAGCACTATCCTGGTGGAAGCCCACACACCTGAAGAGGCATCACATGGGTGTCCACTCATCCTTACTAGGTGACTTCAACCTGAGCCACCCAGTCCCCTCAGGCAGGAGCAATAATGTGCATAGAGCATTGGCATTTAGTGTCCCTATCTACAACAAAGGTACACCTCCTATCAGGTGTCAGTCACATCCTGAAGACCTTGTGTACACAGTAAGGGCTTCTATGTGAAGCCAGTGGACCTTTGGGTGGTCTGTTATCCAGCATGGATAGTGGACTGGGAAAGCTTTGGGCTGCTCGACCTTGGAGTCCAGTCTGACAGCGCTCTTGGTGCTCTTAAGTAAAAGGTGGGCAAGTCTAGAAATCAGCCCAAAGTTCATGTACAACCAGCAAAGGCCAGCAGACACATCTGCTTTCTCTCCCCATGGTGAATGTAGTAGAAATAGCAGGTAGCAAATCCTGGCCTGGAGCCTCCCCCGTTTATGTCATTTCCAGTGGCAGGGTGATTTAGTGTGGCTAAAGTTAAAAAAAAAAAAAAAAAAGCAGTGTGGTGATGTATGTCCTTAATTCCAGTACTTTGAAAAGAGAGAGGCAAGAGGATTTCTGTAAATCAAGGTCATCCTGATCTACCTAGGGAATTCCAGGACATCCACGAATATACAAACAGACCCTGTCTCAAAAATAAATAAACAGGGGCTGGAGAGATGGCTCAGAGGTTAAGAGCACTGCTTGTTCTTCCAGAGGTCCTGAGTTCAATTCCCAGCAACCACATGGTGGCTCACAACCATCTGTAGTGAGATCTGGTGCCCTCTTCTGGCCTGCAGGGGTGTGTGCAGACAGAACACTGTATACATAATAAATAAATAAATAAATAAATCCTTAGAAAAAAAGAAAAAGAAATAAATAAGCAAGCAAACAAGTAAATAAAAAAGTTGCTCGTGAGTGCCTTTAATCCCAGCACTCTGAGGCCTATCTCAAAAGAAAGAAAAGAAAGAAGAAACAGAAACGAAAAGAAAAAGAAAGCCGATTAAAGATGTGATTGCCTTCATTGGGCAGCTGCCCATCTGCAAAGAGCTATATGAGCTGAGGCAAAGGGGCCCTAACAGGAAAGGCTGCAGGAAGCAGAAATGAGCAAGCATCAGATTGGTCTTTGTTTCTGAAACAGTCTCACTCTGTAGACCAGGCTGGCCTTGAACTCAGAGATCCACCTGTCTCTGCCTCTCAAGTGCTGGGATCAAAGGTGTGCGCCACTGCTCTTGGCAGATTGGTCTTTGAACATCCTCATCTTGCCATGTAACTGGTGCTATAATTGTCCCATTTTGGAAAAACGACCTTTTTTTGTGTGTGCATGTGTATATCTGAAGGATATGTGCCTGTGTGTGATTGCACATGCATGTGTGGAGGCTAGACGTTGAAGTCAAGTGTCTTCCTCCATTCTTTTTTTCAAATGTGCATTGGTGTTTTGCCTGCATGTCTATCTGTATGGGGATGCCAGACCTCCTGGAGATGGAGTTACAGACAGTTGTGAGCTGCCCTGTGGGTGCTGAGAATTGAATCTAGGTCTTCTGGAAGAACAGCCAGTACTCTTAACCACTGATTCATATCTCCAGCCCCATCTTCCTCCATTCTTTTAAATATATTTTATTTTGTGTGTATAGGTGCTTTGTCTACATGCATGTACATGCACCATGTGTGTGCCCTGCTGCCATGGAAATCCAGAAGAGAACATTCGATCCCTTGCAACTGGAATTATACATGGTTATAAGCTGCCAGGTAGGTGCCAGGAACTGAACCCAGGTCCTCTGGAAGAGCAGCCAGGGCTCTTAACTGTTGAGCCATCTCTCTCCAGCTTCGGTTCTTTCCCATCTTATTTCCTGAGACAGGATCTCTCGCTCAACCTGGGACTCAATGGAGGACTGGCTAGACTGGCCCACCAGTGATGGCTAGGGACCCGCCCTCTCAGCAGCCCCAGCACTGGGTTATGAACCCACAGCAATGTCAACTTTTCATGTGGGTGCTGGGGAGCAGTTCACGTCCTCCCTTTACCCACCGAGCCGTCTGCTAGACAGTGGGCAACCAACCTGGTGTTTAGGTTCTGTTGGATTATGTGGTCCTTCACCATTGGCTCTGTTGTGTTCTTGTCTGTAGGAGCTTAGCCCAGAAGAATGTCTTCTTCCATTTGTTTTGGTTTTTTTGACATAGAGTCTTGCTTTGTTGCCCAGGGTGGTCAAGGGTCCCAGAATTCCTTCTGTCTCAGATCTCTCTCTCTCCTCCTCCCCCCCCCCCCCCCCAGATAGGGTTTCTCTGTGTAACAGCTCTGGCTTTCCTGGAACTCGCTCTGTAGACCAAGCTGGCCTCGAACTCACAGCGATCCAATGCCTCTGCCTCCCAAGTACTGGGATTACAGGCATGCACCACCACCCCCTTGTGTCTCAGCTTTCTGATTACTTGCTACTACAGGCAATAATCTCTTTTAAATTACAAAGAAGTGATGCTTTTAGATTCTTGGCCGTAAAGAAATAGACTGAGCTGGGCAGTGGTGGCTCACGACTTTAATCCCAGCATCCAGGAGGCAGAGGCAGGCGGACCTCTGAGTTCAAGGATAGCCAGGGCTACAGAGAGAAACCCTGTCTCGAAAACGAACGAAAGGAAGGAAGGAAGGAAGGAAGGAGGGAGGGAGGGAGGAAGGAAGGAGGGAGGGAGGGACCGAAGAAGGGGAGAGAGAAGGAGGGAGGGGGAAGGAGGACGGAAAGAAAGAAAGAAAGAAAGAAAGAAAGAAAGAAAGAAAGAAAGAAAGAAAGAAAGAAAGAAAGAAAGAAAGAAAGAAAGAAGCTGACCACAACTCCTTCATCAAAATAGAAGCTCCAAATAAAACTGGCAAAAAAAGAAAGTGTCAGCCGGGCAATGGTGGCGCAGGGCTTTAATCCCAACACACGGGAGCAGAGGCAAGCAGATGTCGGATTCGAAGCAGGCTGCTCTACAGAGCGAATTCCAAGACAGCCTGGGCTACACAGAAAAACCCTCTCTGGAACAAACAAACGGGGCGGGGGGGGGGGGCGAGAAGGAAGGAAGGACGAGAGGGGGAAGGGTGGAGAGAAGGAGAGAAGAGAGAGAGGAGAGGTAAGTTAGTTCCTGCCCCAGAGCGAGCTCCAGGACAGCGGGCAAGCTTTGCCGGAGGTCCGCCCACAGCTTCTGTCCTTATTCAGCATTTGCTCCAGCCTCTACCCCTGTAAGCCCGCCCTCGCTGGCTTGGGTCAACCCACTCGGCCGCCTCTGCTGGCCTCTTCCCACCCTAGCACCATCCGGTGGCCCCAGCACTCCGGTCTTTTGATTCGCTTTCCAAAGACACGTGTCCAACCCCGGAAGGAGGCTGTTTGATTTGGTCTGCCCTGGGTTGCCTGGTGACCGTCCGCGTTGGGTTTGTCCCAGCAGGATCTTTAGGAGTTAAGATGAACGGTAATGCCTTCAAGGGAAGGGGTGGCGCGTCTGTTGGCGCCTACACGCCGGTTCTAAGGGTCACTGGGAGCGCACTGACAGAGGCCAAGGAGGCCAGAGTTGTTACAACAGAATCAACAGATAATGCCCTTAGAGCTGTGTTTGCACGAACTGAGCAGAATTACCTGGTAGTTTTGGAGAACACGAGTTCAAAGTTGGCGGAGGAGGGTGTCTACACCCAGAGTGACAAACTCCTACGATCTTTGCTAAGCTTCCTTCTAAGTTAAGAACAACCTTTCAACACAAGACTTGCTCCTTGCCAGGTGCTCTCCTTGAGGGCTCTACACATACATCTCATTGATCCTTCATAACCACATTGCAGATAAGTTGTAGAGATTCGCTTGACCTGATCATGATGGGGACTTAGAAATTCCTTTTGCTAAACAATGGACTCCCAGCACTCTGGAGGCAGAGGCAGGGAGATCTCTGAGTTGTTTTGAGCGATCACCCTGGTCTGCACAGTGAGTTCTAGGCTATACATATTGAGGCCCTGTTTCAGCAACAAACACCACCCCCGAGGAGCTCCTCATCTGGACCCACAAAGCAAGTAAGCTAAAGGCCTGGTGTTCCTGTCTGACTTTTCACCTGTCTCCTTTTTCTTAAACATTTTTGTCAGGCATCTGCTTAACCCTTAGGTATCTTAGCTATCTTAGACACTCCAGGAATATCTGTCTCCTAAGGGGTTGGGGGTGTAGTTTAATTTATAGGGTGCTTATCTACTATGCAGGAAACCCTGGGTTCAAACCTAGATGATGCAAAACGACAAAAACAGATGTGCTGTAATCTCACATCCTCTTGCGGGCCGCAGAAATATATCATAAGAACTCAGCTGGTTATGGCAAAGTCACTACCTGGAGGGATCAGGGAATTCCTCCAGAGGAAGCCAAATCCCAAGGAGTTTTTGGTGTTACTTGGCTTGTTATATATCAGCTGTATTCTGTTATGAAAATCATGTGTGCCTTCATAGTTTTCCCAATTGACTTTCCCCTAAGAAGGACTAACAGTGTAGACTGATCACTCTCTGGACATACACATTCCAGGTATTTGGAGAACAGCCTCAGGAAAGGCTTTCTCTGGAACCAGTTATCTCCCTTAGCCACTTTCAAGGACTACAGGAAACACCACCCAGGTGGACGCCCAACTGCCAAAGACTAAATGATAACAGCCCACCTGAAAGTCTCCTGACAAATTCCACAAGGAGACACCACCCAGGGGGCGCCCAACTTCCAAGGACTAACAAGTGATAGCAGCCCACGTACAAGTCTCCTGACTTACAGTAAATTCACAAGAGGACGCCGCCTAGGCCAGGTGGACACTAAGTAATAGTTTTACACAATTTAGCTTAGGCCCTTCTTTCTTACAGCCTTACTAACTTTATAGACCTCTAACTACTTACCTAACCACTTCTAGGAATATTTAGATAAACTTCTGTGCTAACAGCTATGCTCAGCCAGAACTCCCAGTTCAAGCCTCCCTGTAATTATCATTATTGGTAGCATCTGGCCAGGTCCATCACCGGATGGAGGAAAGTACCTTACCAGAGATACCTCTGTACTCTCTAAGAACAGACTTAAGCTTCCAGGCTACCTGTTTGAGAAGGCCTGGCGGATGTGCAAATTAAGCCTTACTTCCTCTTTTCCCAAACCTTACCTCCAGTTCCAGATCTCCCTTTAGCTATCACCAGAGGCATCTAGCTGTACACAGGTTGCCTAGAGATTGAGCACACTTTTCCCCACCCTGCAGTAAACAGCAGACAGCTTGAACAGATAGGAGCCACAGGAATAAAGAAGACAGTTTTATTTTCTCCCATTGACCTAGCAACTTATAGATTTTTAACATCCTTTACCAAACACATTTAAGGTTATAGTTGTGCACGTAAGATCCCTCTTCTTAGATGTTACCCATATTTAGCCTTTAGTTAATTCATTAGTCACTTCCCCTTTGGGTCACAAATGGTAATTAACAACTAGTGCCCTTCTTTGTAATTCTTATCAACCCTCCATTTGATCCTGATAGCGGACAATCACTGCCTGAGGAAGTTCAGGCTGAGTGTCCTGGGTGGAGGGGAGGATCATGATTTTGGGGAGATATATAACTGTAAAGCAGAGGACAGGAGGGAGGAAGAGAGAAGAGAATGGAAGAACGAGATGGGTAAGAACTTGAGAGGAACAAGCTGAGATGGGGAAGAACTAGATTGAAGAGCTGAAAGAGAGGACTAGAGGAACGAGATGGAAGATGAGGAAGAGCCAGATGAGAGAGAAGGAGACAGGAGAGGAGCTGATAGGGGAAAGAACTAGATAGATGAGAACCTAGAAGGGACAGAACTAGATGAAGGAATTAAGATAGAACATAGAGGGGACAGTAGATAAATATAGAGAGAAATCAGGCAAGAAAGGAGCTAGACATGAGAACAGAACTGAAGCTGTGTATAAAGGATGTTATGCCAGAGGAATTAAAGCGAATGGATCAAAGAACTCTGAGTGCGTAGACTGATTTACCGACCCTAAAGATTCTCTGCTGGTTGATAGAGCCTTCCGCGGACCCTGGGAGGGGACTATCGAGGGGCTGGACCCCCATAGTCCTCGTTAACATCCCAGGAAGTGGAGGTAGGAGGATTAGAAATTCAAGGTTAACCTCAGCTACACATTTAGTTAGAGGCCAGCCTGGGCTACTTAAAACTGCATAAAAACAAACAAAAGTTTTAAAAGGTGCTTGAAGCTCTCCAGTCATCGCTGCAAACCTGCACATCACCTTGAGCTCCAGCAGCAGCACCCCACGATGCCTCAGGCCAAGAAGAGAGCACCCCAAGCAGGAGCCATTACTGCATGGGAACCAGACTGTCTCCTCAATCAATAACCTTATCCCGCAGACCTAGAATTGGGGCAATGATCACCCAGACTACAGTTTAAGGAAGACTGTTTATGCATATCTCCTATCTCTGTTCCAATTCTTCCTTTGTGTAAACCTAAAGCTTATATCCACATTCCAAAGATGGGCTGAGGTGCTTCTAATTCCCTTACCAACACAGTTATATTAATTAAAATCCTTACTGCCCTTTCTTATTTAACTTTATTTTTGAGTCATGGTCTCATATAGCACAGACCGGCCTTACACTCATGGCAGTCAGTCTACCTGTCTCAGCCTTTAGTGCAGGGACTGCAGATGAGAGCCACATGGCAGGAAGAAAGCTTGCTTGCTTATCTATCTATCTATCTATCTATCTATCTATCTATCTATCTATCTATCTATCTATCATCTATCTATCTATCTATCTATCATCTATCTATCTACCTATCATCTATCTATCTATCTATCTATCTATCTATCTATCTATCTATCTATCATCTATCTATCTATCATCTATCTATCTATCTATCTATCTATCTATCTATCATCTATCTATCTATCATCTATCTATCTATCTATCTATCTATCTATCTATCTATCTATCTATCTATCTATCTATCTATCTATCTATCTGAGACAGGGTCTCATGATGTAGTCCTGGCTGGCCTGGAATTTACAGAAATCTGCCTGCCTCTGCCTTCTTGGTGCTGGGATTAAAGGCGTGCACCACCTTTAGGCAAGGAAGACATTTCTGAAAAATGCCGTACTCAGAGCAGTCATGGTAGGGTGTGCAGTCCATTTGCATATGCTCCCATGCCTCCTGCTGTGCCCTTGACCTTGGGGTAGGGAAACAGAACCCCACCCAAAGGAAACTTCACCAGCAGAGGGTGGTTTTAGCTACAGATGGGTGGGAGAGAGCTGGCAGACTCAGCTGGAAGAGGGGAGGGGTCTGAGGGGAGTATGAATGGTGGGGCTGGTGAGAAGGGGAGAGGGATCAGAGCCATGGATGTGGAAGCACCTGGCTCCAGGAGAGAGGATATCAATTGACTGTGTCATCTCTTCCCGCCTGTCCTCATCCACCTCTGTTGGGTCCTGGAATTGTACAAATAACAGGGAGCAGAACACCAGGGTCTAAAAATCAGAAGCAACATTTATTCTAAAACACTGCAGGAAAAGAAATACTGACTAGTTAGGGCTACAGTGAATCATTGGACTCTGTATTCCCGAGGAAGGTGTACAAGCTTCTTTGTATAGCCAAAGGTTATACACAGGGCAGAGAGTACATGTTGAGATTTATGGCATTTGGGGGGTATTGGTGTCTCGAGACTTGAGCTAGCACTCTCTGGGCACCTCTGAGATCTCTGAGATAGGAGTGGGGATCCAGGATTTATGACTTCTGATTACAGGGTGTTAGTTTAAAATGTTTACATAATTGTGGGTTCATTTAAAGTGCCTTTCCCCTGCCTTGGAGAATGCAGGGCAAAGGTCAAAGCCCCTATCAGTCCTAATACACTCAGAAATACGTGTATAGGCTACAAGCGTACAATTTTTTTTTTATATTCCTGGGCTGTTTACTTCCACACTACATCAGAGGGCTCTTTTGACAACAAAATCATAGTCAGACATGATGGTTCACATGTGTGATCCCAGTATTTGGGAAGCTGAGACAGCCTGGGTTTGATAGTGAGTTCCAGACTTGGCTGGGCTACAGAGTGAGCCTCTGTCTCCAAAATCCAAACCAAAAAAAAAAAAAAAAAAAAAAAAAATGTGTTACTCAGTCAGGTGGTGGTGGCACACATATTTTTTAATTCCAGCACTAGAGAGGCAGAAGTAGGAGGATCTCTCTTGAGTTTGAAGCGAGCCTGATCTACAGAGCTAGTTCTAGGACAGCCAAGGCTGCACCGAGAAACTCTGGTTTGAAAAACGAAACAAAATG
Organism: Peromyscus maniculatus bairdii; assembly: GCF_049852395.1. Lineage (NCBI taxonomy): Eukaryota > Metazoa > Chordata > Mammalia > Rodentia > Cricetidae > Peromyscus > Peromyscus maniculatus. The sequence continues at coordinate 57,014,874 of NC_134856.1, forward strand.
TGGTACTCTTCTGTTCAAAAGACAATGATACACCCAGCGATGTTGACATTAAGGGATCACTGAATGCTAAAACTTTATGTGGTGGTTTGAATGAGAAAGACTCCCATAGGCTCACATATTTCAATGTTCAGTCCCAGTTAGTGGAACTGCTTGGGAAGAATTAGAAGGCGTGGCCTTGTTGGAGGAGGTGTGTCCCTGCATGTGAGCTTTGAGGTTTCGAAAGCCTACACCAGGCCCCATCTCACTCTGTGCCTGCAGCTTGTGGCCCAGATGTATGAGATCTCAGCTACTGCTCCAGTGCCATGCCTGCCTGCCTGCCACTGTTCTACCCATCATGATGGTCATAGATTGAAACTCTGAAACTGTAAGCAAGCCCCTCAATTTAATGCTTTTTTTTTTTCTAGACAAGGTTTCTCTGTGTAACTCTGGCTGTCCTGGAACTCATTCTGTAGACCAGGCTGGCCTTGAACTCACAGAAATCCACATCCCTCTGCCACCTGAGTACTGGGATTAAAGATGTGGATCACCACTGCCAGACTAAGTTCTTTCTTTTATAAGTTGCCTTGGTCATGATGTTTCATCTCAGCAATAGAACAGTAACTAAGCACCCTATCAGTAAGAATGTGAACTGGCACAACACCATTTGTAAATAATAATAATAACAACAACAGTTTCCTAGGAAATTAAACACAAGTTTACAATACGAGCTACCTGTTCTGCTGAGCATTTGTCAGGAGAAATAAAATCATTTCTCCACACAAAGATGTGCACATTGACATTTATAGCAGGTTTATTTGTAATAGCAAACACTGGAAACAGCCCAGATGTTCAACAGGTGAGTGCTATAGCTATACCATGATGCTGACCATAAAGAGCAAAGCTGGTCTAGCAAGTGCAAGGCCCTGGGTTCAATCCTCAGATCTGGAAAAAAAAGAAAGGAAGGAGGGAGGGAAGGGAAGAAGGGAGGGAGGGAGGGAGAGAGGGAGGAAGAGAGGGAGGGAGGGAGGAAAGCATTGCCACCTGTTAGCATTCAGACCCACTTCTTGGAATCCTGGCCAATAAGCAGATAATACCCAGGCCTGCCCAGCATCCTGACATCCTCCTCCTGACATCATCCTATGTTCTGTTCCCTTTAATAAAGGATTCCTTCCCCTTCACTCTCTCTCTTCCCCCTCTCGCCATGAAGTAGCCCGCACCCTCCCTCCCTATCTCTCTCCTCTTTCCCTCTCCCCTCTCTTTTCCCCCCACAAAATAAAACTCTCCACTGAGTGAAGCTCCAGCAGTCCGACAGCCCATTTATAAAATAAACATGCAGACACTTATATTATTTAAACTGTTTGGCCTAATGGCTCAGGCTTCTTGCTATCTAGTTCTTACATATTAAATTAATCCACTTCTATAAATCTATACTTTGCTACATGGCTCATGGCTCACCGGTGTCTTCACATGCTGCTTGTCATGGTAGCGGCTGGCAGTGTCTCCCTCTGCCTTCCTGTTCTCTCAATTCTCCTCTCTGTTAGTCCTACCTATACTTCCTGCCTGCCACTGGCCAATCAGTGTTTTATTTATTGACCAATCAGAGCAACATACAGACCATCCCACAGCAACTGAGCACTGTCTGCATGGTGTATCTGTCTCTCACCTGCTGTGGAACACCTTGGCTCCACCTGCCAAATCCTCTCACAATACCCCCTGCTATGATGTAGAAGAGTTTCAGTTATGTGGAGTGAAAGAAGGTAGAAAAAAATGAGTGTACACTACATGAATCCCTTTTTATAACCTTATAGAAAAATCCAACCTAATGGCCGGGATCGGTGGTTTTCTGGAGGCCGAGGGAAAGATTAGGAGGTGAACTGAAAGATGGAGTGAAGAAGCATTAGAGGATGATGGATAGGTTGACTATATTAATTACAGTTTTCTCATGTCTACACATATGTCAGCACTTGTCAAACTGCATACTTCAAGGACAATTTATTGTATGCCTATAGTATCTCAACAAAAAGTGTGAAGAAAAAGGAAAGTTCTCATTTGACCACAATCGAAGTCAGCATGGTTACAGCTGGACCACAGCTCTCTACTTGCACTTCTGTTTTTACTTCACCTTGGACCTAACTTTTAATTCTGTGGGTCAACTCCTTGAGGCCTCTGTGGAGTCTAACTTATTTCTTTCTTTTTATTTCTATCTTAGTCAGTGTTCTATGCTGCAAAGAGACACTGTGGTGTTTGAATGAAAATGCCACCCATAGACTCATATGGAGCAGCATTATTGGAGGTGTGGCCTTGTTAGAGTAGATGTGGTCTTGTTGAAGGAAGTGTGTCTCTGGGAGTGAGCTTTGAGGTTTCAGATGCTCAAGCCAGGCCCAGTGACTTTCTCTGCCTGTTGCCTGTGAATCTGGATGTAGAACTATCAGCTACTCTCCAGCACCATGTCTACTTGCATGCCGCCATGCTTCCTGCCGTGATGACGATGGACTAAACCTCTGAACTGTAAGCCAGCCCCCAATGAATTATTTTCCTTTATAAAAGTTGCCATGGCCACAGTGTCTCTTCACAGCGACAGAAACCCTAAGACAGACACCATGACCATGGCAACTCATATAAAAGAAAGCATTTTATGGGGCCTTACTTACAGTTTCAGAGGTTTAGTCCATTCTCATCATGGTGGGGAGCATGATGACATGCAGGTAGACATGGTGCTGGAGAGGTACCTGAGAGTTCTACATTTGGATCCACAGGCAGCAGGAAGGGAGAGTGAGACGCTGGACCTGGCTTGGGCTTTTGCAACCCCAAAGTCCACCCTCTGTGACACTTCCTCCAACAAAGCCACACCTCCTAATCCCTCTCAAGTAGTGCCATTTCCTGATGACCAAGCATTCAATTTTATGAGGCTTGGGGGGCCATTCTTATTCAAACCACCACAATTTTCCATTTTTTTCTCCCCTGAGACAGGGTTTCACGTAGTCCAGAGTGGCCTTGAGCCCTCATGGAGCTAAGCCTAGCCTTGAACTTCCAATCTTCCTACCACTCCCTTCTAATTGTCGGGGTTACAGGCCTTGCTGCCTGTGGTGTTTGAATGAGAACGTCTCCACAGGTTCATATATTTGAATTCCTAGACCCTGGATCATAGAACTTGTTTTGGGAAAAATTAGAAGGTTTTGTCACTGGGGGTGGTTTTTGTGGTTTCAAATCCCCATGCCAGGCCCAGGCTGTCCATCTTTCTGTCTGTCTCTCTCTTCCTCTCTTCCTTTCTCCCTCTTTCCCCCTCTCTTGACACCAACTGTGAATCAGGATGCAAGCTTTTAGCTACTGCTCCAGCACCAAGCTTGCTTCTGAAACTGCAAGCAAGCAGCTTTCTTTCTTTCTTTCTTTCTTTCTTTCTTTCTTTCTTTCTTTCTTTCTTTCTTTCTTTCTTTCTTTTTTTTTTTTTTTTTGGTTTTTCGAGACAGGGTTTCTCTGTGTAGCTTTGCGCCTTTCCTGGAACTCACTTGGTAGCTCAGGCTGGCCTCGAACTCACAGAGATCTGCCAGCAAGTAGCTTTCTTTTATAAGCAAGATCTGTCTTGGTCTTGGTGTCTCTTCCCAGCAATAGGAAAATAACTATGACGCTGTCATCCCCTAAATCTCATTTTTTTTTTAGATTTTATTTATTTTATTTTATGTATATGAGTGCTCTGTCTGCATCTATGCCTTTATGACAGAAGAGGCTATCAGAACCCACTACCAATGGCTGTGAGCCACTTTGTGGTTGCTGGGAATCGAACTCAGGATCTGTGGAAGAGCAGCCAGTGCCCTTAACCTCTGAGCCATATCTCCAGCCCCTGAATCTCATTTTTTAAAGTGTTTCTCATGTTCTAACCCTTCAAATCTTAAGTCAAACATCCAGCCTCCCTCTCTAATCACAGGTACCGCTTTATCAGCCTGTGTTTCCTTCTTGACGCTCCACACACACCTGGTTGATTTACTTCTCTTATTTGTCTGTCTGGTCCCTGGGTGCTGCATCCTCATCGAGGCTTCTCCGTGTTGTTTTCTGGTGTTTTGCCAGAGCATGACACGCATGGCCTATAGTTGGTACTCAATAAAAATGCTATTGAATCAATGGAGGAATAGTCAGCGTCTATGGTAATTGAGAAGGAGGCAGACCTGGGTCCACCCTTGACTCTCTTTGAAGGAGAGGGACAGGTTCCACTGCTAGTGTGGACGCTGGTTCATATCAGTAACTGTTACTAACTGGCTATGGAGTAGTTCACCTGCTAAGGAGACCATTTTCTACTCAGACCACCCTCATCTGGGGATTCAATTGTTCCTGGGCCTGTGTGACTGGCACCTTTGGGTCCAAGCAGTGGTCTCGGCTTCCCGCACTGGAGAAGGAGTACAAAGTGCTTGCCTTTAGCTCTTAGCTTTGGGGATGGGGAACAGACAGCAAGTACAAATGTAAGAGGAGGGATTTCAGACAGTGATGAGTATGCTAGGGAAAGGGCCTTACCTTTCAGAGACCTCTGCTGACAACTGAGGATGGAGGCATTAGGGGAGACATTTGGCTGTCATTAGGAAAGAATGTTTCATAGAGACTGATCTGGAGAAGGCCCAAAGTATGGACTTGGCCTTTTAGGGGCGAGGAAGGAGGAGGCTGGTGAGAGAGCTGGGAGAGCGAAGTCTGAGGCAGACTTCTTCCCCAGGACACTTCCAGTTGCTGGGCTGAGACTTGAAGGGAGCTGAGCATGGTGAGGCTACCATGGCTGTGGTGGTTACCATGGAGTGGGAGAGGACTGCCTAGTCCTGGGCATTGCCAGAAGTCAGGCCCCACAAAGCATCTGGGGAATATGATCAGGAATGCACTAAAGTTTGGCCTCAGGTGGGAATGATTCACCTGATATCAAAGAGTGTGTGTGTGTGTGTGTGTGTGTGTGTGTGTGTGTGTGTGTGTGTGGTGGTGGTGGTGGTGGTGGTGGTGGTGGTGGTGGTGGTGGTGGTGGTGTTTTCTCAGAATTTTGGAGCTTGAGATGCTCCTTAGGTGTCTACATGGTGGTGTCCTGGAGACTGTTGAATGTCAGAGTTGGATTTGTGGGGACGTTGAGGGGTTGCCACTGTGGTTGCTCGAACGCAATTACTAAAGGAAGAAAATTTCTCAGAAGCGAGAAAAGACTCATGGCAAAGGCAAAGCACCCATGACCCTGAGGCAGGAGACTGGGAGGCACTCTAGTGAGCCAGAGGGGCAACCGGTGTCATGAACCTCCTGGCCGGAGGCGGCAGCAGCGGGCGGCGGAGCCGGTACAATGTAGCAGCGACACCGGAGTACAGTGTAGCCAGCCGGTCCGGTACAATGTAGCGGCAGCCAGGTAAGCGGCGGAGCGGTCTCCACAGGCGACCCGTGGGTCTGGTGGGGAAGCAGGCGAGGGTACAGATCTCGGCACGCAATCGCCACTGGCCGGACTCCGGGATCCGGTTTCTGTCGCGCGCACCCAGGGCGCAGAACTGGCAGAGGCCTCAAGCAAGACGTCCAGCTCCCGGCTGCCGCCTGCTGGCTCTCCGCTGTGCGCAAGGCCTTGGTGACCTCATTGGTCCCCGCATTACATGGGGCAGAGCTTAGCATCCACAGATGGGGACCCCCGCCCCTCCAGCCCCCGGGTGGCAGTCAGAGGCTGTGTATGGGACTTCCGACATGAGGATCACAGGGCTGTCCGCCCTCTTGCCATGTTGGGCTTTTTTGAGCCTTCGGTTTCACAGTTCATGAAATAAGTGAGGAGTGTCATACAGACCTGCCCCAGTGAGGACAGGAGCATCCTCAGAATGAATTCATATTGTAATGGGTAGAAGTGTGAGCCGCGCTTCTGGGGTGGCTTCGCTGCTCCTGCTTGGGTAGTTGAGAATGGTTAGCACTGGCCCTGATTAGCCTGTATTTCCCGTCCATCCCTGCTACAGATAGGATGTACCTTGTACCTTCTCAGGCTCTCCTGTGGCCCTCGGACTAGCTCTTTTTGGTGCCTGAACCCACAGTAATACATGGGAGGCAGGCTCTTGATATCAGAAACACGTTCTGAACTTCCACCTAGTATTTCTGATGTGTCCACAGTCCCTCCATCTTTACTCAGAGAGGGCTTGATAGAATAGAGTTTTGTTTTCCCCTTTCTTGAACCTTTTTTTTTTTTTTTTTTTTTTGGTTTTCCGAGACAGGGTTTCTCTTGTGTAGCTTTGCGCCTTTCCTGGATCTCACTTGGTAGCCCAGGCTGGCCTCGAACTCACAGAGATCCGCCTGCCTCTGCCTCCCGAGTGCTGGGATTAAAGGCGTGCGCCACCACCGCCCGGCCCTTTCTTGAACCTTTTTTCTTGAGGCCAGCCATGAATTCTGGGTGCAGAGAGGTGGGTGGGGAAATAGGAGATGGTGTCATACTCAAAGCCAGCTGTTGCTCCCAGCAGCCTGTGCTGGGATGTTGTCTGTTTGTTCCCAGTTGTCAGGGCAATGTGATTCTCCAAACTGGTTCCAGACAAACTAGGCTGGCAGGTCAAGTGGCTCAGTTGCTTAATTCATCCCCTGCCTTTGTTCCAGATCAGGTGGTGGCAGTGCCACTCAGGAGATGGCTAAGGGAACCATTTTCTTGGAAAGGTAGCCCAGAGGAGAGTTGCTGGCAAATATTCTTGCCAAGGTCTTTGGACCCCTCTGACTATGTTCTAAAACATCAGATTTCCAGGGAAGGCTTCTGGGAGTGGCTTCTGCACCCTGAGATTGGGCTGGTCACCATAGGATGTCAGTGGCTGCTGAGCAGCAGCTCCAGTTTCTGGTGTCACCAAACTACACAGTCATCCTTCCCTTCTACCTCAGACTACTCTCTTGACTTCCAGGCAAGAGAATAGTATAAAATAAAATTTATTTATTTGTTTATTTATTATTATTAATTAATTATTTTGGTTTTTCAAAACAGCACTTCTCTGTGTAACAGCTCTAGCTGTCCTGGAACTCACTTTGTAGATCAGGCTGCCTGCCTCTGCCTCCAGAGTGCTGGAATTAAAGGCATGCACCACTGCTGCCCAGCTTGGAACTTTTTTTTTTTTTCCGAGACAGGGTTTCTCTGTGTAGCTTTGCGCCTTTCCTGGAACTCACTTGGTAGCCCAGGCTGGCCTCGAACTCACAGAGATCCGCCTGGCTCTGCCTCCCGAGTGCTGGGATTAAAGGCGTGCACCACCACTGCCCGGTGGAACTTTTTATTAATGAATTTAATCATTACAACAATCCTGATACTAGACCCCATGGATATTGTCTCGGTGGTTATGGAAATGAAGCCAGCCTGTGTGTGAACTCCTAGGCAGAAGTTTTCATTGTAAAGAGAGAGTTTGAGAGAAGGGAAGAGCTGGTTTGGAGAAGCTCATGCTGCCAAGAGAGAGAAAAATTAAGGCATTTTCTTGTTTTGGTTTGTTGGGGAGGGTAGAAGGTTTATTAGTCATGAGGCTTCCTTCTTTTTTAAACAGGGCTTCACCATGTTTCTCTGGCCGGCCTGCAACTTGTTATGTAGTATAGGTTGGCCTTGAACTCACAGAGCTCCATCTGCCTCCACTTCTTAAGAATGTAGTTTTTTTTTTTTTTTTTTTTTTTGGTTTTTTCGAGACAGGGTTTCTCTGCGTAGTTTTGCGCCTTTCCTGGAGCTCACTTGGTAGCCCAGGCTGGCCTCGAACTCACAGCGATCCGCCTGCCTCTGCCTCCCGAGTGCTGGGATTAAAGGCGTGCGCCACCACCGCCCGGCCAAGAATGTAGTTTTATGCTGGGCGGTGGTGGCACACGCCTTTAATCCCAGCACTCGGGAGGCAGAGCCAGGCGGATCTCTGTGAGTTCGAGGCCAGCCTGGACTACCAAGTGAGTTCCAGGAAAGGCGCAAAGCTACACAGAGAAACCCTGTCTCCAAAAAAACAAACAACAACAACAAAAAAAAAAGGTTGCCTCCCTAGTATTGGGATTAAAGGCTTGTGCCACCACTGCCCGGAGTCTTTCTCATTGTTGAAGGGAATTTTCCCACGTAAGATAGAGATAGAGATAGATGGCTAGTTTGTTCTTGGAGACAGCCTGTCATTATTCTGTGCCTGGTGGAATTTTGCAATAAGAGGATGGGCAATGGGCACATCCATAGAGTGCTAACAAGAGGGGGAGGAACTGGGTGAATAACAGGCTTTATAGATTAAGGGTACGAGAGTCTGCTGGGGGGCCCCCCTTCATGTTTTTCCCTGTTACTGTTTAACCCTGTGTGGTACCATTACAATTCCTCTTTTGAGACATGAGAAATCGGGAGCAGAGAAAGGCTGTGAGGCTGGCGGAGCTGGCACTCAGGTTGAGGTTGTTCATTTTATCAACATGAGGTGACTGGAGTGGTCTATCAGAGTGTATTTTGACTGCAAGAAACAACTCTCCTTTCCAATAGCAGTAGAATAAACAAGTTTGTTTCTGCCTTACTTGACTGAAACCTAGCGGTGAGCAGCTCTAGGCTCGGTGGGATTGCTTTCGATCTTGTTACTTGGCAGTCCTCATTTGTGGCTTCTGTCATAGCTCAAGGTGGTTCTGACAGCTTCCCCCATGACATCTGCATTCCAGACAGAGGAGAAAGGGCGGAAGAAGGATTCTGAGAAGTCCCGAGTGATCTTTCTGCTCCTGTTCTATTGATCGGAGCGGTCATATTACCATGCCTAGGTGCAGGGGAGACTGGGCAATCGTGCGGCAATGATGACTCCTCACTCAGGATGAAAGGGTGAGTGAACACGGGCGTAGTTTAATCTCTCCTGCACTCTGGCTAGTCCTTAGCATGCATGGGAGGTGCTGGGCACTAGGGAGGGACCCCTGACTATAGTACGCTGTGTGACTTACCCAAAGTTATCAGCCCAGGCCACCTTCATCCCCTTAGGCAGTGATTCTCAACTTTCCTGATACACGGGCCCTTTAATACAGTTCCTCCTGTTGTGGGGACCCCCAACCAGAACATCAGTTTTGTTGCTACTTCATAACTGCAATTTTGCTGCTGTCATGAATCAAAATGTAAATGTCTGACATGCGACCCCTGTGAAAGGGTCATTCAACCCAACCCCGGGAGGGGACGAGACCCACAGGTTGAGAACCACTGCCTTGGACCTTCTGTTAGCAGCTGGTAGTTCTCGTCAGACTATGGCCTTCTCCCTGAACAGAGGCAAAGCCAGCAGGAGGAGGCCTCTAGGTATTCGGAGTACCTGGCTCTAGAGGGCCCCGGCAGGTGTTGAGAGGAGCCATCAGTACAGGTTCCCACTCCAGAGTGAGGACTGAGCAGGGTCAGCCACTCGGGACTTAGAGCCCCTGTTTTTCTTTTCCGTGAAAGAGCGGGGAAGGAGTCACGGATTGTCTTCTTTCTTTTTTCATTTTTGTCTTTTTTTTTGCGGGGGGGGGGGGGGGGGGGAGCGGGGGGGGGGGCGGGGGGGGCGGGGGGGGTGTGTTGAGACAGGGTTTCTTTGTATAGTTTTGTTGCCTGTCCTGGAACTCACTCTGTAGACCAGGCTGGCCTTGAACTCACAGAGATCCGCCTGGCTCTGCCTCCCGAGTGCTGGGATCAAAGGCGTGCATCACCACACCTGTTTTGCTAAGTGTCTAAGAACTAGTTTCACCAACCAGTGCCCCGCCTCTGGGTGAGGAAACAGAGGCAGAGAGAAGCTATGGAATGTGGCCCAACTAGATAAGTGGAGGCCTGCATTCCAGCCGCTTCTGTTTCATTCAGATACAGCCCTTCCCTTTTTACCAGGGGCCACCGGCTTTGTATTCCCAATGTGGGCTGAACTCTAGGGAGGGGAAAGGGTGCCTAGTGATCTTGACGCTAAACACTTCCTGCTACATGGGATCCCAGGGCAGGAAGCTATAGGAATAGCTCAGACCATGTGGTTCTGAAGCAGGACTGGAATACAGGCTCAAGAGGTACTAGCCCATACTAGAACCCAGATGCATTGTTGGGGCCAGGGAAGAGTGCCTAGGTCACCCTGCCAGGAGCAGGACAAGGATGGGCCTTGGATTTGGCTCCACCGGTGAACTGGGATGGTATTTTTGGGTGCTCTGCTTTATATGGAGCACCCCCAGTAAGGGGACAGGAAGGAAGATCCAGTTCCAAGAGGTGTGTCTCTATTAACAGGCTAGCAGCAGGGGCCTGGCTGGCCTGGGGCCAAGTGAGAAACTTGCCATTTGAGGCCCATCAAAGAGCCAGTAGCCCCAGGGCTGGAACCCTACAGCATCTGGGGCCAAAGGATCTCCTGCACAGGAGCAGGCACCCTGGAATAAGCCTGTACCCCTGGGCTAGCCCTCCTCACTGGAGGCTCTTCTGAGACCACACTGCCTGTGGAGCCTGGTTAGAGGTAGATGAGGTGGCCTGTGGGGAGGAGAAGGATGAGGCTCCTTTGTGGGGTTGCCCTGCACTATCTCCCAGCCTCTGGGAAGTGAAAGAGACAGGTTACTGGAGAAAAGGGGTGAGCCATGATGAGCTTGGGACTTGGCCACCCATCTCAGCCTTGCTGGGCCTTGCAGGTGGGATGCTATGGAATATGATGAGAAGCTGGCTCGGTTCCGGCAGGCCCACCTCAACCCTTTCAACAAGCCGCTTGGACCAAGACAACATGAACAGGACCCCAGTGAGAAGTCCCAAGAAGTCACTTCTGAAGGTGAGCACTGCAGGGTGAGGGCTGTATAGACGGACACCTTACACCAGCCTCTCCGCTCTTTCTGCCTGTGGCTCTTCCCGTGGGGTGGGCATAGTCGCTTTCCACCTGACCAGAATGAACACTCTAGAGGGCAGGGATCTGAGTCTGGAGAATCACCGTTGAGTCCCAGGGCCTCACACGTATGTGCTGAGTGAACACTTGGAGAAAACTCAGAGCCAAGATCTAGGAGAAGAGTCGAATGAATGAATGGATAGACCTTCACCTTCTTGGGATCAGAAAGGGAGGAGGGCAGTCATTTTGGATAAGATAATTAGAGTCTTGGGACCAGAGTGGTTGTTTGGGTGGCCTGAAGTTCACACAGGACTTCATGAATTGTGTGATGTAGACAGTGAGTGGTTTTTCTTCAGTCACACAGGAAGCATCTGCCTTAGAAATTGGGACAATTTTTTGTTTGTTTGTTTGTTTGTTTATTTGGAGACTGGGTCTCTATAGCCAAGGTTGATCTGAAACTGAAACTAGTGATTCTATTTCAGCTTCCCAAAGGCTGGCATTGCAGGCACGTATGGCCACACCCAGTTTGGGATGTTTCTATAATACTACCTGTGGACCTCCCTGGGCACTACCAGTATTGGTTCACAAGTTTTTGTTGTTGTTATTGTTGTTTTAGCAAAGCACAAGAGTCAGACTTCCTACAAGGGGATCAGGAACTGGAACCTTTCACTTGTAACTTTGATTAGTGCTTTCTGCTTTTCACAGTGAGACAAAGTCGCTTACAAATGCCAACCGGACAGAAGCAGACAGCTGAGTGGTGCCTAGCTTTCTCCAGTACCCCCTTTCTGTGGGCTCCCCAACACTCTGGCTCGATTCTCTCCACCCCAGCTACCTCCCCGGGGAATGAGGAGAAAGAGCAGCAGGCAGACCTTTGCCACCTTTCATGCATGTTTTCTTACTCCAGAGACTCTGCCTGAGCTGCCCACTGGGGAGCCTGAGTTCCACTACTCTGAGCGCGTGATGGATCTTGGCCTGTCCGAAGACCACTTTTCCCGCCCTGTGGTAAGGTTTGGAGTCTAGACCCTTACGTAGGTGTTATCCATATCACGGTACTTCCAGGTGGCTAGCGGTCTAGACACTCTCCTGAGCTGGGGTGCAGCTTCCTTTCTAGGTAGCCACTACTGTTGGACTCAGTGGCTCCCAAGTCAGCCAAGTCTCCTGGGTTTCGAATCTGAAACATACATGGTACCTGACCTCATCTTCAAAGTCTGAGGGTCTAGAGACAGCTTGGGGAAGGGAGATGGAGCTCCTCTTTCATTCATCCATCCATCCATCCATCCATCCATCCATCCATCCATCCATCCATCCATCCATCCATCCATCCATGCATTCATTCATTCATTCATTCATTCATTCATTCACCCGTGTATGTATGTATGTATGTATGTATGTATGTATGTATGTTAATTTTTATTTGAGACAGAGTCACACCATATTACTTTGGCTGGCCCGGAACTCACTATGTAGACCAGGCTGGCCTTGGCACTTAAAGAGATCTGCCTGCCTCTGCCTCCTGAGTGCTGGGATCAAAGGTGTGTGCCACTATGCTTAGCTCATGTATGTATATAATTTTTATGTGTGTGTCTGTACACTAGAGATTAGACTCAGAGCCTCAGGAATGCTCAGGAATACAACTGAGGTATATCTCCAGCCTCAAACCCCTCTTTTAAAAAAGATTTATTTATTTTTATTTTTTGTGTGTGTGTGAGTGGCTGCATGTATGTATGTACACCACATGTGTGCCTGTGGGGCCAGAAGAGGGTATTGGATCTCTTGGAGCTGGAATTATAGGCATCTGAGAACCACTGTGTGGGTACTGGGAACTGATTTAATATCTCTGCAAGAGGAACAAGTGCTTTTGTTTTTGTTTTTGTTTTTTAGGTTTTTTAAGATAGCATTTCTCTGTAGCCCAGGCTGGCCTTGAACTCACAGAGACCCACCTGCCTCTGCCTCCCGAGTGCTGGGACTAAAGGTGTGCGCTGTACCACCCAGCTAGGAGCAAGTGCTCTTGACTGCTGGGCTGTCACTCCAGTCCTCACTCTCCCAGTTTTCTCTCAGAGCTGAGGACCGAACCCAGGGCCTTGCGCTTGCTAGGCAAGCGCTCTACCACTGAGCTAAATCCCCAACCCTCCCATTTTTAACTTTTCATTTTGAAATTAATTCTTCCTAAGTTTCTACGGCCAGCCTGAAACTTGCTTTGTAGCCCAGGCAGCTCTTGAATTTTTTAATGCCTCAGACTCTCAACTAGTTAGATTGCATGCCCATGCCATCAGGCCCAGGGTGTTTTCTGTCTTTTATAACATGTCTCACACTTCCTCTTAGCCTCAAAATGAGCTCCAAAGAGGAAGGAAGGGCACCACTACCTTTCTGCCTGGGTCTTTTGAAAGCCCGTCATGTGGAAGGAGGAGGGTGTCTCTTGAGGGCAGAGTCAGCTGACCACCTCCCCCCCACACACACACGCTCTGAGGTCTGAACCTGGAAGCAGAGCATTCTAGGTCTGGAGCCTTAGCTAGGCTCTGAGCTTCTGGGACAGTAGATGAGAAAGCACCTGGAAGTACTGAGTCTGGGGTGAGTGCACCTTCAGGCTGCTTCACTAGCTTCTTAGCCTTTAGGCCAGAGACAGACCTCTTCCTCATTTTCTCAGCTTTCTTTTTAGAAATGAAACAGCATGGCTAAAAAGGCTGTGGATTTGGATTTCTAAAGAGGAAGTGTGTGTGTGTGCGTGTGTGTGTGTGTGTGTGTGCGTGTGTGTGTGTGTGTGTGTGTGTGTGTGTGTGTGTGTGTGTGTGTGTGATGTTGGGGCCTCTGGCGTGTTAGATGAGCACTCTACTACTGACTAACACTCCCGGCTCTTCGGCGTCATCCCCACTTCCCACCCCCATGAGACAGGGTTTCTCTCGACATAACTTGGGCTGTTCTGGAACTCACTCTGTAGACCAGCCTGGCCTGGAACTCAGAAATCCACCTGCTTCTGCCTCCTGTGCTGGATTAAAGGCCTGTGCCACCTGGGCCTGGCATTTTAAAAAACATTTTCTTAATTGTGTGTTTGGTATATGAGTACATGATATTTATTTATTTGTTTGTTTGTTTGTTTGAGATAGGGTCTCGCTATGTAGCCCTGGCTGGCCTGGGATTCGCTGAGTAGATCAGACTGGCTTCTAATTCACAGAGATCCACCTGCCTCTGCCTCACCTGCTCCACCTTGTTTATTTATTTTTGAGACAGAGTCTCACTGAACCTGGAGCTCACTTATTCAGCCAGCCCAGCTGACCAAGGAACACAGGGATCATCCTGCCTCCATTTCCCCAGCACTAGGATTATAGACTTGTTCTGCCACACGCAGCATTTTATCTGTGTGCGGGGTCCCCACTCAGGTCCTCATTCTTGAATGGCAGGCACCTCACTGTCATCTCCCCAGCCCCTTGTTTTGTCTTTAGGACAGGTTCTCAAGTAGCCCAGGTTGGCCTCAAACTTGTTATGTAATTGCTATGTAACTGAAGATGACTTTAACCCTTTTATTTTCTTTTCCCTGTTTTTGAGATAAGTCTCTAGCCCTGTCTGTCCTCCAGTTGGTTCTGTTTAACCCCGATCTTCCTGCCTCCACCTCCTGTTTGGATGACAGACCATCAAGGGAGGTCAAGGGAGGTTTATTTGGTGCTGGGGACCGAACCCAGGACCTCGTGTATGCTAGGCAAGCACTTCATCAACCGAGGCAGCTGTGGAAGTTGTCTTTCGGAAAGTCTCCCGAATTAAGTGTTTGGAGGCCCGTGGGTAGATCGGTCCAGCTAGGAGCAGGGAGCACGAGTGGGTTCTCAAGTGTTGCTAACTCTCCTGGGCCTTGAGCAAGTCCTCATCTGGGTGAAGGAGCGGAGGTCTGCTATGTGCCTAAGTGCTCATGAGGACAGGCCTACCTTCCATGGGGCGGGGCTTCCAGGTGGTCATCTGACTGTGGCCTTCCAACCTGGGTAGGGTCTTTTCCTGGCCTCCGATGTCCAGCAGCTGCGGCAGGCAATTGAAGAATGCAAGCAGGTGATTCTGGAGCTGCCGGAGCAGTCAGAGAAACAGAAGGATGCTGTGGTGAGGCTGATTCACCTCCGGCTGAAGCTCCAGGAGCTGAAGGTGGGTGCGGACCTGCTCTGCCACAGACGTGCCTTGCAGCATGGCTGGAACCCTGGGAGGCAGGAGGACAGGGTGCCATTGGCTCCTTCCAGGGGGTGGGGGAGAGAAAAGCAGGGTGAAAGTGTAGGCTAGTCACTTCCCTGGTAGGACAGCCCCTCTTGATTTGGAGGGACAGAAAGCCAATCCTAAGGTGTTTAGAGCAAAGGGAAGAAAGATTGTTTTGTTAACCATTTGGGGGGAGGGCAGCTCCTAACAATGTCAGGAATCTTGCACTCTCTTGATCTACTTTGTGTTGAATCGGCCTTCAGGTGGCAGGGCTGACCTCAGCAACTGAAACCTGTCTTTCCACAAGTTTACCTTTCTCAGTGTGGGCAGGAGGTCAGTGATGACTGATTAGCCAGGCCTGGGTCACAAGCTTAGGGACATTCCCAGTAATTGATTAGACTTGGATTATGCATGTGCTTATTCCGGAAACCATCACAGCTGTTGGTGAGTTTTGTGACCACCCACTGAAGCAAGTGTGTTGACAGCTCTTTGAGTTGTGTGACCTGGGAGGAGTGATAACCTGAAGGTGTCAGCAGGAGGTGACAGTGTGTCATAGAATCCACCCCAGGTTTTAGTCCCAAGCCTGTGGTTTTGTTTTTTGGCTTGGTGGTCTGTTGTATCCCTTATACTGACTCTGAAACTCTGGGAGTTTAAAGTGGATATTCGTTAGGGAATAGGTAAGGATAGATATGGTAGCAAGCATATGCCAGGAACAGTGCTTGTTTTCCTCATGAAAGAAAACCACTCACTTGGTCCAGGCAACAGCCAGAAATATTAGAGCCCTAGGTCATCCTTTCTGTTACTCTGCCAGATCCTGAAGGGAGTCTGAGGTCACCCTACCACAGCAAACAGAAGGTCCGAGGCAACATCCCTCCTGCTTACAGGCCCTTGGGACTGTACAGCTGTACCTGGATGCAAAGAGGCCGGGGAAAGTTGGGTGTGTTCTTGAGGGTTGGTACCCAGCTACAGTTATGTTGCTAAGGAGGGAAGGGGAAGATGTGTTTGGGCTGAAACTTAGCATCTCTGCTACAGGCAGTTCCTGGAAGGCATTTGCTGACGTTCTGGAGTAAAGGGGAGGAGCTACAGCTTAGCTCACCTATGACTTTTCCCCTTCAGGATCCCAATGAGGAGGAACCCAATATCCGGGTTCTCCTAGAGCATCGCTTCTACAAGGAGAAGAGCAAGAGTGTCAAGCAAACCTGTGATAAGTGCAACACCATCATCTGGGGCCTCATCCAGACCTGGTACACCTGTACAGGTAGGCCAGGACCAAGACTCACTCCTGTAGACGCTCTGCTCCCAGACGTGGGTCACATTCAAGTGACTTGTCCAGAGTGTACAGATGACCACGCATTGCCGTGCGCTGGAGAGGGGAGGAGCAGAGGAGACCAGTGTGCCTACCTTCACTGGCTATGATTCTAGATCCGAGCTGTTTGGTATAGTGCTGATGAGTCACAGAAGGTTTTTGAAATTAAAATTGACCTGAGTTGAATATGTAGATTAGTTTTATTATCTACTTTGCAAATGCTCGGTAGCCACATGAGGCTGGTGGTTACCATATTGGATAGTGCAGAGAGAGTGTTGCAGAATGATGGTACTGTTCTGTATGAGAAGCCAGATTAGGAAACGGCATGCTATGTCAGCGCTAGGAAGGAAAACTGAAGGGGGACAATATTTATAGGGGGTACAGCGGGTACTATTTTTGGTAAACTGAAAAGACTCATATGACAGTTTAAGCAAGCACTTGGAGGTCAGGGTGCAAGCCAGGAGTATTATCTAAGGAGGAAGGATGTGGTATGGAGGAGTCATATGCAAAGGCCCTGTGGTTGATGTGTGTCTCTTGCCTGCGAGGATAAGTACCACGTCTAAGGGGAGGTGTAGTAGAGGTACCATCAGAGGAGACCAAGGACATTTCTGTATGTGCAGTGAGGACTATACGTGGGTGCTGAATACTTAGACTCTGGTTGCTAAGTTGAGCTGGAAGGAAGAGAGGGTCGTCTCTGATGAAGGTTGAGTGTTGTGTGAGGAGTGGGTGAGGTCAGTGCTGGCTGCAGAAATAAGTGGAGTCAGGATGACTCATGCTGTGGTCTCAACCCCAGAAGGATAGAGTCGCTGAAACCTGAGATAGATGGAGAGGACAGCTGAGATGTAAGAGAGGAAACTTCACTGGAAAGCTGGGGTTTGATGGATGCTAATGACAGGTCGACGCTATAATTGAGTGAGTCATGGTTAAGAGACAGAGCTCGGCGTCCAGAGACATGAGGACCTTTGAGATGCTGAGCTACTCAGTAGTGCAAGGAGAAAGTCTTGAGTTGATGTGGACACTGGAGGGGCACTGATGGGGTACGTGTGTGGAGCAGTCCAGCTGAAGGTCATCCTAGGCTGTGGCGATCCACACCACAACTTTTGAGAGATACGGGTATTTTCCCACCGCAGGGTGTTATTACCGCTGTCACAGCAAGTGCCTGAACCTCATCTCCAAACCCTGTGTCAGCTCCAAGGTTAGTCACCAGGCTGAGTATGAGCTGAACATCTGCCCTGAGACTGGGCTGGACAGCCAGGACTACCGATGTGCTGAGTGCCGGGCCCCCATCTCTCTGCGTGAGTGAATGATGGGGTCCTCTTCCAAGTTGGGGGGAGAACAGTGGCAGAGCTGGTCCAGGAAGGGCACCTGGCTGCTGTGTGAGGAAGATGTACTACAACAGCTGAGTGAGGGCCTGGGGCCAGCACAGTCCATGGGCCTTGTTTTTGGGATGTCACAAAGGGAAGTTACTGCCATTCCTCCAGTCCCCACGGGAATAGTCAGTTTCCGGCTGTTTCCTGACTTGTCCACGTCTCTCCAGGGCTGATCTCTGATCTCTGACTATAGTGCCTTTGTGTTCCCACCGTCACAGAGAGCCCACAAAGGCAAGGGCTAGGGGGAAACAAATGGTGCCGCACTGGCGATGTGCTTGCTTAGCATGAAATGAAAACATTCTCGAGATGGAAGTATTAACTACTATGAACTTGTGGGGTCCCTTCAGGGGTTCTTTCTGTCTTCCTACTCTGTTGTCTCGTTTTGCCGAGACACTGGGATGGCCGAGGGCCTCCTGGATGAGAATGGGTAAGTCAAGTCTGGCGGGGGGCGGTACAGGGGACCCCTAACTCAGCTCACACTTTACTGCAGCCTTGGTGAGGGAGGATAGACCACATGGTGCGCGTCCTTGGGCGGGGCAGGCAGACCCTGGTCCCTCCTGGCTGTCTGACCTCGGCACAACCCCGCCCTCACAGGAGGTGTGCCGAGCGAGGCTCGGCAGTGCGACTACACTGGCCAGTACTACTGCAGCCACTGCCACTGGAACGACCTGGCCGTGATCCCCGCCCGAGTGGTGCATAACTGGGACTTTGAGCCACGCAAGGTTGGTTCGGGAGATGCGGGGCTTGTGAGGGTGTGGAGAGAGAGCAGGGCGGAGGTGGGCACGGCCCCACCGGGCCCCGCGCGGCAAGCTGGTCACTCGGTTACCCTGCAGGTGTCCCGCTGCAGCATGCGCTACCTGGCGTTGATGGTGTCTCGGCCAGTGCTCCGGCTCCGGGAGATTAACCCGCTGCTGTTTAACTACGTGGAAGAGCTGGTGGAGATCCGGGTGAGGATGGGCCCTGCGTAGGGTTGGAGTGGACTTGTCTGCCCATGGGAGGCTCTGGGCAGAGGAGGTGGGCTGCTTTCACGGGCTCCTTGCTATCTCTTAGATCAAATGTTACGACCAGCTGGGCAGCGGTGGTGCACGCCTTTAATCTCAGCACTCAGGAGGCAGAGGCAGGTTCTAGGCCAGCCTGGTCTACAGAGTGAGATCCGGGACAGGCACCAAAACTACACAGAGAAACCCTGCCTCAAAACACAAAACAAAAAGTTACAACCATAAAAACAATGTGAAATTCTCTAATAATCTCATTGAAAAAGCAGAACCTAGGGTGGTGGCTCATCCCTGTGATGTTAGCATTAGGGGCCTGGGTAGGAGGATCACTAGTGTGAGGTCAGCCTGAGCTAGATAGTCAGAGCGCTTGTCAGAAAGTGTGTGTGTGTGTGTGTGTGTGTGTGTGTGTGTGTGTGTGTGTGTGTGTGTGAGAGAGAGAGAGAGAGAGAGAGAGAGAGAGAGAGAGAGAGAGAGAGAGAGAGAGAGAAGGCGAAATACAATTTTAATTCTATCCATCTGTCAATCAACTGTTTACCTATTTACCTACCTGGCTGGGGATGATGTAGTTCAGATGAATGAAACTCAGATGCAGGAAGCACTGGGTTCAGTTCCCAGCATTGCATAAATCTGCATGGTAGCACATGTAGCTCAGGCTGACCTTGGACTTGATGTATAGCTGAGGTTGGTCTTGAACTCTGATCCTCCTGTCTCTACCTCCCAAGTGTGGATATACAGCAGGTTTGTGCTTCTACACCTATCTAGTAGTATATTTTCTTCAACCCAATAGAATCAAAATATTATTATAATATACAATCAACATACAAAATTGTCAAGCTATTTTATTCTCTTTTTATGTGTACTATAACTTTGAATTCTAATGTGTACCCTATACTTACAGCAATCCAAGTGAATACTAGACATTTTTAGCAGCTCTATATGGCTTTTGGCCGCTTGTAGCCGGAAGAGTCGGGGCTGAGGTCAGAAGGTGCTGTAGTTCAGGCAGGAGTTGATGATGTCGTGGGCAAGTTAGTAGAAAGGACTTAGAGACTATGGTTTAGGGGAGGGGTCTGAGTCAGAGCAAGGTGAGTGGTCAAGGCCAAGGCATTGATGAGCAGTATGAGATCTGCCTAGGATTTTGGGGGTTTTTTTTTGTTTCTTTGTTTTTATTTGTGTGTTTTTGTTTTTTTTCGAGACAGGGTTTCTCTGTGTAGCTTTGCACTTTTCCTGGAACTCACTTGGTAGCCCAGGCTAGCCTCGAACTCAGAGATCCACCTGCCTCTGCCTCCCCAGTGCTGGGATTAAAGGTGTGCGCCACCACCGCCCAGCCTGCCTAGGATTTTGGCTCACTGTGTTGGATATGACTTAGTGCTGACTTGAGGCGGGGGTGGGGGGGTGGGGGGGTATGGAATGGGCCCACTGCTTGTCTCTAGGACTGAGCTAAGTGACATGAATGGGAGATCTCAAGAAGCATGTTTAATGAACCTCAAGATCCTATGTAGCTCAGAAACTGTGATTTGCATTTGAGGTTGGCTAGACCATTCAAATGTACGACCATCTTGTGGAATTTGAGGGCACCTTCCCCAGTCCCTGCTGACCCTGCTGTCACCCACAGTATGAGGAGAAGCCCCCCCCCCCCTGCGCGCATGGCCCCTGTAAAGCCAGTACAAAACCAGCCCCTTAGCCTTACAGAAACAGTTCCACCAGTGTGCCGTGGCTGAGATGTCCACCTGCTGTCTGTGTCTGCAGAAGCTGCGCCAGGACATCCTGCTCATGAAGCCATACTTCATCACCTGCAAGGAGGCCATGGAGGCACGCTTGCTACTGCAGGTCAGACTGCTAGAGGGACAGGTCTCAGAGAGCCCGCTGAGGTGATCGGATGCTTCCTGCTCAGATTCTTCAGATAATGCAGTAGCCCGACAGGTTATGCTTCTAGCAGCCTTCCAAACTTCTTATTCTGGGAATGTCATCTAAAACAAACCGTCAAATATTCTACACACAACAGTGTTCTCTGATGATCTGTTTGGGAAACTAAGATAAGCCATTGTTGTGTTTAGCTTTCATGGAGGTAGCCTTGACCTCCTTGGGCAGGTTGAACAAAACCCAAGTTTTAAGACTCACCCACTGCTTTGCTCAATAAGTAATCTCAGAGACTGTTCTGAATTATGCCAATAGTTAGCAAGACGCCCTTGGAGAGTGGCCGATGGGTCCGGAAGGCAAGGGAAATGGGCGGTCTGTCGGGGTGTGAGCACTGTGCATGGAAGCAAGCAGGGCAAGGGGTAGGAAGAACTGGAAGGAGCTAATCAGAGACCAGGAGCAGGAAGAGGCGTGGATGGCAGGGGAAAGCTGTTGTGAGGGGTGAGGAGCACCGAACAGCCATCGTGGCTGGAGAGGCGTTTTAGGTGTGTGCAATGGGGGGCATATAGATCAGGAAATGTTGCCCTGGCCATATCTGCCCTTTGGCTTCTCCAGCTCTTGAGGTCCCTATACAGACACCCTATGAAACTTGTGGTTTCCACAAGAACCCTGGGCCCTGACAACAGGCGTGGCCATGGGTGGGGAATGGGGGACCCTTTCCCTGCATTTGGAGTAACACCTGCTGGGTCTTGGCAGCTCCAGGACCGACAGCATTTTGTGGAGAACGATGAGATGTACTCTATCCAGGACCTCCTAGAGGTCCACATGGGCCGCCTCAGCTGCTCGCTCACTGAGATCCACATGCTCTTTGCCAAGCACATCAAGCTGGACTGTGAGGTGGGTTTCCTCATCCCCTCCATGATCATGGCCCTGTCTAGAGGAGACTCTCAGCTGTTCTGTCCACCAGCCCTCAGGATCAGGATTGCCCAGTGTATTCCTGGCCTGAGTTGGCATTATTTGCCAGTCATTAATACGATTCCCTTTCCAACAGCGGTGCCAAGCCAAGGGGTTCGTGTGTGAACTCTGCAAAGAAGGTGACGTGCTGTTCCCATTTGACAGCCATACCTCTGTGTGCACCGACTGTTCAGCCGTCTTCCACAGGTGGGTGTGGCCGTGGCTCACTCTCAGGCTAGGTATTGAGGCTGCTCCCTGCCTTCTAAGCAGAATGCCTTCCCTTGTCCCTGGCTGCAGCTGGTCCTGTGAAGCCTGTTGCCCAGGAGAGAGGAGGTAGACATTTGGGCTTTTGCTGTCTGGTGTTCAGAGCCCTTTGGAGTTAGGCCCTGATGTGTCCGTCCAAATTAAAAGTTCCATTAAGGGGCTAGGAATGTAGCCTAGCATGCAGGAAGCCTTGGGTTTGATTTCTCGTGCAGACTAGAGCTGGGCATGGTAGTACACGTCTGTCATCGTAGCCCGAAGAGAAAAGTTTAAAAACCAAAATAACAAAGGAGTCTGCTGAGTGAGCCCTAACATACTTTGACACACAGTTTGGGAACCAGGGGTAGGAGCTGCATTAGCATTAATAAATGATGGAGATGGCTGAATAAGAAAGAGCTCAGAGGGCTGGCTAGATAGCTCAGTAGGTAAAGGAGCTTGCTGCCAAGCCTAGGAAAGAGAACCACCTCCTGCAAGTTGTTCCTGTCTTCCACAAGTGTATCATGACATGTATGTGCCTACCTTCACATGTACAGGTACACATACAACAAATAAAAAAAGCTTAGAGCCTGGGGATGATTGCTGGAAGCCTGACTCTCTCCAGTAGAGGCTAGCACCTATGTACCAGGCTTTGTGGTAAATCATACTTGGAAGCAGATTCTGCTTCTGCTCTGGGGCTGTGAGCTTCTCTGAGCTTGCTTGCCTATTTGCGGGAAGATACTGAGAGCTAGCCTGGGATGTAAAGTGTTCTGTGCAGAACCCAGCCTATCTTTCTAACCTCAGGGACTGCTATTATGACAACTCAACCACGTGCCCCAAGTGTGCCCGGCTCAACTTGAGGAAGCAGTCACTGTTCCAGGAACCTGGTCTGGATGTGGATGCCTAGAACACTGGAGGAGACACCAGGCACCATATCCTCCCCTCTGGCTGTCAACCTGCTGGCATTGCCAGCCAGGTGTTCATTCTCCTCTGGAGACCCCTGAGTGCATTCTCTGGGCCTCTTCATCTCTTTGGGGCCAGAAGGAAGTGACTGTAGCCACCAGGACTCTCATTCCGCAGGTGCTTGCTAAGACTTGGAGTTCTTTGCCTGGCTGTTTTTTGGGTGTGCTGCTACAAGGGGTCAGAGTGCTGCTTCTGCCCCACTGTAGGACTCCTTAGGCAGGGGAGCCTGGATGTGGCTCCCCAGGAAAGTGGGGGGTCACCCTACTGTGGCACAGAGCCCTCCAGTCCCTTACAACCAATCCTTCTGGGCCTTAGAGAGGGCCCTGCCCTGTCTACACTACCCTGACAACTGGTCGGAAACTCCAGAGGCCTGTCCAGTGAGACCAGAGGAAGCCTCCTGACTGAGTTTTATCTTTGCCGTAGATAATTTAGGTTCTGCTTAGAGGCTTCTGTCCCTCTTAGCACCTTGTCTCCTTAGGGCTTCAGGTTTTCTCTGACTGGAGCTGTTCACAATGGTGTCCCACGCACGGACTGTCTCAGCATCCTGAGAGTCCTCCTCCTCCTCAGTCTGTCAGTCCTGTGTGTTTCCCTGCCCTGTTTGTACAATAGGGAGGGAGGGGTCTGTGGAGCTTTTCTTGGCAGATACGCCTGCCAGGCCTGCTGTAGCCTAGTCCACTTCATCCTGGTGCTCTGAGCTGGGCAGCTGAGGACTCATCCTAAGGAAGATATCTCAGTCTCCAGGGGAACAGGTTCAAGGTCAGGTTAGCTGCTCAGTTGTTGTTGGCCAGTGTGGCATTTGGGGGACCAAATTTTCCCACAGAAGTCTGCCCTGTTGCTGCAGGGCTCTGCTTAAAGATGACCAGTTACTGAGTTTTGATTTAGGAGCCTGGGGCCAAGAGCTAGGAGGAATATTTGCTTGAGAGAGACCCAAGCAGGAGCGCTATGGCCCATGCAGGAAAGTCTAGGCTTTGAAGGTAGGCATGACCTACAGCTTTCCAGTGAGGCACATTCCACCTCCATGCACACACCCCATAAATCTTAGGGTTGAAGGTGTGTAGAGTCAGGGGCTCTGAGAATCTGGCTTCTGTCTTTCTCCCTAGGAAGCAGGAATCGTTTGCACTCCGCCCCTTTGCTCCCTGCCTGGGAATTGCCTTTGACACACACGGGTGGTGGGCAGAGGCCAAGGAGTGTCCCAACTTGGATTTCCCTCACCTTTAATGAGGCACAAGAAGGGATGCCTCAACCAGCAGGATGAAGCTTAGCTTGCTGGCCTGACTGAGGGGTGGATGGACATACTGCCACCTCTGTCTTGCTCCTCTGTACCATCAGGTGGCTTTACTCTTGCGATCTTTTCTGTTTCAATTTTCCCATCTGGAAAATAGGGAAAGTGGAGTTGACCTACCTCAGGGTGGAAGAATAAGGATTCCTTTGCTTGTGACGTGGGTCAGCAGCAGGTCCCTGTCCTGCTTCCTCTTTGGTGTTACAGAGGGTCTTCAAACCAAATGCCATTCCCCCCCCCCCCCCCCGAATCTTTGTGTTTCTTACATTGTATCACATTCTGTCCTGTGCTATTGGCCCTTCCTGAACTCGTGTGTAATCAGCATCACATGTTCCCAGCTATAAATCATAGTGTCTAAAGAAATGCTACAAGTCCGGTGTCGGTTGAACAAAGTGTGGGGCCCCTCTTACAATACACCCCAAACCTCCTTCCTCAGTACCTCTTCTCTGCCTTCGACTTCAGGGTGATGTAGATTGTCATGGGTCCCTCTGTGAGTCTACAGCTTGGTAAGAAGAGTCTAGCCAGCCAAGTGGCGGCAGTAGTGATGCATGCCTTTAATCCCAGCATTCAGGAGGCAGAGGCAGATCTCCAAGTTCAAGGCCAGCCTGGTCTACAGATCGAGTTCCAGGACAGCCAGGGCTACATAGAGAAATCCTGTCTTGAAAATACAAAATACGAGGCCAGCCTGGAGTTAGTTCCAGGAAAGGCGCAAAGCTACACAGAGAAACCCTATCTTGGGAGAAAATAATAATAATAATAATCTAGCCAGGAGCAAAAGCCCATTTGCATGGCTAACACTTATGGAAGAGTACACCCAGTGATATCCAGCATGGAATCAGGGAAGCCCAGTCATGACCATGCCATTTTCTCAGTCTCATTAAATATGGGCTATCTAGATTGGTGTATTATGAATCTTGGATAAAGCAGAGTTCAGACACACAAGCCAATTACAGATTTAGGGAAACATCTTGGCCTTCCCTATTTCATGGGTTTCAGTATGGTATTTGAGGATAAATAATATTTAGGGGTTCACTGGGAGAAACATTTATAATGGTGTCAGACAAGGCCTGAGCCTTTTCTGACAATGTGTAGAGAAAAATTTCCCAATTTTTCTTGGTCTTCATTTGGGTGAGATGGGATGCCCACACATGGGGTTTAGGTTCCAGGAATTTCACATATTTTACCATTTCTCATGTACTTGGCATATAAGGAATGCTCTGTAATAGGAACTTTGTTTCTCTGAAGCCCTTGATTGTCTTGTTTACTTAAGTATGAGACCATCCGATTGTATAATCATGGCAGAGTCCGCAAGAACTCTACGTGAGCTCCTGGAAACATCACTCATCTCTGTAAGCCAGATGCAGGAAAAGTGCCATGATTGGAGTTCAAGGCCATGACCTTTGCCTTGAATAATGTTTTCAATGCACTGGTTTCAGAGGAACTTCAAACACTCTTTCAGTATGTCCCAGCATGGTGGTGTACCCCCAAAGTCTCAACACTTGAAAGAAGGGAATATCCAGAGTCAGAGGTCAGCTTGGGACATAGAGTGGGAAAATGTTTTATGATTTCCCCCAAATAGGACACCCTCAAACAATTCAATCTTCATAGGCTAAATTGCTGTTACCCTATGCCAGAGAGAAGCCTAAGCGCTTGGGGTTATTTCTTTCCTTCTATTGGCACACCCACACACCCACAGAAGACTCTGGGTTGAGATGCCTCCAACCACAGGTCAGGGACTGTAGCTGCACTTTGGATGTCCTCCACCTAGGAATGTACAGCTCCCTTTCAGGTTTCAAGTGTTATTTTCTTTTCTTTTCTTTTTTTTTTTTTGGTTTTTCGAGACAGGGTTTCTCTGTGTAGCTTTACGCCTTTCCTGGAACTCACTTGGTAGCCCAGGCTGGCCTCGAACTCACTCAAGTGTTATTTTCTTTTGATGCTTTTATTTTAAAATAGGCAAAACTTTCTATTTGCCCATTTTCTGGATTCCCTAAATGTTAACATTTTGCCCTGTTCATTTTATTTTTATTTTCTGCGTGTACACTTGTGAGCATGTGTGTGCATGTATGTGTGTGTGTGTGTAATTTGTTTTTAATTTTTAGATATTGCCCCTTCTAAATTCACATTTATATTACTCTAGAATGTTTTTTTTTTTTTTTTTTTTTTTTTTTTGAGGCTGGAGAATTGGCTTAGTAGTTAAGAGCACTAGTTGCTCTTGCAGAGGACCTGGGTTCATTCCTAGCACCCACATGGCAGCTTACAGCCATCTGTAACTCCAGTCCCCTAGGATCTTATGCCCTGTTTTGACTTTTGTAGGCACCAGGCACGAATGTGGTACACATACATACATGTAGGCAAAATACGTACACATAAAGTAAAATAGATAAATTAAAAAAAAATTTTTTTTCAACCAAGCATAGTGGTGCACACCATATTCCCAGCACTTGGGAATCAGGCAGGTGGATCTCTAAATTCAAGGCCAGCCTAGTTTACAAGTTCCAGGACAGCCAGGGCCACACAGAGAAACTCTATCTCTAAAAACAAACAAACAAAACCCCAATAAATAAGTACGTAAGTAAATAAATAAATAATAGTATTTCATGTCTTTAATTCACCCATCAAAGTTAAGATTTTATTCACAGTACTGGGTGTGGTGATGCACACACCTTTAATCCCAGCACTCAGGAAGCAGAGGCAGGTGGATCTCTGTGAGTTTGAGGTCAGCTTGGTCTACAGAGAGAGATCCAGGACAGTCAGGGCTATGTAGAGAGACCCTACATAAAAAAAAAAAAAACAAACAAACAAACAAAAAAAAAAACAACTAAGCAGAAAGATCTGTTCACACTGGGGTGCAGCTAAACTGGAAAAGAGCATGTCTAGCATGCATGAAGCCTTGGGCTTGATCTCTAGCATAAACTGGGCATGGTGGCACAGGACTGTAATCCAATACTCTGGAGGTAGAGGGAGGAATACCAGGAGTTCACAATGACCTTTGCATGAATATGTCTGAGGGCAGCTTAGACTATATGAGACTGTCAAAACAGAAGCCAACTCAGGATGCAGAGGCAGGGGGACTTGTGAGTTTGAGGCCAGCCTGGTCTACAGAGTGAGTTCCAGGACAGCCAGAGCTCCACACAGAAGCCCTGTTTCAAAAAATAAAAAAAAACAAGGCCAGGTGGTGGTGGTGCATGCCTTTAATCCCAGCACTTGGAAGGCAGAAGCAGGTGGATCTCTGAGTTCAAAAAACCAACTCGGGATGCAGAGCCAGGCAGATCTCTGAGTTTGAGGCCAGCCTGGTCTACAGAGCAAGATCCAGGACAGGCACCAAAACCACCAGAGAAGCCCTGTCTCAAAAAACAAAACAAAACAAAACAAAAAAAAAAAAAAATGCCGGGCGGTGGTGGCTCATGCCTTTAATCCCAGCACTCGGGAGGCAGAGGAAGGTGGATCTCTTGTGAGTTCGAGGCCAGCCTGGACTACAGAGTGAGTTCCAGGAAAGGCGCAAAGCTATACTGCCTCAAAAAAACAAACAAACAAAAAAAAAAACAACAAAAAAAAAAAACCAAACAAACAAAAAACCAAAAGAATTAAGTAAATAACAAATAAATAAACAAAACCCCCCAAACAAAACAAAATACATCCCAAGTTGCCTTTGCTCCTGCAAGGTCAGATATTTAAATGTTTGACAAGTTGGTGGAACTGTTTGGGAAGATTAGGAGATGTGGCCTTGTTGTGGAAGATGTGTCACTGGGAGTGAGTGGGCTTTGAGGTTTAATCAGGCCCAGTTTCTCTCAGCCTCCTGCCTGGGCATCAGGATATAAGCTCTCACCTACTGCTCAGCACCAGGACTGCCTGCCTGCCTCCACACTCCCTGCCATGGTGGTCATGGACTCAGCCTCTGAAACTGTAAGCAAGCCCCCCATTAAAGGCCTTGGTCATGGTGTTTTCTCACAGCAATAGAACAATAACCAAGACACCTGGCTAAGGTGGCATACTAGTTACTTTTTCACTGCTGTGTCAATACTTGATAGAGCAACCTTAGCTGGGCATGGTGGTGCACACCTTTAATCTCACCACTTGGGAGGCAGAAGCAGGTGGATCTCAGAGTTCAAGGCTAGCATGGTGTACATAGTGAGTCCCAGGACAGCCAAGAATCCACAGAGAAACCCTGTCTTAAAAAAAAAAAAAAAAAAAAAAAAAAGAACTTAAAAGAAGACAAGATTTAGGCTCATGGTTTCTCGAGTCCACGTCCTTGACTCCACTGATTCTGGCATATGGTAAGGGAAAACGCTGTGGTGGGAGAATGTGTATGAGGCTGTGTGTTCTATGGCAGAGAGCCAGGACCACATGCTTTCAAAAGCATGCCATCAATGACCTACTTCCTTCTGCTAGACTCCGGTTCCTAAAGTTTCCACCACTTTCAGAAACAGCATCACTACCTGAGGACTGAGTGTTTAACACATGAACTTGTGGGGACTTTTCATATTCAAACCCTCACAGGTGTGTGCCAGCTTTCTCCATTAGATTACTGTTTATGTGTTTGTCAATAGTATCGAATGTGGAGATGTTTTGAGACCATGGAACTGTCTATCCAGTTCCTGTTGTAACTTCTATCAATTCTAGCATCCACTGAATTCTTGCCTAGCTTGGAGTATAATAATTGTGAAATGGTGATTGATTCTGTGTTTATGAGTGAGGTTTTAGTATAGAGGTATCCAACCTTCTGACTTCTCTGGGCTGCACTGGATGAAGAGTTACATTGGACCACATATTAAATATACAAATACTAGTGAAATGTGGAGCCCTGTTTGGAAAGTCTTAAAATCAATGAGCAGGTCCCAAGTTTGTGATCATTGATAAATGAATGTATCTAACTAATATAACTTTATTGGTTGAAAAACATTTTTTTAAATAATAAATGTAAGAGGGGGGCGCTGGTAAAATGGCTCAACAGTTAGGAGCACTGCCAGCTCTTTCAGAGGTCCTGAGTTCAATTCCCAGTAACTACATGGTTGCTCTCAACCATCTATAATGGGATCTGATGCCCTCTATGGCACAAAGGTATACATGCAGACAGAGCACTCATACATAAAAAATTAATTTAAGCCGGGCGTGGTGGCTCACGCCTTTAATCCCAGCACTTGGGAGGCAGAGGCAGGCGGATCTCTGTGAGTTCGAGGCCAGCCTGGGCTACCAAGTGAGCTCCAGGAAAGGCGCAAAGCTACACAGAGAAACCCTGTCTCGAAAAACCAAAAAAAAAAAAAAAATTAATTTAAAAAACAAATACAAACTTTAAAAAAATGTAAGAAGAGGGACACATAAAACTAGTTTAGATATTTCACACTGTATTTGATAAACCAATATCTGGTTTGAATGCCAGTGGGATGGTTCAAAAGGTAAGGATGCTCGCTGCCCAGCCCTGAGACCATGTGTTGGGAAGAGAGCTGACTCCTGACCATCATTGCATGCCAAGGCACAATGTGCACCCACCCCTGCTTTGGGAAGTGAACAAAAATCAATGCCTGGTGTGATGGAACTAGTTGAAATTATGTGAGTTCTGAAATGTCAGATGTTTTGGTTCTAATTTTACTGTTTCATCCTTGAAAATAGTTGCTCACAAATATAAGTACTTCTAAAAAGCAATGGCATGAATGAGGCATGATTATGAAGCCTAGAGCATTTGTTCCTGGGAAGACTCCATCTGAAAATTAGTAGGGGTCTCCTAGGTTGGCCTGATGGCTCAGTGGGTAAGGGTTCTTCCTGCCGAGGCTGACCACCTGAGTTCATCCCTCAGAATGGTAGGAGAGAGCTGACTCCCACAGGCTGACTTCCCGCCTCCACACTCCTCCACTCAAAGAATAAGAGAATAAAAACAAAACGAAATGGCAGGTAACATGTCCCTGGAAACTGAAAATGGAGCTGAAATAGGACAAAATATTGCTTTCCCAGAAACCTTGAAATTTGTTTTCAAATTCCTGTATCAAATTGAAAAGCAAAGCTACATATTTTTGTTATTCATACGGCTTTGCTTAGATAGTATATAGACATCCATTAAATGGTGTGCCTTAACTTGATCTTGCTATCATTTCATTTAGAATACTGTTAATACTGGAAACATTGTATCAATAAATTGGATTTCACCTTGAAGACACACGTTTAACTCTTTATAGACCAGGCTGGCCTTGATCTCACAGAGAGATCCACCTGCCTCTGCCTCAGAGTGCTGAGATAAAAAGCCTGCACCACCACACCTGGCTAATACTGTCTGTTTTATTTTTAAGTTTTGGCACTGTTTTATTTTTTATTTATTTTTATTTTTTGGTTTTTCGAGACAGGGATTCTCTGTGTAGCTTTGGGGCCTGTCCTAGAACTCGCTCTATAGACCAGGCTGGCCTCGAACTCACAAGAGATCTGCCTGCCTTTGCCTCTGGAGTGCTAGGATTAAAGGCCTGCGCCACCAGTGCCCAGCCGGCTACTTTTATTTTTATTTATTTATTTTTTTTTTTAGATAGGATCTCTCTAAGTAGGCCTGACTGTCCTGGAACTTGCTCTGTAGACCAGGCTGGCCTCAACTTGGAACCCACCTGCTTCTGCCTCCTGAGAGCTGATATTAAAAGTGTGCATTGCCACACCTGGCAAGTTTTTAAAAATTATATTTTAACTTTCTGTTTGAGTATTTTGCCTGCATGTATGTATGTGCACCATGTTTATGCCTGGTGTCCACAGCGGTCAGAAGAGGGCAACAGGTCCACTTGAACTGGGGTTACAGATGCTTGTGAGCTGTCACGTGGGTGTTGGGAATCAAATCTAGGTCCTTGGCTAGAGTTCTTAACTGCTAAGCCGTCGCTCCAGCTCCCAAGAATTTTGTTTTTGATATTATAAACTACTTTATAACATGATACAAATCATAAAAATCTTTTCAACATTTGGTCTTGACTAAGCCATTTACTCCCAAAAGTAAATGATGTCACCATAGGCGGCACAGACACATTGAAGAAATTTTTGGGCCTGACAATGTAGCCCTGCCTGGCTTGGAATTGGCTTATCACTTGTAATTTGATGTCGACGATAATTACTTCCTTTCCTTTTGGCATTACGGGTGACAATGGCATCCAGGGGCCTTTCCCCAGGCATTTCTACCTTTGAAACGTACGCATAGCAGCCTCCGTGCTTTTAGAATGTTGTCGTTACCCTTGCACTACCCTGAAGAACTCGGGTGCAGCAGATACCCACGAAGGAGCACAATAGGCCCCACTGTCCAGAAACTGGTTCATTCTGCACTCCCAGGGGCCAGACGCGCCTCCCTAGTGTCGAGCCCACATTTCTGGTCAGCAGAACCGCAGGCGATGTAAAGCTGACGTGGCTGCATATACCAACCAGCTAGCCAATCAAAACTAAACAGAGGTCTCTGAGGGGTAACAATCACGCAAGACGTGTACCAAGCAGTCCCTTTGTTCACGAGAGGTCGAAGCACGTCTAGGCTAGATGCGAAATACCCGGAAACACCTCTAACCCGTACACCCACGGAAGGAGCAGGCTCTAAGAGTTCAGTCAGGTGACCCGCCCAAACCACTGGTGTCAATGACAATGACACATTTAAAATACGTCTAAATGCCTTTGGTGCCTAGGTCAGGTTGGCTGCGGGTCACCCGTCATCGGCCATCAGGCCGCGCAAAGCGACACTCCCGTTCGGGATCTTTAAAAGTAAGGCTGCGAATTGGCCAGCTGGAAGGAGGGTCCGAGCCAATGCTGTGGCCTGCTGCGCACGCGCGCGCCCCGGGGCGTGGCGCACTATGACCCGCCTGCTGCGCGTGCGCGCGCCTAGGCGGCGCGAGGTTAGGGCCGGGGGATGTTACTCCGGCTGGTGGGGGCGGCGGGCAGTCGGGCCCTGCCCTGGCGTTTTTCCAACTTGTGGCGATGTGGCGGCTGCGCAGGGAGCGGCGTGGCGGCCTGGAGCAGCGTGAGGGTCGGTGGCATTGCTCGGCAGGTGAGCAGGGAAGCGTCCTCCACAGGTTTCAGGCGGCGTGGTGGGGGCTTCACCGGACGTCGCAGTGACGTCATCCGCCTGCGGCTGGGTCGGGAGCAGCGGCTTCCGGATTTCTGCTTCAGACTCCACCAGTGTCTACCTATTGCTGATCCTAGCACTTGAGGGTTTACAGTTTATCTTTCAGCTATTGGGGGGGAGGGTCCCCATTTAGAAGGTGGAATTCATTCATTAAAGAGGGGTAGCTCTTAATACTAAGCAGAGAAAGATGGCCACCATAGGATTCGTGCCATGGATGCTTCGTTCTTCGTTCTTTCAACCTTATTACATATTTTACCATCCGTCGCATAGAACGTGCATCTGCTACTACAGTAAGGAGACTCACTGTCCTATACCTCATAGAGAAAGGTAGCTATATTGGAATTACCCATGCGGATTCTCCATCTTTAAATCAGTCTGTTATCACTCGTCTCAGGGGCCATACAGCTGTTCTTCCTCAAC
This sequence comes from Peromyscus maniculatus bairdii, assembly GCF_049852395.1. Lineage (NCBI taxonomy): Eukaryota > Metazoa > Chordata > Mammalia > Rodentia > Cricetidae > Peromyscus > Peromyscus maniculatus. Next base: position 57,047,172 of record NC_134856.1, read on the forward strand.
TCGTCTTTGCTTCTGTTGCTCCCTTTTTCTTTTCTTTTCTTTTCTTTTCTTTTCTTTTCTTTTCTTTTCTTTTCTTTCTCTCTTTCTTTCTCTCTCTCTCTCTCTCTTTCTTTTTTTTTTGGTTTTTTGAGACAGGTTTCTCTGTGTAACTGCCTGAGCTGTCCAGAACTTCTGTTACCTCTTAATATGTCATAGTGTAGTGTAACTTTGGATGAACAAATGTCCATTAACCTCAGGGCACTCATGACAGGTCAAAGAAATGATTCCATCTCTCTAGCTTTGTGAACCAATGAGTTCACTGGAATTAAATACGGGGCCAACTGGGGAAGAATTACTTTCAGGAATGAGTCAGTCAAAAGCAGTTTATCATTAAAAGTCACACACATAGGCAACAACCCAGGGAAAATGCGTTCCTGGAGCTCCCTGCAAAACCTACAGTCAGTGCCACCACAGAGGGTCTCATCTCCGCAGCAGTTGCTTATTGCCTGCTTAACTTTGTGGATGGGCCTTGTGAACCTTGTAATTTCCTGAGCATAAGGTTTCTGAGTGTCTTGAGTTTTAAGAGCGTCCCTCTTTCCTCCAGGGTCGGATCTTGGGATTTGGAGAAAATAGCTTCACAGTCAGGTTAGGAAAATGTTCACAGGTTTGTTTCTAGCACTGTCGGTTGCAGAGTTGTTTTGCGTTCGGTGTTGCAGATCCTGTTCTCACCAGAACAGAATTAACCTGTTGAAGATCAGTCATATAGTGAGTGTTATAGGTTATTATAGCACAACCAGTCACTGAACTGCCGTGGACCTGTATCTTTGTGAAAGAAGTAAGTTGATGGGGCTGGAGAGATGGCTCAGAGGTTAAGAGCACTGACTGTTCTTCCAAAGGTCCTGAGTTCAATTCCCAGCAACTACATGGTGGCTCACAACCATCTGTAATGAGATCTGGTGCCCTCTTCTGGCCTGCAGTCATACATGCTGTATACATAATAAATAAATAAATCTTTAAAAAAAAAAAAAAAAAAAAAAAAAGAAGTAAGTTGAATGGTCTTTGAGTTGATTGTGTCATTTTCCGTGGGCGAATAAATGTCTGTTCACCCTAGACAGGGAGCACTGGCCACAGACTAAAGAGATGACGTCGTGTGACACTTGTCCTTGGACACGTGAATGAACATCTGTCCACCCCAGATAGGAACTGACATCAGACCAAACTTATGGGTAGCATTGAAGTCCAACTTGGTGAACCAGTAAATGGAGTTACTTACAGGAACAGAAATGACTCAGAGACAGATGCATCACCAGAGGCCATCCAAGCATGAGAGACAGCTCACAAAAGCTAGAAACCTGGAGCACACTGCACAAATTTCAGGTAGTTCAGCAAGTTGGAGAGTGTCCATTTCTAGTGGCTCGGTTGACCTGAGCCTCTTCCAGGCATCTCAGCTGTCTGAGAGTCTTCTAGGCAGCTTGAATGGCCTTTGCTTCATCCATGTTGCTAGGCTACTCTGCTTCTTCCAGGCAGTCTATCTTTATTGTGGTTTGTCTTGTCTGAGAGCGAGTCTCAGCAATCTTTGCTGATGGTCTATTTGGGAAGGGAAGGGCCTAATGAGTCTTGTTAACTATGGGACTCATGCTACTGAAGTTAGTCAGACAGATTTTGTCTAGAATATCCTCAGTTAGTTAGCTTGAATTTCTAAGTGAAACTTCATCATTCTTAGATCAACAAAGCTCACTTCAAACACACAACCCTTGAGGCCATAAGATACAGTTTTGGTTCTTAAGGTACTTTCTCTCTTGGGCTGGCTCCATTCTCTGTGTGTAGCTCTCCTTGGCAGGTATCACGGCTGTAGCATCTCTACCCTCTTGGTATCTCTAACGCGATCCAAGTGTCACTTTCACTGCTTCATAGAATGGCCTCTCAGGGTTTCTGGACCTCTCCGGCCTTCATGTAGGCACTTGGGGTGAGCCTTGGCCACCTCAAATCACATTTTCAGCTTGCTTGCTGTATTTTCCCTTCCTAGGATCAGGAAATCTTTCACAAGTTGGAAGTTTAGCTGGTTGGAGTCTTGCCCTCCCTTTATTCCAGTGCAGATCAGGTCACCCCCCTTCCCCCCCTCCTTCTCTCTGTCAGCACAAGCCTTGGCTCCAACGTTACATTTCCTGGTGATCTTTTTCTTTTCAAGTTGTACATGTGTATTTCTTTTTTGCCCTACTTTGCTGCAAGTCGCATGAAAACGTAATGGAATTCAGCTACAATCACAAAAGCTACTACTTGGAAAAGTCAAGGACTTCTCCAAAGGTCAAGCCATGGTGATATTTTAGCTTTTGTATACATATTAGCTGGTTCCTAAAATTATTTTCTTGCGTGCTTCCAAGAACTCCTAACAGTATATTTATCTAGATGCCTATCAAACATCCAAGGCCATACAAAACAACACCTGTCTCCTAGGTAAGGCAGATAGCTTTATTTCTTGTGCAATTTAGGTTGGACCCTCCTTTCTTACACAACCTTACTTACTAACAGACCCCTAACTTCTTACCTAACCACTTCTTGGAATGTAGACTGAGCACATGGATCCCCTTTTTCATACACTAACCGGTCATTAGCACTCAGTTGACCTCCTCTTTCACAACTCCCATTTTGGGTTGTAAAAGAAAGCCTGGTGGTCACTGCCTGAGGAAAATTCTTAACTGCCTTTATAACCCCATAGAATTCAAGCCTGATGACCTTGCTTGACCAGGGCCTTGCTATTGCTTGGGTTTATAACTGGATTCTTCGGAGACTTAGAAGGAACATTGAGAACTGAGAGACAGAGAATGGAGAGTGATAAAGAGGATTTTGACCAGAGAGAATGTGTGGACGAGATGGAAGATGAGGAAGAGTCAGATGGTGAAGTACGAGCTGGAGCTGGGTAAGAACGAGATGAAAAGGACCTAGATGAGGCAGAACTAAGATGAGAGAATTAAGATAGAACTTAGAGGGGACAGCAGATTAATGTAGGGAGAAGTCAAGCAAGAAAGGAGCTAGATATGAGAGCAGAATAGAAGCTGTGTAGAGAGAGAACTGACTCAGAAGAATAAAGTGTATCGACTAAGTTTCGTGTACATAGATTCATTTCTTTTCATCAAAGATTAATTATCAGCTGGTTGTAGATTCTTCCCAGATCCTGGGAGGGGACTATGAGGGGCTGGACCCCCATAGTCCTTGATATTACTTATTTTCTTTCATTGTAGACTTGTGTAAGGGTGATTTTTAATAACCATCCGGCAAAATCAGTATTAGGCTGTCTTGAAAACTCCTCCACCAAAGAAAGTAGTCTGTTACTTTCTAATTTAGATGAAGGCAGAAGGTAGCCACATTCTTGACCAAGTATCACAGGCATGCCTCGAGTCCACTGCTGTTAAAGTCCTTCCTTCCCTCTGAAGCCTCTTGAGCTAGGCCTCCACATGGCTTTCGGCACCACTGTCTTCCAAACTCCTACTAGGGTGGCCCATTAAGCTCTGCTGGAAACATTGAACCACTTTCTAGTCCACAGTACCAAAGTCTTCCATGTCCCTCAACAGCAACGACAAAAAACCAAAAGGAAACAACCACACAGTCAGGTCTGTCACAGCAATAGCCCACTTCCCGGCACCAACTTCTGTCTTAGTTAGATTTCTGTTCTGCAATAAAACACCATGACCAAGTCAGCTTACAAAAGAAAGCACCTATTTTCGAGACAGGGTTTCTCTTTAGCTCTGGCTGTCCTGGAACTCAACTCTGTAGACCAGGCTGACCTCAAACTCAGATCCGCCTGCCTCTGACTCCTGAGTGCTGGGATTAAAGGCGTGTACTACCACTGCCTGGCTGGATATTATAACTATAAAAAATCCTGTGTGAGTTTTTACAGTGAATTTAGTTCATATTTATTCTGTTTGAATATCTAAGTGGGCAAACAATAAGCCCACACCTCAGTCAGAATCCTGTCCCTTGAGTCCTGTCCTGGCCGCTTTGAGAGGATGCTGTGTCCCATTGCAGGAACAGCCTGCTCGTCTCTCTTTTCAGTGTCATCAGGGGATATGCTTGCAGCAGCAGGCTCTGCAGGGAAGACTGACTTCGTTTCCCCCACGGCTGTGTTCAAAACCCCCCAAAGGTATGGTACCTCTTTCACTCTCTGCCTTCCCTAGCTGCATGAAGTTTATGGGACTAGTGTGACTTGCTCAGGGTGTCTCCCACAGTGACATGACAGCTAGCATGCTCCCATCCTTCCCTGTCTAGTTTCCACCTTGAGCCTCACGGTAGCACCTGCGTGCCTTTGTCGCTTTGATACATCACTGACACTGGCAAAAGTGAAATGTCTCAGAAGGATGTTGCTAGGTGAAGCTTTCAGGAGGCGTGGGAATTCATGTGGGTTTCTGCATCGTTGATTCTGAGGATCCAGCCTCAGGTTTGGAAAGTAAAACAGGTAGACTAGTTACCTGGAGCACAGTGGTCTATTGGAGCCCTTCAGAGTAAGCCATGGACCTGTGGTGAGTGTTCTGAGCAAAGGGACTGTATTCATAGAAGCGTTTGGAGACCTCTATCTCCAGAAAGTAGAAGAAATATTCCTTAGTCCATATGTCTGTGTGTGGACCTGGGGCTGCATGTTGTTTGATCAGGAAGAAGAAAGGCGGGAAGGAGAGCTAGCTTTCTTACTTTGTCAGCCAGATTTGACTGTATTCCTGCTTTTCTGAGTGTGCGTTCCTTTTAAAAATACCACGACTTCTCCCTTTTGTCCCTAAGGGTTTGAGAAATATTTTAAGAATAAGAAGAATGGAAGAAGTACAGACCCAGGAAATTCAGTAACTCCAAAAAAAGGTAAAAAGGCCAGTTTGATAAGTCAGACTGTCAAGTTCTACATTTGATGATTTTAGTTTATTTTTTATTTTTATTTCAAATGCTTGAGTGTTTGGCCTGCATGTGTGTTTGTGTACCACATGCATGCTTGGTGCCCAGAGAGGCCAAAAAGATCCCCTGAAACTAGAGTTACAGACAGTTGTGAGCTGCCAAGTGGGAGCTAGGAATCAAACCTGGGTCCTGTCTGAGAGTATCCAGTGCTCTTAACCACTGAGCTCTCCAGCCTCTATGAGTCATTTTTAAGTTGCATAGCAGTTTGGTGATTCAGATGGGTTTAACAGGTGTGTTTCACCTGCTTAGGTACCTAGGAGCGTTAAATAGTAAGAGAGATGGCTCAGAGGTTAAGAGCACTGGCTGCTCTTCCAGAGGTCCTGAGTTCAATTCCCAGCACCCACATGGTGGCTCACAACCATCTGTAATGAGATCTGGCTCCTTCTTCTGGCATGCAGTCATACATGCTGTATACATAATAAATAAATAAATTTAAAAAAAAAGAAACACATACAAGCTAATTGGGAGGTATGGTGGTACATCTTGCTACCGGTTTTTCTTTTTTCTTTTCTTTTTTTGGTTTTTCAAGACAGGGTTTCTCTGTGTAGCTTTAGAGCCTGTCCTGGAACTCACTCTGTAGCCCAGGCTGGCTTTGAACTCACAGAGATCCACCTACCTCTGCCTCCTGAGTGCTGAGATTAAAGGCGTACGCCACTACCACCTGGCCCTAATTGATTTAATAATAAAAACCTGGAGCCAGATATTGGGGTAAATGCTGAAAGATCAGAGAAGTAAAGAAGACGGCCACTGGAGAGACCCCTTACCTTTACCTAAACCTTAGGCCGAAAGGGCTCCTGTCTCCTCCCACCTTATATTCCTCTCTCTGCCCAGCCATATCACTTCCTGTCTTCACCTCCCTAGTGCTGGGATAAAAGGTGTGTTACTCCCGAGTACTGGGATCAAAGGCAGGAGATCCCAAGTGCTGGGATTGAAGGCATGAGACTCCACTGATCTTCCTACTTCCTCCTCCCTAGTGCTGGGATTAAAGGTGTGCCACCACTGCCTGGCCTCTATGGTTAACTAATGGCTAGCTCTGCCCTCTGATCTTCAGGCAAGCCTTATTTATTAGAGCACAAACAAAATATCACCACAATCATTCATTCATGTTGCCATTTCTGGTGTCACTGTAGCCTTTTCTGGACTTGCATGAGACTGTTTCAGGGTTGTTGGAGTGGTGGTATGTAGAGAAGGACTGGTCTGACCTAGAACTTGTATGAATATTGCAGAAAGATGCTCAGGGGACTCTACTTCATTATTGTCCATAAGTCAAAAGTGTACACGTGGGCTGGACATGGTGGCGCGCGCCTTTAATCCCAGCACTCAGGAGGCAGAGGCAGGCGGATCTCTGTGAGTTGGAGGCCAACCTGGTCTATATAACGAGTTCCAAGACAACCAGAGCTGCATAGTGAGACCTTGACTCAAAAAGAAGAAAAAATGCACATGGCAGTTTTTCTACACACTGACATACTGTTCTTGATTGCAGGCGACATGCATCTTGAGTCTCTCGAGAAGGGATGGGCCTGTGTCAGCCTGCTTCTTTCTTTCCTCCCAGCTATTTTTAGCTAAAAAAAGAAAAAAGAAAAATCTTGCAGGCCGCAAGAATATATCATAGAGATTCAGCTGTGTATTAAAGCTGATCTTTGACCTGACCGGCCAAGGGTCTGTCAAAAGGCAAAGCCATTTATTATGAATATTTGGTGTTACCTGGCCTTTAATATTCCAGCTGTCTTCTGCTATGAAATCCTGCGTGCCCAGACCAATTGGTAAACTGTTCAGCTCCGCAGACCTGCTGAACCTACTAAATTACTAACTGTTCTACTGAGTTTAGGAGACCAGCTGGCAGGAGACACACAGCTTTGTTTCCTGTGTTAATGAAGCTCAGACCATCCTCTCGCCAAGAGGAGGCCTAGTGGTTCTCCGGAGCACTTTGAGAACAAAAGAGGTTTTTACATATCAAGGTGAGAGGTAGAATAACATTCCTGAGGAGGCAGGGAACCTTGTGCCCAGGGAAAGAAAAGGCAGGTATTTTCTGTAGACAGAGAGAGAATAGCACATGTGCTGAGATTCTATTTCCCAAAATAGTCCTCACTGTTAGTAGTTCTCTCTCCTGAGCCCCTGGGATGTATAATACTAAGACTGGTCCCTTATACAAGAGTAAAAGAAAGATTGCTGTTAAAATTTAGGACTGCCTGCTATTGTGGTACATATCTGTAATCATAGGAAGCTAAGGCAGGAGGATTGCAAATTCCGAGTTAGCCTGGGCTGCATAATGGAGCCCTGTCTCAAAAAATAAAAACAGACAGGTAATGTTTGAAGCACACTAAGTAAAATTTAAGTGATTTTTATATGTATCTGAAGCTGCTTTTCAGCAATATCTCCCAGCTTCTTCTTTTTCCTGTTTTTTTTTTTTTTGGTGTGCCTATTTGTATGTACATGACAAATATATGTGCATGTGTTTGTAGGCTAGAGGTGGATAGTGGGTGTCTTCCTTAATCACTCATTAAATTATTTTTAATTTCTTAAACTACATTTGTTCATCTGAGAGAGAGCGTGCGTGCATGTATGTACATGTACGGGTACGTGTGTAAGCACACATGTGTGTTAGTTATTTGGCGTCGCTCTTACCCTGCGAGGAAATGTCACGAAACACGACAGAATCCACTAACAAGAGTTTTATTAAGATAAGAGAGAGAGAGACAGACGTGACAGGCCTGCGGGAAAGACATGTGCATAAAGAGAGGAGCCGGGGATATGGGGCCGGCTTATAAAGGCTGGGCCGCGACTGTGTACACAGACTCATGTGGCTACTCCATGCATGCGCATAGATCACATGGTTGCACTGCGTGCTTTACACAACCATGCAAAGCCATGGAGTCCTGGTCACACGAGACGTTTTGACCTGGTAATGACTAGGTGGAAGTGTCTAGGTCCGCCGGGCATGCCCAACCTGGGGGCATGTTGTGAATCTAACAACATGTACCACTGAGCACATGTGGAGGTCAGAGGACAACTCGTGAGACTTGGTTCTTTCCTTCCATCCCTCGTGTTTCAGGGATGGAACTCAGGCTGTCAGGCTTGGTGGTAAATAGCTTTGCCCGATGAACCATCTCACCAGCTCTCCACCTTGTTTTTTTTTTTTTTTTTTTTTTTTTTTTGGTTTTTCGAGACAGGGTTTCTCTGTGTAGCTTTGCGCCTTTTCTGGAGCTCACTTGGTAGCCCAGGCTGGCCTCGAACTCACAGAGATCCGCCTGGCTCTGCCTCCCGAGTGCTGGGATTAAAGGGGTGCGCCACCAACGCCCGGCATCTCCGCCTTGTTTTTTGAAGCGAGGTCTCTTTCTGAACCTGGAACTCGCTGGGTGGGCTAGACTTGCTTTACCAGACCCTCAGGGACCCTCTTGTCTCTGCTGCCGGAGCAGAGTCTACAGGATCATGTGCCACTGAGGCTGGCTTTGAACATGGGTGCTGGACACCTGACCTCAGATCCCTGTGTCTGCACAGCAAGCACAAGACTGAACCAGCTCTCTGGCTCGTTCTCTGTTCTCTGAATTCTCTTTCTCTGGAAAATGATACATCCTCCTTTTTCTGTTGTAATAGAAGACTTTTCTTTCTTTTTTTTTTTAAATCTCATAAACTGTAGAACCAAAGAACGCTGGGCCTGGAGGAGATGGAGGCAAGAGAGGAGGGAAGCAAGATGACTTTGCCTGGTGGAGACGGATGCAGAAGGTTTGTGTGCATCTAAAGACCAGAAGCGGCCATGTGTCACTTCCCCAGAGAGTGTGGTTGCTACAGAATGCAGGCTTTGTGGGGTCTTTGTCTTATTTTGTTCCTGCTCTTAGACAAAATTGCTGGATAGTTTGATCGATTTCTTGTTTGTTTTGGCTCTTTTGAGACATGGTCTCCTATGTAAACTTGGCTGGCCTAGAACTCACTGTGTAACCTAGGCTTGTGATGAACCTCCTGTCTCTGCTTCTGAGTGCTGAAATTACAGATGTGCACCACTGTGCCCCTTGGACTGTGTAATTTGTAAACAGCGTGTATTTATTCACAGTTGAAGAGGCTCGAAAATACATGGTCAGAGTGCTGGTGTGTCCAGGGTTTATAGAGGCTTTGGTCTCTGTTTTCAAGACTCCATTCATGGTGTCTTCTATACTGCTTTGTCCATAGAGGAGCAATAGTGTATCCTTATATGACAAGAAGGAACAAAATCCATCCTTCAAGACCTTTAATGTTAGCATACAAATTCCATTCATGAAGATGGAGCGCACATGACTTAGTCATTTCTGAAAGGTCCCTCTTTAATGCTTTTACTGTTGGTGTTGATTTCCAGGATGGATTTTTGAGAGACCTAGACAGTTCAGAGTTAAGAAATTTATTAAGATGTGTCAAGACTTAGAGTCCAAGATAAGAGAGAACCTTCTGCAGGGCACGGTGGCACATGCCTTTAATCCTAATGTATTTTAAAAAACGACGGGAAGGAGTCAGCCATACCACAGGCCCACGTGGGAGGTTTATTGCGGGGAGGGGAGAGAAGGGGGCAGAGACCCGTTCCTGGGGACAAGAGCAAAGGAAAAAGAAGAGAAAGAGACAGGAGGTGGGCAAGGCCGCCTTTTATAAGGGAAGTTAGTGAAGGCACACAGGGGGTGCTCTTAGTGGCTGCAGCTGAGGATGTATCCTGTCAGGACCCTAAGGGCAGGCCAGTACAGATGCCTGAATGCCCACACCTAATACTCCAGAGGCAGAGATAGGCAGAGCTCTGTGACATTGAGGCTAGATTGGCCTACATAGTAAGTCAGTTCCAGGCCAACCAGGGTTATACATACTGAAAAGAGAAAATTGTCATTTGCATAGAGAAATTGTCGTTTTCATGCTGTTCAGAGGATACAAGTTTGGCTTACATCCGCCTGTAGCTCCAGTTCCATGGAAACTCCCTCTTTGGGCCATGGGCACCCCCTTTCCTGGATACACACACATACATGTAAATAAAAATTAAAGAGAAAAAAATTTTAAGCAAAAAAATGAAACCACCTTATTTGTTATTTAACTAGAAAATGTGTTTTCTTTTCTTCTATAGGGAGAGTTTCCTTGGGATGACAAGGATTTCCGGAGTCTGGCTGTTTTGGGGGCAGGCGTGGCTGCAGGATTTTTATATTTCTATTTCCGAAATCCTGGAAAAGAGATCACCTGGAAACACTTTGTACAGTATTACCTAGCCAGAGGTCTGGTGAGGAGATTTATAGACTTGTCTTCTTGGGAAAGAGGGTGCTATGCAGGAGGTTTACAATACCCTGAAGGAGCTGTGAGCTCTGGGAGGGGCTGAGAATCAGGTTACTGTGTGATGGAGTTCTGAGCAGCCCACCTGGGGACAGGAACAGCTCAAGCAGAACAGAACAATGTCAGTCCTGCTTTCTGGTTGGGTAGAAGGTGTCTTAATACCATGTCCTGGCATTATCAAAAGATAAAACATGAGCTTGTCTTTTAAAATTTGGCTCTATCCATTACTCTTTGAATTTCAGTCTCTTGTCTGATTGAGAACTTTTTTTTCCCTTCGCTGTACCCCTGGCCCCTGCTGGCCAGCCCTAGGCTTGTGAGATCTGTCTTGTGAGAGGTACTTGGTAGCTCCGCTAACAGTACTGGGAGACAGCTGCTACAGCCCTTCCCTGCCTACGGGCCTGCTGTCTGTGGGCTTGCTGAGGAGAGTGAGACAGAACCTGAGTTCTGCTAAGTGCAGAATAGGACCTGCAGGCAGGTTCCCGAGTGTCCCGAACTCAGGCAGATAACCTGCTGCTTTACTGTGTTCGGGAGGATCTTTATCAAAGAGCAAGTTTACATTAGTCACTTATATTGTAGTGGTTCAAAATTGTTTGATGATGGGCTGAAAAGATGGCTCAGCAGTTAAGAGCACTTGATTTTCTTCCAGAGAACTTGAATATCCATATCAGGCAGCTCACAACAGCCTGGAACTCTACCCCTGGGGTGTCTGATGTCTTCTTCTGGCCTGTGTGGGCACCTGTACATATATAGTAGACACACAGACATGTACACATAAATAAAAACAAATTGAGAAAGAGGAACAATACTGTGTCGTCATAGTTACAAAGTGGATTGTATCAAGTTGTGGTTTCCTTTCTGGTTGTTTTTGAGGCAAGGTTGCCCTCTGCAGCCCAGTCTGGCCTTGAACGTGCAGCAATGCTCCTGCTTCTCGAGTCCTGGGATATAGGTGTGCCATTCTCTTTTTCTGTTTCTCAGAGGCATACCAGTCTGTTGTACAGCTGTGGTAGCTCATGAGCCTCTGGGACTGCTTTTATTCTTACCGGCATTGTTTTTGTTTGTTTGTTTGTTTTTTTGTGGTGAGCAAAATGTTTCTGAATCAGGTCTATACTCAAGATTTTATTGTATTGTGTATGAGAGATGGCTTGTGGGTGTAGACACTTTCAGAGCAAGTATGAGGATATTAGTTTAAATCTCCAGAACCCACATGAAAGCTGGGTGCCTAGCAAGGATGTCTGAGATCCTTATGCACCTATTGGGAGATGGGAAATGGAGAAAGGAGAATCCCTGGAAGCTTGTGGGCTGGGTAGCCTGGACTATGCAATGGGAACACAGAGACACTGTCTAGAAAAGGTTGGAGGTGAGGGCTGGCCCCTGAAGTTGGAGTTGTCCTCTCCTGTCCACATATGGTGGCATGTGCATCCAAGTTCATACACATCATATACTAACAGGTTTTAATCTGTTGTAGTCATTTAGGGTTTCAAGTAGTCGAGTATGGAGCTCAGATGTTCTAAATTTGAGAGGCTTCCTGAATTTAATAGTTTCTTTATTAAAATGAGGTAGATTCATGCCCCAAGCTTACAGATCCAAGGGAACAAGAAACTAAAACTTCCTTAGACTGGGCTGTGGATGGTAGGGAGGATATGTTGTCTTTAGGATGTAGGTGTGCCTGTGCCTACACTGCTTATGGTTGGCCTGAAAGTCCTTACTGCCTTGGCTGTTACGACTGCTTTTCTCTTTTTCCAAGGTGGAGCGGCTGGAGGTTGTGAACAAGCAGTTTGTTCGAGTTATTCCTGTTCCTGGGACGACATCCGAGGTGAGGGGCTGATGTGTGGCCAAGTGTCCTGGATACCTTTTGTTTGTTGTTTGAGACAGCCTCACTCTGTAGACCAGGCTGGACTCGAACTCACAGAGATCTACCTGCCTCTGTCTCCCAAGTGCTGGGCTTAAAGGCGTGCGCCACCACACCAGATCACTTTTTTTTAAGAGTTGATTTTTATTATTTTTAATTATGTGTCTGTGTGGGTGTGTGCATGTGAGTATAGGTGGCTGCTGAGGCCAGAGGTATCAGGTCCCCTTGGAGTTGGAGTTAGGAACCTCCTGACGTGGTCCTCTGCAAGAGCAGTACTGCTCTTCCTGCTGAGCCATCTCCAGCCCCAGGATAGGTTATTTTTAAAAACTGTAAGCTATAGTTGTCTGTTTAGTAAAGTACCTTCCCAGTTGTCCATCAGTCCATGTTGTTTGTGATGATTTGGGCTGGAGAGATGGCTCAGTGGTTAAACAAGCACTGGCTGTACTTCCAGAGGACCCAGGTTCAATGTCAAGCACCCATGCGATTGCTCAGAAGCATTCATTACTTCAGTTCCATGGAATATGCTACTTTCTTCCGGCCTGCACAGGGAACAGGCATGCATAGAGTGCACAGGGAACAGGCATGCATAGAGTGAACAGACATCATGCAGCCTGCACAGGGAACAGGCATGCATAGAGTGTGGAGACGTTATGCAGGCAAATGCCCATGCACAAAGAATAATTTTTTGTTTTGTTTTTTTGAGACAGCGTTTCTCTGTAGTCCTCGCTGTCCTGGAACTCACTCCGTAGACCAGGCTGGCCTTGAACTCACAGAGATCCGCCTGCCTCTGCCTCCCAATTAAAGGTCTGCACCACTCCTGCCTGGCCACAAAAAAATAAAAATAATTTAAAAATTTATCTTGATAATTATGGTTTATCTCACTGTCTTAAATAGATAATGGCTAGTGCAGGAAGCCTTTAAGACTACTATAATTAGTTTTTGTCAAGTAATATGTAAGAACCACTTGCCAAAATTTTGGAGAAAAGGTAGAAAAAGACAAAGGGAGACTTTGGCTATTGTGGCAGCATTTTATATTTTGTCTAGAACTTAAAACCTTGAAGTTTCGTGTACCACAACTGAATGAGCTGCTGTTTGCCTGCTTGCCCTTGGAGCTAGCTCCAGGAAGGGATTTGTCCATATCTGTCTGTCAGAGCTAGGGGAAAGAGGCTTTTCTGGGAGAACACAGATGTGGATGAGAGCGTCAATCCCCCTGGGACACAATGGTGAACCTAAACTTTCTCTTGGTCTCTGCAGAAGTTCGTGTGGTTTAACATTGGTAGTGTTGATACCTTTGAGCGGAACCTCGAGTCTGCTCAGTGGGAGCTGGGGATTGAGCCCACCAACCAGGCTGCGGTAGTCTATACTACTGAGAGTGATGGGTGAGTTCTAGGGGTGTGGAGGTCCTTGGGAGACTCGAGTGTAGGGCATCCGATTCTGAACACAAAACAGAAATTCAGTGTTTAACCTATTTTGGGGTGTGCTTATTTTTTTTAAACATATTATAGGCATCTGCTAATATTTACAGTATCAATACTTAAAGAATATTTTGATCTATTTTTATTTTTAAAATTTTTTGTTTTGAAGTGGCCTCACTCTGATAGCCATCTAAGTCTCAACTCCTGGGTTTAAGCCTCCCAGGTATACACCATGGCACTGGCTTACGTCTGTTTATTGCAAAGAGAATGCCAGGCGGCCTTTAAAAAGTGTATAGGAAAGTATGTAGGAAAAATAAAAAAAAAAAGTATTAGATATTGATATCTTTGCTGAACCAGAGTCTTCTGAAGAAAGCATATGGCTAAGCGTCTGTCAGATCTGTTTGGTCAAAGGCTAAGCCAGCCAGCCCCCCCCCCCCCCCCCCCCCCCCCCCGCTGTGGGTCAGGGCAGAAGCAGTGCTGTTAGGACCTTTTAGAAACTGCCCCTTTGGTACAATGAAAATCGTAGAATGGTTTGCTCTTTCTGGTAACAGTGGGACTTCTGACCTTGCTCTTAAGTGAAAGTAACAAGTGGTTTTCTTGGGTTTTTGCAGCTCTCTTCTCCGAAGCCTGGTACCCACCCTGGTCCTGGTTAGCATCCTCCTCTATACCATGAAGAGGGGTCCAATGGGGACTGGTCGTGGTAGCCGAGGAGGAGGCCTCTTCAGTGTTGGTGAGACAACAGCCAAGATCTTAAAAAACAACATTGATGTGCGATTCGCAGATGTGGCTGGCTGTGAAGAGGCCAAATTGGAAATTATGGAGTTTGTGAATTTCCTGAAGAACCCAAAGCAGTATCAGGACTTAGGAGCCAAAATTCCAAAGGTAGTGATTTCAGGAAACAGTGATACAATCCAGGCACCAAGTTGAAGTACAGATTGCTGTTATTTAGAAGAGATAAATATTTAACAAAGTTTTTTTCCTCCTGAAGTTTGTATTTCTGTTAACCACAGTAGAGGATGGAAATTGTGCCTGTGGTGTAGAACGCTGAAGTCCTCCTGTTTGATTGGTGAGATGGCTTACGCCTGTAGTTCTGGCCCTTGGTTGGTCAAGGTTGGAAGGCTTGTGAGAGTTCCGAGCTGGTGTAGGCCCCATAGTGAGTCCATGGCCAGCCTAGGCTGTAGACTAAAGACGCTGTCTCAAAAAAGCCCACGTTTGCTTTTGGTCTGTTTTTAATGTTACGATCTCATCTATGGTGACCTGACAGTAACCCAGCACTCTGAACTCTACACACAAGCTTCGTTGTTGGCACAGGGTCTCTCTGTAGCCTTGGATGGCCTGAGACACTGTAGACCAGGCTGCTTTCCTCACAGAGATCTCATGCCTCTGCCTCCCAAGTGCTGGCGTTAAAGGCATGGGCCACCATGCCCAGCAGAAACAGGGTCTTGATCTTTTTCAAGGGGCCAGTGAGATGGATCTGCTGGTGAAAGCAATCACCACCAGCCTGATGAGCCAGGTTTGATCCTGAGATCCACATAATAGAAAGAGAGAACAACCTTCTGTGGGTTGTCCTCTGACCTCCGCATATGTGCAGTGGTGAGTGTGTGCACACATGCACATTCAAGAACAGTAAGCTGGGTGTGGTGGTAAAGGAGCTTTGCCTTCAAACCTGACAGCCTGAGTCACCCCTCAACAGAGACAGGGTTTCTCTGTATAGCCCTGGCTGGCCTGGAACTAGCTCCACAGACCACATTGGCCACAAACTCTCAGATATCCATGTACCTCGGCCTCCAGGTGCTGGGTTTGAAGGTATGACCCACCACCACCTGGAGACAGCCCAAATTCTTTTTTTTTTTTTTTTAAATATGGAACGCTTCACGAATTTGCGAGTCATCCTTGCACAGGGGCTATGCTAATCTTCTCTGTATTGTTCCAGTTTTAGTCTATGTGCTGCTGAAGCGAGCACAGACAGCCCAGATTCTAGTTCCTGGGCCCACGTGCTCTTTCTGCATGGTGGAAAGAGAGAACTGACTCTTGCAAGTTGTTCTCCGACTTCCTCATATATACCGTGGCATGGCAACCCCACCCCCTAAACACAGCTAAATTAATGTAATCACTTTTTTAAGAAATCCTTTTAATTTTCAGTCATAATAGTTCATAAAATGAAAATGAAGGTGTTATACAGATGTGAATTGGTGATCTTGTTTTTTTCTTTCCTCCAAATGTGTGCTCATGTGTGAGTGTAGGCATGTATGTGTCTTAGTTTAGTTTCTATTGCTGTGATGAACACCATGACCTAAAGCAGCCTGTAAGAGATTTGTTTCTTCTTGGACTCCAAGTAATAGTGAAGGATGTCAGGGCAGAGCTCAAGCAGGGCAGGTACTTGGAGGCAGAAGCCGTGGAGGAGTGCTGCTTACTGGTTTGCTCCCTGTGGCTCACTCAGCTTGCTTCTTTTTTGTTTGTTTGGTTTTGGTTTTGTTTTTCTGGGATTTTGAGACAAGGTTCTCTGTGTAATAGCACTGGCTGTCCTGGAACTCACTTTGTACACCAGGCTGGCCTCGAACTCACAGAGATCTGCCTGCCTCTGTCTCCTAAGTGCTGGGTCTAAAGTTATGCGCCACCGCTGCCTGATTCTCAGCTTGCTTCTTTATATAACCCAGGATCAATTGCCCAGAGGTAGCATCACCCACAGTGGTCTAGGCCCTTCCACACCAATCCTCAGTCAGGGAAACACCCCACACTCTTGTCTACAGGCCGGTTTAATGGGAACATTTTCTCAATTGAGGATCCCTCTTTTCTGAAGACTCTTTTGTGTCAAGTTGACAAAACTAAGCAACACAGCGTGCCATAGAACGTGTGTGAGGGTCGTAGGACAAGCTCACTTTCCACCTTGTTTGAGACAGGATGTCTTGCTGTTTGCTGCTGTGTATGCCAGGCTACAGTTGTGGGGATTCTCCTGTCTCTGGCTGCTGTCTTATATAGGAACACTGCTATTGTGCCTGGCTTTACATGGATTCTGGGGATTCAGACTGGGGTCCTAAGTGCCTGGCCTGAACAACTGATGGAACCCCCCCAAAATGAGTTGTGTCCACCCTTCAAACCAGCTGTGAAGCTGGACAGGCTTCCTGGCTGGATTTCAACAGGCAATTGTGTTTCACTCCTGGGAGGCCGTGCAGAAGGGTACTGCTGTTTTAGAGAGCAATTTGGCAATAATCATTAAGGAAAGCATTCTGAGACAGAAGATGGTGGCACATGTCTTTATTCCCATCACTTGGGAGGCAGAGGCAGGCAGATCTCTGTGAATTTGAGGCCAGCTGGTCTACAAAGCAAGTTCCAGGACAGCCTGGGCTACACAGAGAATCTCTGTCTTGAAAAACGAAAAAGAAAAGAAAAAAAAGAAAAGCACTCTGGTTCTTCGAACCAGTAAACTGCTAGACTTATTCCTGCAGAAGACAACTTCTCCAGTGAGAGTCTGGATCTGGGAGTTTTCTATTTATGTATGTATGTATGTATGTTTGTTTTCCGAGACAGGGTTTCTGTGTATAGTTTTGGTGCTTGTCATGGATCTCACTCTGTAGACCAGGCTGGCCTCCAACTCACAGAGATCCACCTGGCTCTGTCTCCCGAGTGTTGGGATTAGTATTAGTTTTTTTAAGGAAAAAAGATTTTCTAAAAACCCTAGGCTCTAAAAGTGGTAGATTTAAGGTCCTTTTTAGCCCTAGAAGTTGCCTGTATGTATTAGGAAACTGGGCTTGTTCCTAGTGTTCTGTCTGTCCTTCTGGAGAACTAGGTGTCCCTTTTTTCTTGCAGGGAGCAATGCTCACTGGCCCACCTGGAACTGGCAAAACACTTCTTGCAAAAGCAACTGCTGGAGAGGCCAACGTGCCCTTCATCACTGTGAATGGGTCGGAGTTCCTGGAAATGTTTGTTGGTGTTGGGCCGGCACGGGTAGGTGGATGGGTAACCAGCTATAGAAGGTGCCAACACACTTCTTGTCCAGGATTGGTCATTGTGTAGCTCTAGGCTTTGTGTGGGACAAGCGCTGAGTGCACCCCATTAGGGAGGTACCGATGTATCAAGGGGGGGGGCTAAGGGTGAACTGTTCTCCTGTGCGATAGGAACGGAAACAACAAAACGGTCTGCATTCCTTTTCCAGGTTCGTGACATGTTTGCGATGGCCCGAAAAAATGCTCCTTGTATTTTATTCATTGATGAGATTGATGCAATTGGCAGGAAGCGAGGCCGTGGTCACCTGGGAGGCCAGAGTGAGCAGGAGAACACTTTAAACCAGATGCTTGTGGAGATGGATGGTGAGTGGACACTGTAGCAGGAATATATATTCATTCTTAGAGGTTCCTGACTTAGAGGTCTGATTCTTGCTGCCTCCATCTCCTGAGTGCTAGGATTGCAGGCATGTGCCCACTGTGTCTGGCTGATGCGTTCTGACTTTAAAAAAGAACGTTCTCAAATCAAACATAAATAAGAAATCAGTGTTTGATCCACATAGAGCTCCTCACTGCACAATGGGAGATTTGTTTCCTACCTGCCAGGAGGCAGGAATTAGCTGGGATGAGGGCACCTGCTTCCCTTGGGAGGTAAACATGTATATGAGCATGAGTGTCCCTGTTGGTGCACATAGGATAGAGCGGACTCAGCCACACTCCTTTGGCTCTGGGCCTTGTTCTGCTGATCTCAGAGTGATTCTAGCCAGGGTGTACCTCCATGGAATACTTGTAGTCATTATCCCACTTTTGAGTTTGGTAAAGCTTCCACTGGATCTTTGGCAGATTTTGTCTTCATTTTAGCTTTAGTGTCATGTTGAGGTCCCTAAGCCCTCTCTGGGTTTAGTATTTTACCAGGGAGTCACAGAATCAGCTGTACTCAGGTATGATCCAACACAAAGGAAGGACACACAGCAAAATCAGCCAAAAGAGAAGGCACAGGGAATGGTCCATTAACCAGATGCAGCTTCTAGGGTCTTCTCCAGGAACACACTGATGGCATGTAGGAATTGCCTTGATCCCTGCTGTTTTCATTGGGTGTTGGTCAGGTGCCTTCTGCTTGGCATGTACCAAGATTCCAGACTTCTGGGAGGAAGGCAGGTATTGTGCATAAATAACATTGTTTGCACTAGTAGTTTGGGCACCAGGAACCATTGTCTGAGAAGGTGGCAACCACTCATGTGGTCCTTAAGACAGCCAAGCCAGTCATATGCACTTCTGTACATACCAGAGTTGTTTCTGGTGTCCTGTACTAAATCTTTAGTACCCAAAGGTGAGTGAAATAGGTTGTTACTATGCTTTCCTCTGGTGGGAACTGAGTGGAGACGATAAACACATGTGCACACCTAACCGTCATCCTCATGGCCTCACCTTGGATGAGTGTTCCTTGCTTGCCATCACCTGGTTATACTTGATGAATCCTTCAAGCCCACAAGGACTTGGGTGGAAGGAGGCAGTGAGCCCTGACAAGATGGTGTCAGGGTAGCAGGAGTGAGAAATACAAAGAGACTCCCATGTTCCAGGCTTTATCTCTTATCCTTGTCTCAAATTATAGAGTTCGCTGTTTGCTGAGAAAAGGTCTGCTTTCCCACCAGCAGAAATGTACCTTACTCACAGCCGATGGTAATAGTGAGAGCTTAGAGCCAGAGGTCAAGTCTTCCCTAAAATGGGGCAAGCCTGGGCCCCTGGGGCAGCTGGGCAGGGCCTCAGGCCCGTTTCTTGGCACTTAGGGAAGGATGTGGGGCTAGCAGCAGGGAAGTAGAGTCAGCATGGCGCCTGACTTGGAATGGTCATACAGATTCTGGTATTGCCTGGGCCTTCCTCAGATTAACCAGCATTTCTTGTGTTTAGGGTTTAACTCTGCCACTAATGTGGTAGTGCTAGCTGGCACCAATCGCCCTGATATCCTTGACCCAGCCCTAACACGGCCTGGCCGGTTTGACCGCCAGATCTACATTGGTGAGTACCTGTCATGTAGGTACTTGGGTTTGGACCTCAGCCCCTGAGGTTAAAGGTTTGGCTAACTCACTTCCTGTGCTTTGGGAGGTGTTGATGCTGGGTCCCGTCTGACAGTCCACATCTTGGGAATAACAGGCGTGGTCTGGCTGTCCACATGTCTTTGTAGTGAGCACAGGTAAGAGTGGTACAGCTTGTTTCCATCTGTTCTCCAGACTTGATTTTCATAGACCTTGATACTTAGGGAAAAAATGATTTATCCCTTGTCCTTCTCTGTAGCTATAATTTTCTCCGGTCCTGCCCAGCCCTGATGTCCCACAGACGCTTATAAAGTAATTACTCAGACACTTAATATTATTTACAAACAGTATGGTCTATGGCAGGCCTCTTGTTAGCTAGCTCTTATATCTTTTTGTTTGTTTGATTGTTTTTGTTTTTCAAGACAGGGTTTCTCTGTGTAGCTTTGGTGCCTTTCCTGGAACTCACTCTGTAGCCCAGGCTGGCCTCGAACTCACAGAGATCCGCCTGGCTCTGCCTCCCAAGTGCTGGGATTAAAGGTGTGCGCCACCACCACCTGTCTTTAGCTTTTATATCTTAAATTAACCTATTTCTATTAATCTATGTTTTGCCACGTGTTCCATGGCTTGCCGATCTGCTGGCATATTGTTCCTTGGGCAGCAGGCTGGCTTCCCCCCAGACTCCGCCTTTCTCTTTCCGTCTCTCTCCTTGGATTTCCCTCCTGCCTCTAGGCTGCCTTGCCATAGACCAAAGCAACTTACTTATTAACCAATGGGAACAGCATATATTCACAGTGTACGGAAAGACATCTCACAGCACTTCTCCCCAATGATCAAGAATAGTCACCTTCCCTTGACGTTTCCCAAGTAGAGCACATTGATCTTGGGTAGATATTACCTGTGTCTGGGACAGTTTCTATTGGGTCACATGGCCTTGGGGAATAGATTTAATATTGATTAAGAAGGTAGGTATGCGCATGTTGATTTTGTGTGTGTGTGTGTGTGTGTGTGTGTGTGTGTGTGTGTGTGTGTGTGTGGGGTGATTGAACCAGGGCCACCATGTTCATGCCAACTCTACCAATGAGCTACATACCTAGTCCAAGAAGGTGTTTTGATGTATGGCATTGCCCAGTGCAAGTACACTTTGGGCTTCTTTTTTTTTTTTTTGGGGTCAATGCTGGTAGATCAGAGAGACAGAACAAACCACAGCTATCTCACCTTGCCAATTCCTCAGCTGGTCCTGTTTCCTCAGACTGGAAGCTTCTGTGTCCTCATCCCAATGGCTCTCAGCTGAACTACTGCTGGAAAGCCTGAAGCTTAACGAGCCACATGCTTAACCAGCCAAAAGCTTAACCAGCCAAATGCTTAACCAGCCAAATGCTTCTAGTTTCTGGTCCCCACGCCTTATATATCTTTCTACTTTCTACCACCACTCCCTGGGATTAAAGGCTGGCTTTCTGGGATTAAAGGCGTGTCACCATGCTTGGCTGTTTCCAATGTGGCCTTGAACTCACAGAGATCCAGAGGGATTTCTATCTCTGGAATGCTAGGATTAAAGGTGTGAGTGCCACCATTTTCTAGCCTTTGTATCTAGTGGCTGTCTGTTCTCTGACCCCAGATAAATTTATTAAGGTACACAATATTTTGGTGAACACAATACCACCACATCTCCTCTCTTTTTGTCTAAAATTAAAAAAGCTTATAACTAATACAAGAAAAACTATCTAATAAGTATATGCAATATATACAGCCCAAATTACATTAATGATGTCTAGTCCATTAACATTTGACAGATTCAGATAAAAACTCCATTATATATATTAACAATATCCAGTCCAGTAATATCTGATAAACTCAGACCAATAAATTTTCATTACTTATCTTATTTAAAACAAGCAGTTCCTTTTTAAAAGTAGATTCCATAATCTCCCTTTTTATCTTATCATATCCATATTCTCTCTTTTTTCTTTTCATAATACATTCAGTAGTCTACCTTTTGTCATTTTTATATCTTCCCCTTTTTCTTCAGTGTAGATTCAATGATCTACCTATTTATCCTAGTATTTCTTTATCTTTTTTCTCAGAGTAGATTCGATGATCTATCTCATATCTATATTCTCTTTTTCTTTTTGCTTTCTAGGGGTGAAGATATCTTTAGGGAATCTTGAAAAGAAAATTTTTGGGTTAATCGCCAAGTCCTGTATCATTTCTCCAGTCTCTGCATAAAAGGAAAGTTCAGGGCTTGTTTCAAGTCCTTGTTTGAGTAGTCTATCAGGCTGGATCATCTCAACTAGTCCTCTCGAAATTGTTCTGACCAGTTTGCAGTCCAAAGTCTATTTTTCCATGGTGTTAATCGGCTTAATGGCTTTATTATAGTCCATGTGGAATCATCATTGTAGGATCCTGTCATTTTTTTGAAGATTTCAAAGTCACTGTTAGGCATGGTCATGGTTTCCTGCAGACTTTTTTTTTTTTTTTTTTTTTTTTTTTTTTTTTTGCCTCCTCTGTGGTTTGGAGCAATCACAGTCTGATAAATGTCTGTCTCTCGGAACCATGAACATTCTTCCCTAGAACAGGAAATCTTCACAGCAATTTCTCCCCACCATTTTTCTTGCCAAACTTTTCCAAACTGACCTTTGCCGATGCTTTCTTGTAACACGATGGTCCTGGCAATTCTTCTCTGAACCAGCAGCAGTAAACCCTTTGTCCCAGGTAGCAGCATCACCGCAGTCACCAACATGATGAGAAGGAGCTGGCAACGTGGAGCAGTATCCACTGCTTCCATGGTCCCACCACTGTTTGTGGTTCAGTCCAGGCCAAAGGTTCTCCCAAGCCTCCTAGGCCGGCCTCAAACTCGGGATCCTCCTGCCTCTGCCTCCTTCAGCAAATCCAACTGGCGTGCGCCACCACAACCGACTGAGTGAAGCTTGGGCCTGAGTTGGGGCTCACAAGGCCACAGGCAAACAGTTTTTTCATGAATTCGTAACACGAACGTTGGGCGCCAGATGTAGCAGGATTCTTAAAAGTTCTTATTAATAAAATCAAACCCGAGGCCAGTTATTGGGGTCAATGCTGGTAGATCAGAGAGACAGAACAAACCACAGCTATCTCACCTTGCCAATTCCTCAGCTGGTCCTGTTTCCTCAGACTGGAAGCTTCTGTGTCCTCATCCCAATGGCTCTCAGCTGAACTACTGCTGGAAAGCCTGAAGCTTAACGAGCCACATGCTTAACCAGCCAAAAGCTTAACCAGCCAAATGCTTAACCAGCCAAATGCCCACTTTGGGCTTCTTTACCATTTCCACCTTGATGCAGGCAGGGAGTTCTGCTGCCTGTCCTTGAAGTTTTGCAAAGTAGTTAGCTCTGAGAACATAACTTTGTATGTCTCATTTTCTTCATTAGGTCCCCCTGATATCAAAGGCAGGTCCTCTATTTTCAAGGTCCACTTGCGTCCACTCAAGCTAGACCAACGCCTCACCAAAGATGCTCTTTCGAGGAAGCTAGCGGCTCTCACTCCGGGCTTCACTGGTAAGTGTTGTTGCTCAGCCACTCATCGTACAGGGCCAAGTGCAGTCATTAGTCTGTGTTGACTGGTGGGTGTCACAGCTGCCTATTTGGTCCTGGCAAACGGTCACCCTGGTCTATAGAACTTTGAACCTCCTGAAACATTTCAAAGGCTTCACATCTTCTTGACCTAAGCCTGTTGGTACCCATTTGAGTTTCTGGATTTCTAATTAGACTTAAGTCTTTACTACAGAGATGAAAAAAAACATATCTGAGGAGGATCATCTGAAGAGATGAATCATATCACACTTTGATCTTGGCTTGAACTCCCATCTGGAGTGATTGTTTGGCTTTTCCTTTTTCAAAACCTCCTCTCTAGTGCTAGGATTCTTGTTTTCCTACCAGAGTGGTTTGAACCCCAGAAATGTGTGGGAACCTACGGAATGGGTTTTCTGACCTCTTTGCCTCTCCATAGCAGCCCTTTGAAGACCACAGTTGCCTCTTGGCTACTGTAGCAAGTTGTTTGCTCCACAGCTGTCTGCTTCTGCCCTGTGGGTCATTTGGCGGCGGAGCATCCTCACTCTGGTCACCTAGAGCATCCTGCTCAACTCTGGGCCAGACATGCTCACACACAGGACACATTTGTCTGTGGCCAACATGTGAAGGCCTTCTTGGTATTCTTGTCTAGAGTGTCCTTCCTGTCCCATTTTTTCACCCCTTGCAGAATTCAGGTGTCCACTTACATGCCCAGCTAAGGAACTAGAGTAAGTTAAATAAGTTACCCACCCAGACTTGAGATTTCCTTGCTGAGCCTGTGAGGGTTTTCAGTTTGGAGGACTCAACAAGAGAATCCCATGCTGTTGTGCAATAGGACCGACTTAGAACTCCCCAATAACTCACTGACCCATTCCCATGTGGACTTGAGGATGCTGCTTTGCTTCATCAAAGTGCATTTCCAGGGCTGGAGAGATGGCTCAGTGGTTAAGATTGTTTGCTGCTCTTCCAAAGGACTAGAGTTTAATTATTAGCACTCACAGTGGGTAGAGCTGTAACTCTTGCTTAGGGGATCTGATGCATTCTTCCTGGCCTCCACATACACATAAGTAAGTAATAAGATAAATTTTCAAAAACCAAGTACTTTTCCTCCCCAAGTTTTATTGTACCTAAAGGGCATAGCACAAATTTCTGTGAATACCAAGATGCTGAGGACAATAGGAACCATGTAAAGCCCCACATTAAAAGAACTGATGGTGTGTTTTCAGCGTTAGAGCTCAGCACTGACTGTGGCCCCCCAGTGGTTCTTACTGTGGAAGGCTGCTTCTCCCCCTGTATGATTTTGGATTGACCCTTGACTAGGAGATGCAACTATTTTAATCCTGGGTGTTTCCCCCAGAAAACAGCCAGCTTAAGTTTCTTTCATGGTCTCTACATATTTTGGCATTGCAATGTATCAAGAAAAATAAAAACAGATACCAAAAATTTTGGTTGATGATTTAACAGAGAACTATAAAACCTGCAGAGAAGCAGGTGTTGTATGTTCATAGAGGAAGGAAAAGTTAAAGCCCCAAGTAAATACAATATTAAGCATAATAAGCAATTTTTGTTTGTTTTGTTTTGTTTTTGGAGACAGGGTTTCTCTGTGTAGGCCTAGCTGTTCTGAAACTCATTCTGTAGACCAGACTGGACTCAAACTCAGAGATCTGCCTGCCATGTGCCATCACTGCCTGCAGTTCTTAAAATGGGCAGGTGAGAGAGCTCAAGGGATCCCACTAACCCACAGAGTAGAAAGAGAACCAGCTTCCAGTTTGTCCTCTGACCACTAACATTAGTGTGACACATTCATACACAATACATAAATAAATGTAATTTATAAAAAATATTTAAATTAAAATGGGCGTAGTAGCACATGCTTTTAATCCCAGCACTTGGGAGGCAGAGGCAGGTGGATCTCTGTGAGTTTGAGGCCAGCCTGGTCTACAGAGCTAGTACCGTGACAGCCAAGGCTACAATAGAAAATTCCTGTCTCAAAAAACAAAAAAAAATTTTAAATTATGTATCTTGAATATTCTCAAAGATCTAAAAGAAAACATGGACAAAGAACTAAAGGAAATCAGGAAAACTGTCCCAGTAAGCAGAGTGAAGAGATGTAAGTATAGACAGGTTCAAATTAAGTCTGGAGCTGAAAAGTACTGTAAGTAGAATGTGGAAGTTACTGGAGGAACAGAACAGTAGGTTTGAACAGACAGAAGAGAACCAGGAAATGTGGGGATAGGTCCAATTAAGTGTTAAGTCTGTGGAACAGAAAGAGAAGAAGATGGAGAAAAGGCAGAGCCTAAGGGACCTGTGGCAGGCCAGCACCACCTGTCGGACTTGGGGAAGGACAGACAGAGATTAATAAAGACATGATGACAAAAACTTCCCAAACTGGATAAAAGACGCGAATGCATCTATCCATTTGTCCGTCCGTCCGTCCATCCATCCATCCATCCAAGAAACTCAGTGAACTCAAAGTAGGAATAAACACAGGCCCCCACACAGTAAGACTCATAAATCAAGTATGAAAACCAAAGGTACGAGAGACTCTTAAAAGTATCAGACAAGGGGCACATACAGTTTTGGGGGTCCTCAGTGATGAGCACCTTGCTTTTGTTTAGAAACTAGAGTCCCAGGGGCACTGCTGAGCTTCTGAGGAAACCGTCAGTTAAGTGTGTTGAGACCGCCAACACTACTGTTTAAAGTGAGGAAAAATCACAGAGTATGAAGGACAGAGGACCATTTCATAGTAGATCTGCCCTGCAAGGGATGAAGGAAGCCCTTCAGGCTGAAGTGAGAGGGTGGTAGATAAGAACTTGAGGCCGTAAAGAAGAACACAGTTACAAAGGTGACTCTGTAGGTAAATGTTTGTAACTTTAAAAAACAAGGACATAAAACCAATTATAGATCTGTGTTAAAGGGCACAGTGTAGAGCAATGTTTTCATGCCTACAGATTCCACAAGGAGGAGGAAGGAGGTGAAATGAAAGCTGGAAATGGAAACACTGACTTCTGAAATTCAAGTGGAACTAGCTGCAAGGGCCCCTAACAACCAAAGCAGTCTTGTAAAGGTTGAAGGACTCACACTTTGCTGTTTCAGAACTTCCCACAGAGGCACTGTAAGCAAATAGTGTGGTCCTGGCAAAGGAGACACAGTGGCCAATGGAAGAGAGATGAAAGTCCAGATAGAAGCTTTATGTCACTAATCAGATAATTTTTGACAGTTGGGAAAAGAGCCATCTCATCCACAAATGGTGTTGGGACAACTGGGTCTTCACAGGCAAGAGAATGAGGTTGGATCCTTTCTTTACCAGCTGCAAACATTAATTCAAAATGGATAAAATTTTAATTTAATAGCTTTGACTATATGACGCTTAGAAGAAAATAGGTGAATCTTTATGACATTGAATTGCCAGTGCTTGCACAAACAAACAGAAAAATAGACATATTGATATTAAATCTTTATGTTTCAAAGGATAACACTCAGGAGAATGAATGAAAATCATGTATCTGATAAAGGTATGGTATGCAGAATATTTAAAAAGCTTTTATACCTTAGGGGAAAAAAAGGAAGTATAGTAGTACACGCCATGATCCTCACACCAGGGAGGCTATCTTGAGACTATGAGACCCTTGGAAGGACTTAAATACACAGTTCTTCAAATAATGTCCAGTAAGTACATTAAAAAAATTTTCAACATTGATTACTAGGGAAGTAAAACCACAGTGTGTTATAACTTCATACCTGAAAGGGTGGCTATACTAAAAGAATAAAAAAAGCTGAGAACAAGAATTGGAACCTCGTGTTGCTAGTGGAAATATAAAACGGAAATTGTATAGCCACTACAGAAATCAGTCTGATAGTCCAAAAGCAAACAGAGTTACCATATGACCCAGCAATTCTAATCCTATGTGTGTTTTCAAGAGAATTGAAAATGTATTTCAGACTTGAACATGCATGTTCATAGCCCCATTATTTGTAATAGTCCCTCAGTAAAACTCAGTCAGATTTCTAACAATGGATGAGTCGATCAGCAATATATGGTATATACTATATAGAACAATTTGTAGCTGTAAAAAGGAATGAAATACCAGGGGCTAGAAAGGTGGCTCAGAGACTATAGGAACACTTACTCTTGCAGAGGACCTGGGTTGGTTGGTTCCCAGCACCCATGTGGTCACTCACAGCTACCACTCCAGTTCTGGCCTCCCTGGGCACCAAGCACCACGTGCTGCGTATTACATATATAGAGACACATACTTGTGAATTTAAAATAAATACAATTTAACAAAAAGGGCTGAGGTACTGATACAACATAGAAAAGTCTAAAAAGTAATGCTCAAAGAAAGAAGCCAGATATAAAAAGCCACATCTTACATGAATCTTTTTCCCATGAGAGTTTGGAGTTTCAGTAGAGATCCAGAAAATTCAAGTCCACAGAGTTGAAAACAGACTAGTAATTGATTGGGGTGGGAATAGGAATTAAAAATAAAAGGCATAATGTATTTCTGACGATGGAAAGTGTCTTAGAGCAGGATTAGGGCCATAGTTGAAAACTTTAGTGTCTTAGTTTCTTTTCCTGTTGCTGGGATAAAACACCCTGACAAAAGGAGCTTAAGGGAGAAGGGTTTATTTTTGTCTCAGAGTTCCGGGTTACAGTCCATCATGATGGGAGTCGTAATGACAGGAACTTGAGGGAGCTGGTCACATCCGACCCAGGAGTGGAGAACAGTGAGTCCATGCATGTTAGTACCCACATGCTGTCTAGTGACCTTTCATTTATTATGTATACAGCATGTATGACTGCAGGCCAGAAGAGGGCACCAGGTCTCATTATAGACAGTTGTGAGCCACCATGTGGCTGCTGGGAATTGAATTCAGGACCTCTGGAAGAGCAGTCAGTGCTCTTAACTTCTAAGCCATCTCTCCAGCCCCTTAGTGACCTTTCTCTTGCTGTGATAAAAGACTATTACCAAAACATTTTGGGCTTCTGGCTTTAGAGACTGTGATGGTGGAGCAAAGGCGTGGCAGTGGGAGAGAGTGAGAGCTCACATCTTAAACCACTAGTTGGAAGCAGAAAGAGCTAACTGGGAATAGTGTGGACTCTGTTGAAACCTCAAATCCCAACTCCCAGTGACACACCTCCTTCAACAAAGCCACACCTCCTAATCCTTCTCAAACAGTTCTGTCAACGGGGACCAAGTATTCAAACATACAAGCCTGTGGGGGCCATTCTCATTCAAACTAACACACAAGTCCAGAGATCTGTCCCTCGTGTGATTGCAGATTCCTTCAGGTTGCTAATACTAACCATCACATTGGTAAGTTTACTAAAAGTTAATGTTGCATATGCCTTTATGATACATGGATTATTTCTCATTAAAACTGCATAACTAACGAGAAACTTTGATGAAGTAATTTCTGCTGGAGTTTAACCTGGCTTCTACTTGAGATTTTCCTTTAATGAAGTTGATCTTGGTAGAACTCTAGCAGCCAGAAACACTGACTTTACTTTCTTTTTCTGACTCAGGTGCTGATATTTCTAATGTGTGCAATGAAGCAGCACTGATTGCTGCCCGCCATCTTAGCTCTTCTGTCCAGGAGCGGCACTTTGAGCAAGCCATCGAGAGGGTCATTGGAGGTGAGCCCACGTCCCCTGGGAAGGGACAGGCACTTTTTGGATAGCTCAGCCTCACTTCAGCATGTAAAGACATGATCAGTTTTTTTGGACCAAAATTTAGAACTAGGGTTCTCCTAGCAGCTTTCACTCCCCTCTGAATTATATGCCAGCCATTTGCAGACCTTGGGAAGCCAGAGCTAGGCGTGGATATAGAAGACAGGAACATCTACTTGGAGGGAGGAAGAGCAGAGCTTGGATGACCGATATTTACAAGGAAAAGCCCATGCAGGCAGAGGCCGTCCCAGGACGCCGCTGCTTGAACTCTCTTGGGACAGCATTGTTAGTGACGGTTACGTGTTTCTGTCTCCAGCCGGTGTACAGGCCGTCTGGGAAGTTCATGTAGCCGCCTGGAGCAGCTCAGCTAGCTGTGCTAGCCAGGCAGGAACTGGAGTTTGGTGAATTAAGGGTCTCATAGGGCTTTGAAACTGAGAGGGTACCTCATGCTGCCATTGGCTGGTCTGGTGTGGTTCCTGGAGAAGGGAATCAGGCAGATGGTAGTACACATCCCTGTGCCAGAAACTGAAGTTTAGCGAGGTTGGCAGATATCCTTAAGCTTCATTATTGAAGTTTCCTTTTTAAAGTTGAACTGTATAGAGGAGTGCATACACTCTTGAGGGCTGTCCAGTGGCTCTGGTGAGCTAATTCATCAGTCCTTGCGGTGGTGGTCTAAACAGCTCAACACATGGTGTTAACTGCTTCTCTTTGTCCTGCACCTGCGATAGGTGTGCAGATCGGACATTGAGAACATCTCCCTTTGTCTCGACATGCATGGGTGTTGCTTCTTGACACATGACAGAAAGCGACCCTGTGCTTCTGACGCAGAAGTTCATTGGCTGGCAGTGGCTTGCTGTTTAATTTTTTTTAGATTTATTGACTGACTTTTACATGTATGGGTATTTTGCCTACATGTTTGTCTGTGTATTATGTGTGTGCAGTGCCCACAGAGTCCAAAAGAGGGTGTCGTTCTGGGTGGTGGTGGTGCATGCCCTTTAATCCCAACACTGGGGAGGCAGAGGCAGGCGGATCTCTGAGTTTGAGGCCA
This sequence comes from Peromyscus maniculatus bairdii, assembly GCF_049852395.1. Taxonomy (NCBI): domain Eukaryota; kingdom Metazoa; phylum Chordata; class Mammalia; order Rodentia; family Cricetidae; genus Peromyscus; species Peromyscus maniculatus. The sequence continues at coordinate 57,076,847 of NC_134856.1, forward strand.
GCCTGGTCTACAGAGTGAGTTCCAGGACAGCCAGGGCTACATAGAAAAACCCTGCCTCAGGTGTTGGGGGTGGTGTTAGATCCCTCTGGAACTGAGTTACACATGGTTGTTAGCTGCCGTGTGGGTGTCGGGAATCAAACCCTGGTCTTCTAGAAGAGCAGCCAGTGCTCGTAACCTGCTAAGCCACCTCTCCAGCCCTAAAAACGGCTTTCTAAAGCAGGATGGGTCAGGTTGGTTAGACTGGGTGAATGGGGTGCTCTCCAGTGCTGGGAGGTGGGTGTCACTACAGAGCAGAGAGTAGGGTGGAGCTGGTGCTCAAGGAAGGCTGTGTCTGATCCAGAGGGAGGGACAGGTTCCCGACAAGACCACGGAATGGGACATGGCCGTCAATCCAGACTGTTGGGTGCCCTTGGGGGTTTGTGGGCGGACATTTTCCCGTTTCTCACTCCTTGGACTATGGTTTGTAGGCCTTGAGAAGAAGACGCAGGTCCTACAACCCAGTGAAAAGACAACTGTAGCCTACCATGAGGCTGGGCATGCAGTGGTGGGCTGGTTCTTGGAACATGCAGATCCTCTGCTGAAGGTCAGTTTCTCAAGCTGAGGGTGTCTGCTGACGGCCTCGGCAGCCTCTAGGCCTGGGTGCCATCTCTGGCTTTCTAGGTGTCAGCCCTCACAGGAACAGCACACTCGAGACATGGCCCTTCACTCTCCTTTTTCTGTGTTTTAGAGAGGGAGAGAAGGAGGGGGGAGAGAGGAGGGAGCACATGGTGGTCTGAAATGGGAGCCAATTTTCTCCTGTGTGGGTTCTGGGGATTAAACTCAGGTCCTAAGCCTTGGTGGTAAGTGCCTTTACCATCTGAGCATCTCACCAGACCCCCTTTTACTTTTCAAGGAATATGTTGGTCTATAATTTGTCCAGTTCCTTTTGGGGTGGAGAAGCAGAGCAGGAGGTATTGGCTCTGAGTGAGGCCTTGCTTAAGTCTTAAGCTTTGGATCAGACTCTTGTCAGAGTAAGTGTGTGTTTAGTTCCTGAAGAGCCTCGTAGACAGTCAGACACTGAGGCTGTGGTGTGTTACTCCTCAGGGTAACTCCGTTGGTCTCTAGTGGCTCAAACTCAGGGCTCTTACCCTGCCTCCCTCAGTCATAAGGGGGCGTGGCCAGTGTAGCTCCTGGTGGAACAGTTTGTTTGAGGCTGACAAAGACAAGGCTTTGGATTTTTTTAAAGATTAATTTTAAATTTTTTTAAAGATTTAATTTAATTTTACTTTATTTTATGTGCATTGGTCTTTTGTCCACATTCATGTCTGCTTGAGGGTGTTGGATCCCTTGGAAGTGTAGTTACAGACAGTGGTGAGCTGCCATGTGGGTGCTGGGAATTGAACCTGGGTCCTCTGGAAGAGCAGCCAGTGCTCTTAACTGCTGAGCCATCTCTCTAGCCCCTAATTTTAATTTTTTTTTAAAGATTTATTTTATTCGTGTCAGTGTTTTGCTTGCATGTTTATGTGCACCAGGTGACCAGCAGAAGAATGTCAGATGCCCTGGAACTCAACTTACGGAGTTACAGGTGGTTGTGAGCCACTGTGTGGGTGATGGGAACTGAACCTGGGTGCATTTGTTGCCAGAGCAACTAATGCTCTTAACTGTTAGCCATTTCTCCAGCCTGTATTTTTTTTAAGAGTGTATGTATGTGTGTGTGTGTGTGTGTGTGGTCGTACACATGAGTGCAGTCCTTAAAGAGTCCTGGAGGGGGTCATCTGATCGGGGGCTGGAGTTCCAGGATGGTTGTAAGCTACCTGATACCTGATGTGAGTGCTGGGAACTGAACTTGGGTTTTCTGCAAGAGCAGTCCATGCTCTTGACTTCTGAGCCATTTCTTCAGCTCCAGGCTCTTATTTTTCAGGTGTCCATCATCCCTCGGGGCAAGGGGCTTGGCTACGCCCAGTACCTTCCCCGTGAGCAGTACCTCTACACACGGGAGCAGCTTTTCGACCGCATGTGTATGATGCTGGGGGGTAGGGTGGCTGAGCAGCTCTTCTTTGGCCAGATCACCACAGGGGCTCAGGATGATCTGAGGAAGGTCACCCAGAGTGCCTATGCCCAGGTAAGCAGCAGTGTCCTAGTGTGTGACTCTGCCAGTTGCATTGGACACAACTAACCCTAGGCTCCTCCTGTACTTCAGATTGTGCAGTTTGGAATGAGTGAGAAGCTAGGCCAGGTATCCTTTGACCTCCCCAGACAAGGAGAAACCATGGTGGAAAAGCCATACAGTGAAGCAACTGCCCAACTCATCGATGAGGAAGTCCGGTGCCTTATCAGGTCTGCCTATGCTCGGACCCTGGAGCTGCTCACGCAGTGCCGGGAGCAGGTAGAGAAGGTGAGTGGGGCTTCGCTCAGAGAGAGCCAGGTCATGGGTCCCAGGTGGGGCATGGTCAAGCCATGCTGATCTTTGTGGGCCTACTTAGGTTAGGTTATGTCCTGCATCAGGACCACTAGTCCATCCCTGTCCTGGGCACAGCAGCCTGATGGGTAACTCTCCTTTTCAGGTGAGCAGGCGACTCCTGGAGAAGGAAGTGCTGGAGAAGGCCGACATGATAGAGCTCCTGGGCCCTCGGCCCTTTGCAGAGAAGTCCACCTATGAGGAGTTTGTAGAGGGCACCGGCAGCCTGGAGGAGGACACAGACCTCCCTGAGGGGCTGAAAGACTGGAATCAGGGACGGGAGGAAGGAGGCACTGAACGGTGCTTACAGGAGAGCCCTGCATAGCTGTGGCCTGTGGGTGGCCGCTGTGACCACTGCTGACGGGTTGCTGCTCAGCCTTTTTGGAGCAGCCGCCAGAGTAACTGGAAAACAAATTAAAACAGGGACAGCTGCAAAGGTGAGACCGTTCAGAATCCACACAGGAGGGGGCTGGGGCCTGGCAGCATCCAGCAAGGGAGTAGCTGAGGCATCAGAGGTATAGCCTGAGGCCCCGGCCCTGAACCTAGAGGTCTGTCAGTTCAGTTCAGATAGGAGAGGGAGTTGGACGCCGGCTTCTATGGCCATGAGTGTGTGTTGTCTTTTTGGGGATTCTGTGTGTAGGGCCACTAGGAGCCATATCACACTTCCAGTAGACACAGAACTGATGGAGTTTCCAAGTGTGCTGCAGCCTTACAGCTGCCTCTGAGGTGGTTGCTCAGAGGATGCGTGTTGAACCAACACAGATGAAGTTTGGTGAAGAATTAATGAAAATGTAAACCAGTTATCAAGGGAAGGCTAGCTTCTTAAGCTGATCAGTCCTCAGGAAAGAAAGCCAGCAGACCTGCAGATCTCTGGCTAAGGAGAGAAGTGTGGCCATTCCTGGCCTTGGTGGCAGCGTCAGAAATTTTATCAGTCAGTCCTGGAGCCTAGCCTTGGGAATTGTCTGCTTCACTGGTGGAGTGTCAGATTTAATTCCATTTTACAGCAATCCTCTCCCCGGCACCTTCCCCCTTTTTTGAATCTCTAAAAGGGTTGTTTTGGGCTGAGCCCTCTGTCTCTGGTGCCTATTTATCAACCATTTTGTTGTAGGACAGCTCTTGATTAAAGGAAGGGCTTTGTGAGTCCAAGCCTCGTTGGGCTAAAAGAGGCATCTTTTTCCTGTTGATCCTGGGGTGTGGTGAGGCCTGCATTCAGACCTCAATGCTTGGGGTCCTGGAGTTCCATGAGAGTGTTCTCGAGTACCTCCTCCAGGACTCCCTGGGAGCACCATCAGCTGCATCAGCCCGCTCTTCAAGTCTGCTCATGGCCTGGGGAGGAATCCATTGGCTCCCTTGGCTTTTTAAAGGTTTTTGTATGTGTGCCTACAGGTGTTCATGTGTGTACATATGCATGTGTGCATATGATCACATGTGTGCATATGATGATGTGGAGGCCAGAGGTTGACATGGTGTGTTTCCCTCGATTGCTTTCTATCTTGATTTTTTTTCCCATTTATTTAGTTGTGCTTGTGTCTGCACATGCATGTCCACACACACATATGCACCATGGTACACATGTGTAGGTCAGAGGACAACTTGTGAGAGTCAGTCTCTCCTTCCACTGTGTGGGTCCCAACAGTCATCAAGCTTGGCAGCAAGTGCCTTTACCCACTGAGCCATCTTGCCAGCCAATCTGCCTTGTTTTTTGAGATGGGGTCTCTTACTGAACCTGGCTAGATTTGCAGGCGTGCATTTGTACCAGCAGCTCTAGGGATCCTCCGGTCTCTGCCTCCCGGTGCTGGGATTACAGGCATGCATTTGTGCCTGGCTTTGATGTGGATGATGGGGAACTGTACTTGGATTTTCATACTTGTGCAGCGAGCACTTTAGCAGCTGAATTCTCTCCAGCCCTTTAACTGATGTTGATGGGCTTCCTGGGTGACTAGTCAGGAGAGTGGAGACCTGCTCTCTGCCTCTTAAACCTTTTTATCCTTCACTTTTCTTTGGGGCCTGGTTAAAGAGCAGACACACTGGGTATACATAGTATGGTACATTTTCTAAATTGTATTTGCCTCAGAAATTTTATCAGGGGACAGACACTTTCCACTTTTGCTGTTTGTAAAATGTACTTTATTAAATTTTTAAAAATGTTTTTTAATTTCTAATTTCATAAGTATGGGAGTTTTGGCTGCATGTATGTATGTATTATGCATGTATGTATGTGCACCATGTGCTTGCAATACCCATTGGATCCCCTGGAGCTGGAGCTATAGGCAGTTGTGAGCCCCTGTGTGTTTGCTGGGAATTGAACCCAGGGCCTCTGGAAGAACAGCTGGTGCTCTTAACTGCTGAGCCATCTCTCCAGCCCCACATTATTGAATTCATTTTAAATATATGAATTTTTAAATTCTTTGGGGCTCACAGGTGGATTTCTGTGAGTTCAAGGCCAGTCTGGTCTACAGATTGAGATCCAGGACAGGGTCCAAAACTACACAGAGAAACCCTGTCACGGAAAAAAAAAAATCTTTGGGGCTCAATGTGTATATCATGATCTCAACCAAATCATTATTCACTGAGCTACTTAGGGTCCTAGAGGTCTTGTCGTAGGTTCCCTCTGATGAAGTGGGGACGATTCCTTGGCCCCAGAAGGCCTATTACATTGTAGACTCTGGCAGAGACTCTAGGGCCAGCATTGTCACAGGGTTATTGGAGGTTGCTACTTTGGCTTATCTGTGGGACTCTTTTCCAAAGTCACTGACCAGTGGTGGGGTAGGGTGGGCTGGTCCTGAGGCAGATCTACAGTGTCAGAGCCTGCCATCAGAGCATGTGGTAGGCTATGGGGACGGAGGAGCTGGACAGTGGCATGTGGAGGACAGGCAGTGTACGCCTCTGGAAGACTGGAATTACCATCGACCCTAACCACTGCTCAGCAGACCACAATGACCTCCTACCCTTTGAGGTGATCTGGGAGCAGGGCTCCTGTGCACCCCAGGTCCTGAGGTGTCAACATACTTCTAGCCACACTTGGGCTGCACCTCCCATCCTGTTGGGTCAGTGTCCCTGTGGAGGTTTGCCACCCCACATTTTCACTTTGATCCAGATCCAAACTCACGGAGATCCGCCTGTGAGCCCCGTGCTCTGGAGAGCTACAGCACCCTCTTGCTCTGCTGGTCCTTTATCACTGGAATCCATTTTCCTGTTTTACGTGACTTAAGGGGTGTGTCACGACACTCCATTTCTAGACAGCAGAACAGGTAACACCATATTGGTGCTGCTCCGCCTGTCATGGAAACCTGAAAGTATGCTAGCAGGTAAAGGCCAGCAAGGGATGTGCGCCAGGCATCCTTCCCTGCTCAGAACTAAGAGCCACTAAGATTGGCAGGGCTTCTCCCTGCCTGCCTCCCTCTCGGGGAAGGGAAAGGGGACATGGGTGTTTAGAATGTGCCAGGAATCACACCATTCCCAGAAAATGTATACAGTAGCCCTGGCTGCCAACATAAAGACCTGAGGTGACTGCCCATGTGGAAAGTTATGGTCATTTGAGCCTGCAGGAAAGTGGTCACTCCTGGCTGGCTTCATCATCCCCTCACTTCACTGGTTAATTTAAGCAGCAAGGTTTGGGCTTCCCTGTGGCTTTTGGGCAGAGTGTTTCGGTTCAGGCCACCTTTGTTGTCTGGAAGAATTGGCAGGATTTTATTTCTTACTTAGAGACTAGAAATTCAGGGCACCTGCCCCTAAAATGCCGCTCAAATAAATCCAGCCTAGAACAGCACAGGAGAACCCCAGTGGCACTTTGATACCAGCTAGAAGGGCCACTGGTCCAAAGATGGCGAGGCTTTAATGCCACTCTGTAAATGTGCCCCGTGGAAGCTCCAGCGGAAGAGTGGGTGGTGGGGGTAAGACCCTGGTAGGTTGGAGCGTGGCCAAGGGTACACAGCTACCTTGGGATTAAAAGGCAGCTGCTGGGTTGTGTCCTTTGGAAACCAGGGTTGGTTTTCATTTCAGGAGACAGGCAGAAATAACCCACATTGAAGGGTCAACAGTGCAGAGGCAGGGTGGCTCTGAAGTGTGAGCATCCTGGATGCTGCTCCCACCCCGCAGAAGAATCCCAGGGCATTTTTTCCCCAGTAGCATTCACTGCAAACGAAGATCAAAAGCCTTGTCTTCCGCAGAAGACAGTGGGCAGCAGGCAGGTTGGCCTGGGGACAGAAAGCAAGTAAACCTTTATTTCAAAACCAGTCTTTGATTCATGGTCAGAGCAGCAGTCTGTTTCATCTTTGAGCACATGAAAGTCGTGTTGAGACATCTAAACTGAGTGCCCAACGTCTCACAGCAGAGGGGGTGGCTAGATTGGCCCTGCCTCCCCGAGCTGCTCCCAAGACATCCACAGTGTCAGAGCGTCCCAACTGAGCATTTGACAGGCTGTGTGGGTGGTTGAGCTAGGCAATGGGATGAGGAGGACAGGCACAGTGTATGCCCTTAGGAGAGAGACAGACAGGAATGGGGAGCCAGTACTCTGTACCTCCGAGCAATGGAGTTGTCACTGAGGTTTGGTGTTCTGAAGTAAGGAAGACATGGGACAATTTCTCAGCCTTTGAGCTGTCACACAGACCAAGAGAGGCAGGCCCGGGGAGAAGACTAGAAACAGTGGTACCTGCCCAGGGCAGAGGAAGGGTGCAAATTTTAAGGTGGAAATTTTAGGGAAGTAAACCTGTCCTCACCACTTGGCTGGACAGCAGAGCCAACCCATGAGTGACCACCAAATCCACTTTGGGCTTATGAGCTCACTGAGGTTGGATGTACACCCTACAGGTTCCTGGGCAACTCTCATGGGCTTGGATCTCCGTACGTTGAACCTATTTGGAATCTCACAAGAGACAAAAAGTCTTGTCCTAGAGACAAGTTTTTAGAAGACCGAAGCCACCGTTATCCACTCCATTCCTCCTCTCATCCCAAGGCAGAGATTCCATACAGTGTCATCCCTGATTCAGGGTCCAGGAACCAGCTGGACCTAAGGCCACTGGGCTGTGCTTGTGCTGGGGTGCCCAGAGGCCTTGCCTGGCACCCAGACTTTGACCTGTTGTCAGGTGATGGCTGGAGTCTTGGAGTTGACAGAGTGCATCTCTTGTGACAGTGCTGTCCTGATTTGCCATCACGGTGGTCTGGCCCAGCCCTTCAGCAACTCTCGAACAGATGGAGTTGGGCTAATCTTCCTTGGGCCCCTCCACAGTGAGGAACGTGTCCACAACTGTGCCTTGCCGTTCTGGGTCACTGGGGGGCTGTTTCTCACGGTTCTGCTCCGCCCTTGCTTTTGTCCAGGAGGGGGAGCGTAGGCAGCCAGCTCGAGGTAGTGGGTGCAGACCTGGTGAAAACACAGAGTCTAGAGTTGAGTAAAATTGGGGGGCAGGGGCTGAGGCTCCACACTGTGCCTCTGCCAACCTTGTTGATAAGGCTTCTGGGTGTCTGCCACAGTACTGAAGATTTTATATGATCGCCAAGGGCTTTTCTGATGTCCCTAGGAGTCACTGGAGTCAAGTCAAGTTTTTTTGTTTTTGTTCTTTAATTTATTTGTTTTTTGAGACAAGGTCTCACTATATAGTTTTGGCTGGACTGGAACTTACAACACAGACCAGGCTGGCCTCAAACTCAAGAGATCCACCTGGCTCTGCCTGCCGAGTGCTGGGATTAAAGCCATGCACCACGATGCCTGGCTCAAGACTGTCTTCCCTATCCCCTGTGTGAACCTGATAGGGCACTCACTACCAAAGCCTTGACTTCCTAAGTGCCTTAGTACAGCTAGGGCCCTGCAAGCTGGATCGTCTCTGCCCTATCATGAGACTTCAGCCCCTTTCCGGGGTGCAGGCTGTATGGGGCTAGGGGTAGAGGTGGAGTTGAGTTCCCCACTCTTCTTGTCCAGCCAGAGCTGTCATGGGGCATTCCTGACTCAACGCGCACACGCACGCATGCACACACACACACACACACACACACACACGCACGCACGCACGCACGCACGCACGCACGCACGCACGCACACGCAGGCTTGAAGGGAAGGTAGAGCTAAGGAATGCCACCAGGATCAGGCAGAGCTCCATTTTGCAGGAAAGATGGGACAAGAATACCCATGAGGTGGAGCCAGGGTCCCCCTTCATGTAGCTGTCCTATCTCAGAGCCCACAGCTCCCCTGAATGTATAGGCCACACCACCAACCTCCAGGAAGCTTGTGAGCAGCTCCTTCAGAGCCTCCCTGGGGCTGGTGGTACCTTAACTAGGATAGTGACCTCCCAGCACTTGGTGGGGCAGACAAAGGTGGACCTCTGAGTTTAAGAGCAACAGGCTACCCGGTGAGACCTTGTCTCAAAAAGAGAAAAAGGGTGGTAACTGACTCTCAGGAGGTCCTTGGTGTGTAGGTCTTATCCCAGGTCATGTGTGCATGTTCTGACTTGGGGGTAGGGGTGTGGCTCAGCTCCTTTGATTTTCCTACCCCACAACACAAAGTGGACAGCTGAAGGTCACCTTGGCATCTTTTTTAAAATGTTGGGAGACCAGGTGTGGTGGTGACTTTAGTCCCAGTACTTGGGAGGCAGAGGCAGTTGAATCTCCGGAGTTTGAAGCCACCTTGGTCTACAAAGAGAGGTCAACCATGTCTTTTGTTTTGTTTTTCTAGACAGGGTTTCACTGTGTAGTTCTGGCTCTCCTGGAATTTATTCGGTAGACCAGGTAACCTTGAACTCAAGAGATCTGCCTGCCTCTGCCTCCTGAGTGCTGGGATTAAAGGTGTGCGCTACCACCGCCCAGTGAGACCATGTCTTTAAAAAACAAAAAACAGCACTTTATTCCCAGTACCCAGGAGACAGAAGCAGGCAGATCTGAGTTTGAGGCCAGCCTGGTCTATATAGTAAATTCCAGCACAGCCAGGACTACACAGAGAAACCCTGCCTAGAAAAACCAAAAGTATTTTTTTTTTTTAATTGGAGACTAATTGAAGGCTTTGTCCCCAATTAGGATTTGTGGCAAACCGTATGTTCTGGCCATAGGGATTGGAACATTCCCTGCTGGCATGGGGTTCAGGAGAGCATGGGAAGATGGTGAGGCTGTGGTCTTCCCCACACAGCCGGCTCCAGGTGATAGCACCCTTCCAGAGGCTTAGCCAGTCAGGTGATCTGAGGAGGGGCCAGGTTGGTGAATGTCCCCCTCTCTGTGTGTGTGGCTTAACTTAAAACCCACATCCAGTAAGTTATATTTTCAAGGAACAATGGCTTCAGCTTCCTGTTGTTCATGGGGAGAAGTCAAGGAGAAGGAGACAGGAGGGAAATTCCTTCCTATGTGGGAGATAGCGGTGCAAGATGTAAATGAGGGACGCAATGTGCGGACAAGTGCTGCATACACGGCTGGGTGGAAAAAGCGTTTTCTAAGTCGGAATCTGAGGGGAACAGGGCCCAGACCTCCTCCTCTATGTTTCCTTTCCCCTAACCACTGCAGCCTCACCTGCTGGGGATTCAGTGGCAAGGTTCTCGTCGTCGGAGTCTGCAAAGACCTCGGCCAGCTCCTGGTCGGACATGTCAGTCAGCTCAGTGAGGTCCAGGAGATCGAAGTGGACCTCCAGAGAGGAGACACTGCTCAGAGGCTCTGGGGGTTGCAGGAGACACAGTTACCACTCAGTCCTGCTTGATGAAGGCTTCTTCCCACGTGGGTGACCTGACACTTGGGTTATGTGTGTGTGTTTTCATACATATGTGCATGCATGCATACATGCATGCATGCACGCCAAAGCTGATGGGTGTCTAACTCAATTGTTTGCTGCTTTACTTTTTGAGATGGGGTCTCTCATCTAACCAGTGTGCTATACTGGCTGGCCAGGAAGTCCCAAGGATTCTCTGTTCCTGCCTCCCCGGTTCAGGGTTTATAAGCATGTATCATCATGCTTCGCTTTTTTTTACAGGAGTGTTGGGGATCTGAACTCAGGTTCTTAGTTTGCACAGCGATCAGTTTATCCATTGAGCCATTCCCTGAACTGGCACTTTCTGTGAAGCCACCACTAGACAAGACCCAGGCAAACCTAGATCCCCAACAGGCCTGCGTACTCCAGACTGCAGAGCTTTCTCAGCTCCTCCATTTTGCAGATGGGCAGCTGCATGCCTAGCTGCCATCACTGGGTGGTGCTGCTGCTGTCTTTCGTCCTCCGCCTGCTCTGTCCCCAATGACTGGGGTTCTCTCTGCTGCTGGGATGGTCAGTGATACTTACGCCTCCTCTCCGTGACCTGCAGGAACCCTGGTGCTGGTATTGGGATGCCAACCTCCTCTTCCTCTGTCACAGGTGTATGGCAAGTGTCCCCTGTCTCATGAGTTGGGACATTGAGGGCAGCCTGTGGCACCTTGACTTCTTTAACAATCTCTGCAACCAAGACATTGTGTCACCTCCACACGCATGGGAACCCCCACATCCCTCTAGGACCGGGATCTGTGGCGAGTGGGGAGGAATATGAGGAGCTGGCATGTCAGGTCCTCTGACATTCTGCTGTGGCCAGGGGTTCCCAGACTCGCTCGTGGCCTGATGAGATGCTGCTTCTACCTCTCAGGCCCTGTCCTCTCTGGGTGACTAGGCAAAGGATATCTGCCAGTGGACAGACGGACAGTGGATGGACAGACCGACTCCTCAGCACTGCAACTTGAGGGAGCTCTTAGTATGGGAATTCCACATCAGGTTTGCCAGTGTACAGCTCTGCTGTCCCTATACTGCGGCTTGTCTAGGTTTTGGCTGGCCTAGGGTTTAACGAAGGAACCCGTGAGTTCCTGTCTTTCTGCTGGGGACTGCCTGCCTTCTGAAAATCCTACGTAGTATTTGGGTTCAAATGGAAAGAGAGGTGAAGAAAGAAGTGGCATCCTTCTATCCCATCATCCTTCACGACCAGCCCCGCTGCAGTTTGGTGAATGTACTTTTCAAAAGGTGGATTGTTTGTTTTTCTTACTTAACAATTTTCTGTTGGAGAACAAGAGTCCCTTGGGGATCTGCTGGGGTGGAGGCTGCTCCTCATCTCACACTAGGACTAGGGTTTCCTTTCTAGGGCTTGGTGTCATGACTTAGTGGATGGAGTTCTGGACTCTCCTGTGCCCCCATACGCAGCCATGGCAGCTTCTCCTATGGGACAGTTCAGAGCCCTCAGCAGGTCCCTTCATTTCCTTTCCCATCCCATTCCCCTCAGCGGCCTCCTTGCCATTCCTCAACCCTGCCAGAGATCTCAACAGCTACTCAGGTTGTGTCTGTCCCCTTGTGCCTGTCCCCCGGGTCACCGTCTTCCCAGAGGAGAGCATACCTGCCTTCCTTACCTCCCTGCCCTGTCCTCCAGGGCTCTTCCCAGACCCTCCAACTACCCTCTCTGCTTTCTAGTGCTTCACGGTGTGTCTCAGTGAGTACCTGTGTGTGTGATTTGTGGATCTGTGCTGGGATGGATTATTTTTGACCGCCCTGGGTGATGAACACCGAGCACACTGAGAAGAGCAGCTGCTGCTGTGAAAAAGAGTTGAAGTGAGGAGGCCACAGCCCAGGCTCCCACTGTCGACAGCTGCATGTCAGGCTAGCCTGCCTTTCCTGGTGAAATGTGCTGGCAGCAGATGTGGGTCTGGAGCATCCACGGATACTTCAGTCTTTCCCCATCGGATGCACACTAGGGGGAGTGTGGATCTCAGATGGGGCCAGGAGTGCAGGAGCAGGGGGATGGGGAGAAGGCCACAGTGGAGTTGTGTGCAGGACCAGTGGACCTCCAATGAACTCCAGCTTCTATTGGAGTGCGCCGGGAAAGCCACTGAAGGGCTCTGAACAGAGTCTATCTGTATGTTATGAGAGGTCACACAGTCTAAGCGGAAGAAAGGAAATGCTGCTACTTTTCCTACTTCCCTCTATTTTCTGAGGTATTGTGCTGAGATGGGGACCCCATCTAGGACCTTAGCTATATAGCAAGTATGGCCCCTCTCTTGCACCCCTCACTAGAGATCCTGGGATCGCATGCGTCTTCAGCCCCGAGGACAAGTGGCCTTATTACATCTTTTCGAATTTTGTCCATAACATTTTAGAGTCAATGAGATGCAGGACCTCTTTTGTGTGGGGTCCTGGGGATCAAACCAAGATCAAACCAAATCATGCACACTAGGTAAGAGTTAATCTGTAAAGTCTTTAAAGTAGCATCACGTATCTAGTTTTGTTTTTTTCCATCTTGCTTTGGCCTTGGTCCTGTCTCTATTCTGTAAATCCTGGGGCTTTGTCCTAAAACAAATCTGAGGGGGGAGGAGAACGAGGAAGACAGAATTGTCACCATCAAGAATATTCTTATGGTACACGCCCATAGTCCCAGCAGTTGGGAGGTGGAGGCAGAGCTCGGTGAGACTGTCTACAAACAAGTCAGTTGACCAACCTTGAGGCTGGTGTGGCCACGCTGGCAATCCCAGCATTTGGGAAGTGGCAGCAGGCGGTTCATGAGTTTGAGGCCAGAAGTCAAATTATACCAGGTCAGAGGAAGCCTATGACTCCCATCTGTGTGTATGTATGAATGAATGACTCTCATTTCTGTCTGAATGGATAACCCCAGGGCCCCAAATGACTGTGCTAAGAATCATCCAGGTTAGTCTACCTTCTTTGCAAGGTATTGTAGGGAGAAGGAACAGATTTTCCACCAGCAAAATCTGTTGTCCTTCCCAGTTAGGAAGCAGAGCCACTGTGTCAGGCAGGCCAGGGCAGGGTCAAATACTGGCTGACTGTCTGAGCAATAGCTGAATGGGCTCAGATCTCCTCGAGTCACCCTGGACAGGGTAGAGAAAAGAGGGTGTCTGATGCCCTGGAAGGACTCCACAGTGATCCTTGGCTCTGGTCCCATACTGCCTCTATGGCGGGGTGGGGTGGGGGTGGGGTGCTGCTGCTGCTGCTACCCTAACCTGTAGGTGGAGACTGGAGCTGGGGTGCCGAGTTTCCTGCCTACCAGGTTTCCTAAGGGCTAACTTGTCACATAATGCTTGGCTGTTGCCCTATTTCTAGCACATTTGTTACTTGGAAACTAGGCTCAAATCTTGCTGGGCTCCAAAGGCCTGGCCACGCTTTATGCCATTGGTCAAGTGAACAAATGAATTAATGACATGAATAAATAAACGTAAACAAAATGACCACCAGGAAGGAGAGATTGTCGCAGTGGTAGAGGCCACCTGAGCCACATTCCCCACATCTCTCTCCCTGAATCCGTACCATCACATCTGAGACCCCACATCTCTCTCCCTGAATCCATACCATCACACCTGAGACCCCACATCTCTCTCCCTGAATCCGTACCATCACACCTGAGACCCCACATCTCCCTGAATCCATACCATCACATCTGAGACCCCACATCTCTCTCCCTGAATCCGTACCATCACACCTGAGACCCCACATCTCTCTCCCTGAATCCGTACCATCACATCTGAGACCCCACATCTCTCTCCCTGAATCCGTACCATCACACCTGAGACCCCACATCTCTCTCCCTGAATCCGTACCATCACATCTGAGACCCCACATCTCTCTCCCTGAATCCGTACCATCACACCTGAGACCCCACATCTCCCTGAATCCATACCATCACATCTGAGACCCCACATCTCCCTGAATCCATACCATCACATCTGAGACCCCACATCTCCCTGAATCCATACCATCACATCTGAGACCCCACATCTCCCTGAATCCGTACCATCACATCTGAGACCCCACATCTCCCTGAATTCGTACCATCACATCTGAGACCCCACATCTCCTTGAATGCGTACCATCACATCTGAGACCCCACATCTCTCTCCCTGAATCCATACCATCACATCTGAGACCCCACATCTCCCTGAATCCGTACCATCACATCTAAGACCCCACATCTCTCTCCCTGAATGCGTACCATCACACCTGAGACCCCACATCTCTCTCCCTGAATCCATACCATCACATCTGAGACCTCACATCTCCCTGAATCCGTACCATCACATCTAAGACCCCACATCTCTCTCCCTGAATGCGTACCATCACACCTGAGACCCCACATCTCTCTCCCTGAATCCATACCATCACACCTGAGACCCCACATCTCCCTGAATCTGTACCATCACATCTGAGACCCCACATCTCTCTCCCTGAATCGTCTTCTGAGTGCAGGGCCACAGCCTCTGTTTCCCTGACTCTGGGGATCCCTTGGAGATGAGGAAGAGACAGAGCCTTGGTCCCTCAAGGCACCAGGTGGGCTTCTCAAGGAGGGCATCTTTTACACTTTCATGCACATCCTTCAACTCCATGGTCTGCACACTTTTAAGAAATTTATTAGTAGCTGGGCAGTGGTGGCGCACCCCTTTAATCCCAGCACTCAAGAGGCAGAGGCAGGTGGATCTCTGAGTTCAAGGCCAACCTGGTCTACAAAGTGAATTCCAGGACAGCCAGGGCTGTGACACAGAGAAACCCTGTCTTGAAAAACCAACAACAACCCCAAAATTTATTAGCTGGGCCTGGTGGGGCCCACCTTTAATCCCAGCACTCAAGAGATAGAGGTAGACAGATCTTTGTGAGCTCCAGGTCACCCAGGGCTATGTAATGAGACCTTGTCCCCCACCAAAAAAAATTATTTAGGTACAAAAATTGCATATTAGGCTTGGCATGGTGGTGCACACCTTTAATCCCAGCACCCAGGAGGTCGATAGAGCTCTACGAGTTTGAGGCCAGCCTGGTCTGCATAGTAAGTGCCATAGCCAGCACTACAGAGTCAGACCCCCAGCTCAACGATACTTTATAAAAATATCACTTTGGGGAGATAGTTTCTTCAGTGGCTATTGATGAAAATGAGTCTAGATTTGATGCGAAATACTGAAGGTATACTGACAAGATCTGTATGAGCTAGCCTGGCTGTGGTCCTGGGAGGTGGGATACAGACCTCCATCATACTGGGCTCTGCTTTGGTGTGTGTTTCACACTCTCCAAAACAAAGTGTAACTCAGATATGACGGTCATAGTTATCCACATGAGGCCTCATGAAGTCCCACCTTATGAGTAGAGCTCCCTAGCTCAGGATGCAGACAAGAAAACCCTGCTAAAGGTCTGAAGAGCACAAGCAGGCACAGTACCTGCACAGAATAAGTAGCTGGTATTTGTTCTCTGAATCAGGTGTCTGAGGCCCCCAGCCCGTCATTTACACATCAGAAACAACTCGTTCCATCCCCGTTTAAGCTTTTGGGCAAGTTCTTCCTTTCTCCAGAGAAGGAAAGAAAAACCTCTGCCCTATACAAGGGGCTGCCTGTACTGACAGCCAGGCTAAGGGAGGTTCAGGGGGCACAGGCAGGTTGCAAACATCGCATAGCTCAAAAATAGCCCTGAGCTCTCTCTCTGCAAGCAAGTACTTGCGTCTACCTTCTGGCACCCACAGAGCTGGTGCTGGAAGACCCAGGGTCCTGGGACTGTCAATAGCGCCAGTTCTGACTCCCCCGCCCCTCAAAACAACGACAAAGCACAACCAATCCCACTGGCTGGAGGGTGTCTAGTGCTTAGGAGGATAAGGGTTCTCGAACAGGACATTGCTCCCCGCCTGCAGACACAGGAGACAGCTTGGGGGACGACTCCCAGGGGGCAGCCCTTTGGGCTTCAGAAGAAGCCATCATGTGGCTGGGCTGTCAGCGGAATGGCAAGCTGGCCAAATCCTCAGGCACCTGGTGGCTCTTTGAGATGGGACCTTCAGGAAATCCTAGAGGTGTTGGGCATGGCTAGGCAAGCGAAGGATTGTTCAGCTTACATCCAAGTTCCCACAGCGATTGATCCCTGAAAAGCTTTCTGGAAAGCTGAGAAGGGTTGGGGGGTGGGGTGATTTTTAAGAGTTTCCCCCCTATTATCAACCACCTGCCTATGGGCAGACTCTAAGGAGGGCAGACTCGCGGTAGGATATTAGTCCTCAAGGGTCCCCAGCTGCTGAGCGAGGCTGAGGAGGGAGCACACCCTTCACACCTTCCCTTCCAAATATGTGGCAGCTGGGCAGCACGGACACCGCTGCCCTGCAGCACCAGGAGCTCGGGTGCATGCGCCATGACCTCACCAAAACCCCAGCTCAGCCCGGAGCCCCAGACCCCCTTCCGCCCCTTGTCATTCCTCCTGGTTTCGCCGCTGGGGCGAACAAAGCCTACGCGTGAACAAGCGGGTAGCATCGCCCCCCACGGATCGCCTCTCCAGACCCCGAACTCGGGTCCCGGCATGCCCCTCCCCCACTCCCAGCCTCGACTGGTAGGGGGCTCGGGGCGAAACCCCTCGCCACCGCCTAGGAAGGCAGTTAGCAAGGCTTCCGGAGCTCGAAGAGCAGGGGAAGAGATGCAGTCTGTGTTTCCCGAGCCGGGTCCCCGCACGTTTCCAAGGCGCCGGCCCGGCCCCCTCCTCCGCCCCCAGCTCTGAGTCGGACCGACCGGCTCAGGAGGCACTTGCAGATCTCCAGGCCCCGGGAGCAGCGGGCCAATGGGTAGAGGGAGAGGCTGCGGTTTGTTGCTGGGGTTCGGGGGACCCGGATCGGACTCACCTCCCCGACCAGCGCCCTCCGGAGACTCCATGCGGCCAATGGGATCCGCGAGGGGTGTGGGCAGCGGCGGCGGGAGCCGGCCCGGGTGCTCCTACCGCTCTGGCGACTACTGGGTCCTGGCTTCGGGAGCAGCGCATCGGGGCAGCAGCTAAGGGGCCGCGGCGGCTGGGAGGAGCCCGCGGGGCGGGGCGCGCAGCTGCTTCGGGCGCCGGTCCCCTCCCCATCCCTAGCAGCCAGCAGCACAGGTGCGGCCCCGCCCTGTTCCTCGGGCGCCCCCTGCCGACCTGGCCAACAACAACCCACACCCCCACACCCTTATCCCTCCAGCACCGAGTAGCCCTTAGAGGACCCAGGGCTACAGCAGTCCAGCGTTCTTGCGCACTGACAAGCTGCGCGGGCTTCTGTCCATCCATCCATATAAGCCCTAGGCATTTGTGGGGCGCCAAGTACGTGAGGGGCCCAGCGGAGCTAGGAGAGGAGGTGGCACAAGAAGGGTCAAAGCAGCCCCGGAACTCCCAGTTTATAAGCCTGGGATTGTGAATCTAATTAATGCTCTATGAATCCATACTGAGAATGTGAGGCCCGGGAGGGGGTGTGACCTGGAAAAAAGAGGCCTTGGACATAATGAGAACCCACAACTGGAGTCCCATCTCGAAACGCTAGTCCCGCATCAAGCCTGCTTGCTTTGCACGGTGTGCTGGATAGTTTCGTGTCAACTTGACATGAGCTGAAGTCATCTCAGAGACTGGAACCTTAATTAAGAAAATGTCTCCGCAATGTCCAGCGGTAGGGCATTTTCTTAATCATTGATGTGGGAGGGCCCATCCCTTTGTGGTTAATGCTATCCCTTGGTTGGTGGTCCTGGGTTCTGTAAGAAAGCAGACTGTGTAAGCCATGGGGAACAAGCCAAGTTCCTCAATGGCATCTGCATCAGCTGCTGCCTCCAGGTTCCTACCCTGACGTCCTTTGATGGTGAACTGTGATGTGGAAATGTAAGCTGAATAAACCCTTTTCTTCTCCAAGTTGTTTTGGTCATGGTGTTTCATCGAAGCAACAGTAACCCCTAAGACGCACAGTACCTCCCTACTCCTCCTGGAGATCTGAAGATACTGAGCACAGAGACGGGAAAGTAACTTTCCTCATGATGCACAGTCAGGGCGAGGAGTCAGGAAGGCCCAGCCTAAAATCCTCTTGCTCTTACAAAAACCCCAAAACCCCAAAACAAAGCAAACAACCATCAGGGAGAATGAGTTATTCATAGCTGAAAAGGCTGAGGGGAGTATGAACCGGCGGGTAAGTCAGGC
Source organism: Peromyscus maniculatus bairdii (assembly GCF_049852395.1). Lineage (NCBI taxonomy): Eukaryota > Metazoa > Chordata > Mammalia > Rodentia > Cricetidae > Peromyscus > Peromyscus maniculatus. Next base: position 57,095,137 of record NC_134856.1, read on the forward strand.
AGACTTGGGCACACTGGGTGGCTAAGAGGACAGTAGCCGAACAGCTTCATTCATTCAGTAGGGTCTGAGTCAAAGCTCCGGCTTCCTGAACAGATCTAGCGGACATTAGGTAGCCTGTGGCCTTTGAGCCTGAAGGCCAATTCCAGACAGCTAGTAGTTCTCCTTTTCTTTGGTTTACAGAACAAGGAAGCACACCCACCTGCTGGTTAAAGCCCTCTGAAGCCCCACCAGTACGAGCTGAACCAATGGTCAGTTTTTGGTCATTGCTTCCCTTCCTGGGGCAAAGCTAGGGTATGGGGCTAGCACAAGTGACCACTGACCACACTGGTGACCACAACCACAGTGTTTGGGCATAGGCCACTCCTAGTCAGCTGGGGCAGCATGCTGTGTTTTCCAAAATGACTATGGCAGCTAAAATGTCGTGGAGCGGATCATGGTGCTACACACCTGTAATCCCAACACTTCACAGGCGGAGGCAGGAGGAACAGGAACTCAAGATCCTCCTCTGTTACATGGCAGCTTTGCCGTCAGTCTTGGCTGCATGGGACCCCACCTCAACAAACCAACCAAAACCACTGCAAGTGTTTCTTCCAGAACCCACTCCCATCAAGACTACTTCAATGTTGTCAGAGCCTGTGACTGCACTGACCAGTGGAGTGTGGGAGATGTGATACCATGTGACTTCCAAGGCTAGGTCATTAAAAAAAAAAAAAGTTCAGCTTTCTTGGAAGGCTCCTGTAAAAACCAGGTCACCATGTGGTGAGAAAACCAGGCTACCCAGACTCCACTGTGTACGTTCTGGCTGACAATCTCTGAGATCATCGCTAACAGCTGGCCTGACTATGCTCAGGTGGTTCCAGATGCTACTTTTGAGTTTTCCAGAGAGAGGGTGATGAGGGGATTGGGTAGGTTGCCTCACTAGTCATAGCCAAGTTTCAGATTCACACGCACAACAAATTAGGTCACTGTATTGTCACTGTGCTTTAGGGTTGGTTCCCTGTTACATCGTCAATAGGTTATATATGTATATATTAGTTTTTATTTTATGTGCACTGGTGTTTTGCCTGCATGTGTGTCTCTGTGTGAGGGTGTCAGATCCTGGAGTTGCAGACAGTTGTGAGCTACCATGTGGGTGCTGGGAATTGAACCGGAGTTAAATTCTGCAGGAAAAGCCCTTATCAGGGTGTGTCTTGTTGGGAGCCCAGGGAATCTCCAGCCTGTGCTCCCCAAGCTGTTCATCTCTGTAATCCCATACTGCAAAGTCAAGCTGTCTGTTGATTTCTGGCAAACAAAAACCCTTTCTGTACCACCCTGAACTAGCTTTCCTATTCTTGCCCTTTTGGCTGAAAGGGTTTTGTTTGTTTATTTGTTTTGCTTTTTGACAGGGTTTCTCTGTGTAGCCCTGGCTGTCCTGGAACTCACTCTTTATTCTGTAGACCGGGCTGGCCTTGAACTGGGAGATCTGGCTGCTTCTGCCTCCCAAGTGATGGGGACTAAAGGCATGCGCCACCCCCGCCCAGCTGAAAGGAGTTGTTAAAACATTTATTTAGTTCAGGATTCCCCAGTAGACTAATGAAGGAAAAATGCAAATCAACATGAGGCGCCTACCCTGTTGTGGATAAGGGCTCACTAATTACTCGACTGTGCTACTTCGCTGCTTCACGTCAAGTCTCCTCTGGGAGACTCCTAACCCCTTGCCCCTCTGCGCTCACCGTGGAGTTCACTGACAGAAAGCAGTCTGGCAGTCATGTTGGCTCTTTGTTAAGGTTTACTATAAATAAGTCACTGTTTGAGCATTCACAGGGATTCAGTGCTGTTCTTCCAGCTGGCCATTCTTTTCCAAGAATCTCTGTGTGGGGGGAAGGTAGGGGGTGGGTAGGCAAACAAGAGGAACTCATTGCTGTGATTCTCAGATCCCCACTACTGAGCGCCTTTCTCTCCTGGTTGGATATTATGGTTGTGGAAAGCGGATAGGGAAGTGTGACGGGCTGCCCCTTCTGTCTCTGGGCACACTCAGCATGTCTTTGCAAAAACTCTGCTACTGAATTGCATGCAGCCCAGTTCTGCCAAGCCATTTTTTTTTCTTGGCCCTTCTTTGTTTGTTTGTTTTTGTTTGTTTTTTTTCTGTTTGTTGTTGTTTTGAGCCAGGGTCTTAGTATGTAGCTCTGGCTGGATTAGAACTCACTATGTAGCCCAGGCTAGCTTCCAACCCAGTGCAGTGATTACAGGCACAACACCCGCAGCCTTTCTCTTTCTTTCCCGAGTTTCTGGAAGCCCAGCTATGCATTGTCAGTCTCATCAGAGTAGCATGTGAAAGGAATTTTCGCAAGCGGGGCAAGGCGGATGAACCAACCACAGGAGCGGGCTCTTAGCTCACATTTGAAACCAATTTGGGAACCGAGCTTGGGTGGCAGACTAAGCATTCAGACATTCTCTTCTTTATTCTTCTCTGAGCGCCCGCCATGTAGACTCTGGAGAACCGAAGGAACCGTCTCTTTTGTAGCTCGAGTTCTAGCGGGAAGAAGACCCGCAATACACTGAAGGCAACAGCCGGCAGCTGCAAGCTGTGCACCTCTTCTTCAGGCGCGTCGTTAGGGACGCACTCCCGGTTGTCGAGGTCCCTGGGGGTGGGTGGGGCGGCGGCGCTGAGGAGAGTCTCGCGAAGATTTGAGACCCAGCGCGGGATCTCGTCCGGGTTGCCAGGAGACAGCGCAGCCTCCGCAGACCAGCGCCAATCTCCGAGTAGTGGCGGTGCCGGACTGCTGGCAGCATGGTGAGTCGGGCCGGTGCTCTGGGTGTCCAGTGCACAGAGAACCTGGGGTCAACAGGGGGACTTTCGCGCAGAAATGCGGATAGGGCCGGGTCCCGGGGACGGGGAGGCCTGCGGTTAGCGGCCTGCAGTTTTGGATTACTAGAGGTCCCATTTGGGGAGGCCAGGATGCCGGGGGCCTTGAATACACTGGAACTAAGATTGGGCTCTTCAGTTCTCTGGGATGGTTGTCGAATTTGCCAGACTCTCGCCTGATGTGCAAGGTGTCCAGAAGTCAGAAGTTGAGTCCGCCAGATCCTTGGGATGTAGGATTCCACCTCCTATAGGCTCAGGGGCACGTAAGGGTCCACAGGGAGCAGAGAGTCTGGCTCAGGAGAAACCCTAGGAACTCTGTGTCTGAGGTGGAGACCCGGTGCTTACCACGGTGGCTAGAGGTCCCTCTCTACCAAGGGGTGTGGAGAGGGTCGAGTGTCATACAGTGATGAGGATATCACCTTGGCAGAGGCCTCAGGCTCCTTAGGAGAACAAGGCATAAGCTCCCTGCCTCCTTAGACCGTCGTCCTCCTATAATGAGGCTCTTCCCTTTAGGATACAGGTGTTGTCACGTTGTGCCAGGAGCTGGGCCATCAGCTGGTGGGGTGGCCTCTCTCTGTGGGAGCTTCGTGAATAGTTACTGCTATTGAGTCTTCCCCGAAAGCTTCTGTGACATTACCAAAGCCGCTCAAACAAAGCAGGACCCTGCGAGCAGTTTCTGCTGGGAACACGTTTACAGGCACTGGCGAGTGTCCTGTTTGCTCACTCCTGACCAGAGTTCTCTGCAGTTTGGAGGAAACGAAGCCTCAGATTTGGTCATTGCTATGGGGTCACTCCTTCCTGCATGGACACCAATAAGAGCTAGATCTTAGCTAAAAGGCTAATTCTCTACACGTAGCGATACGTTTTTTGCATGTGTTTCTGTGGTGGTTTTAAGGCACGATAGCCAACATTCTGCAGGGTGGCGTGGGCTGTGTGCACGCTCCTCCTTTAGCCCAGATAATTTTTTCTTTTTCTTTTAGGCTTCCATACTAACCCTCAAATGCTCTTAATTTTAGTTTTCTTTCCTAATATTCTTTCCCTCAACCCCTTCTCCCCTCTCCCAAATGAGTTTTTCATATATATATATATATATATATATATATATATATATATATATATATATATATCCACACTGAAGAAATCCTTGCCCTATATCCAGCAGTGAATGAGTTTGGAGAGGATCCCTTCTCCTTCCCTTTTGGAAAGAGAAAGTGTTCTTTTCTGAAGAGGAAGATTTCTTCTTTGTGCTTCTCCAAACGTGTTAATGATTCCCTCTACTCTGTCTTTCTCCCCCGTGTGTGTGTGTGTTTAACCGGAGTGGGGAGTCGGAGGTGGGGTGGGGTGAGGTGGGGGGGGAGGTTAGTATAGTGATGCCCTCTAGGTGAGTGGTCCAATCAGCCGTGTGTGAACAGTAGAGGTCGGGGTTCTAAACAGGTGTGCCTTCCCCTAACGCTGGTGTAAGCAAATAGTCAATAGAGTGGACTTTACTTACCCAGTCTTCTCTTCTTCAAACAAAGGCACCCAAAAAGAAAGGGAAGAAGGGCAAAGCCAAGGGCAACCCGGTGGTTGATGGGCTCCCACCAGAGGACATGACCAAGGAGCAGGTGAGCACAGCGTTGTCCGGTCCCAGGGTGGGCACTGCTGGGGATGTGTTGGTAAACTCATCCACTCTTCCGCTTGTCCGTTTCCTCTCAGTCTGTCCAATCCTAAGTCTATATTTTCCACCACCTCCGTGGTACATGTTTTTAAAAAGTGCAATGCAGCCATGTGAAGAAACTTTTTTTTTTTTTTTTTTTTTTTGGTTTTTCGAGACAGGGTTTCTCTGTGTAGTTTTGCGCCTTTCCTGGAGCTCACTTGGTAGCCCAGGCTGGCCTCCAACTCACAGAGATCCGCCTGGCTCTGCCTCCCGAGTGCTGGGATTAAAGGCGTGTGCCACCACTGACCAGCCGAAACTTTTTAATAGGAACTTGGAAGGATTCCCTAACCCCTCGGCCATAAGAGCTATTTTTAACTTTGTATTTTCTTTCTTTTTTTGCTTACTGCTGTTCATCGAGCTGATACATATGTGATAATACTTATGTGTCATTCTTTGTTTGCCAGTAAACATTGTAGCAAAAGGAAAGTTTGTAGCCTAGTGTGGTGGCTCCTGCCTTGGGAGGCAGAGGCAGGTGGATCTCTGTGAGTTCAAGGCCAGTCTGGTCTACATAGGGAGTTCTAGGACAGCCAGAGCTACCGAGAGAGGCCCTGTTTAAAAAAAAACAAAAAAGAAAGAAAAAAGGCAAGTTTTCCAAGGAACATGGTTTACTTTCAGTTACATTGTCTCACTCTGATTAATCAGCCAATGTTTTTTAAATTACTGTTAATTCTTTTGTATGAGTTGGTTCTTTCCTTCCACCATGTAGGGTCTGGGATTGAACTCAGGTTTTCAGGCTTGGTGGCAGGTACCTTTACCTGCTGAACCATTTTGCTGGCCCCTTGCAGTTTGATTTTTGACAAAACTTCCAACATGGAGTAGCCCTGTTGGAGCTGCCTTTCCTAGTGCCTGTGCTTAGTTTGGGAGGGTTTTTCTTTCTTCCTTCCTTTATTTATTTATTTATTTTTTAAAGGCACACGCTCTACCACTGAGCTATGCTCCTGCTCCTGGGTGATGTATTTATTATATTTTTTGGTAGTGTTGAGGATTGAACTCGGGGAAGTAATGTCCTTATACAAATTATTTTAAGTCACTTACGTATATTGATGTAAAAGACTGGAGAACATAATTATAAAACTTACAAGGCTCTTGAAAGCTACAACATATTGGGCAAACGTGGTGTATCTACCTGGGTCTGTGTTGATGATGGCTGCCTTGTGGGGTTTTGACACAAGACTGGAGGGTTATATGCAGCTGTGTTAATAAGACTTACTATTTTAATAGTTTAAGATAATATGAAGGAGATTGAGAGAGTGGTTATAAGCTGAAATTAGAGTTGGACAAGAGTCAAGTATTGATGATTTGAGAGGCAAAAGGCCAAAAATATAAGAGCAGAATTTCCATGCTTTAACAACCAGGCATGGCCACTCAGTGCCTGTGTGATCTTATATAGACAGCTGCAGCCTAACTCCTGATGACTTGTGGTACTCTACACTGCTGGCCAGTCTCAAGAAAAACAATTTGTGCTATAAATTTACTACATATAAGACAGTGAGATGTCCCCCCAGCCTCTTGTAGTTAGATATGGATCCCATACAAATGGCTGATGAGATAAGACCAAATAACTTCTCTTTCAACTACCATAGAAAACTTCCATTAAAATCCTGCCCCAACCATGTGAGACCTGTCTGGGAACTTGCCTGCTGCTCGTTTGCAACATGTTTCAGTGAATTTTCTCTGTCTTTGTATTCTGGGTAATTTCTTTTATCACCTACAGCACCGGCCTTCTACATTGCCATTTTACATAGCTATATTTTTATTTAAAATATGTTTTTTCTTTTTTTTAACATGAAAATTCTAGGATGTTTATTTCAAAGGTAAACCCTGAGGCCGGGCGGTGGTGGCGCATGCCTTTAATCCCAGCGCTTGGGAGGCAGAGCCAGGTGGATCATTGTGAGTTCGAGGCCAACCTGGACTACCAAGTGAGTTCCAGGAAAGGCGCAAAGCTACACAGAGAAACCCTGTCTCGGAAAAAAAAAAAAAAAAAAAAAGGTAAACCCTGACAGGGTTTCTCTGTATAGCCCTGGCTGTCCTGGAACGCACTCTTTAGACCAAGCTGGCCTCAAACTCAAAGATCCACCTGCCTCTGCCTCTGGGCGCTGGGATTAAAGGTGTGTGCTACCATCACTTGGCTAAAATGTTTTTAGGAGCTAGATAGTTGGCTTGTTGGTTAAGAGCACTTGCTGCTCTGGCAGAGGACTCAGGTTTGATTCCCAGCGCCCACATAGTAGCTCACAGCCATGCGTAATTCCAATTTCAGGGGGCCCAGGGAGATCTGATGCCCTCCTGACCTCCACAGGCACCAGGCATGCACATGGTGCACAGATATACATGCAAAATATATGTTTTAAAAGACGTATTCACCTTTAATCTCAGCACTTGGGAGGCAGAGGCAAATGGATCTCTGAGTTCTGGGATAGCCAGGGCTACACAGAGAAACCTTGTCTTAAAAAAAATAAAAGAAAAAAAGACTTATTTATTTAGTGTGTGTGTGTGTGTGTGTGTGTGTGTGTGTTGCCTGCATGTATGCAAGTGTACCATGTGTGTTCAGTACCTGCAGAGGCCAAAAGAAGGCTTTGGATCCTCTGGAACTGAATTTGCAGATGGTTGTGAGCCACCATGTGGGTGCTGGGAACTGGATTTTGTTCCTCTGCAAGAGCAGCAAGTGATTTTAACCACTGAGCCATCTCTCTAGTCCCATGAGTGCTTTATTTTATGTACAGGAAAGCCATTAGCAATTTAAGCAGATATGTAGTCAGGGGATCCAGTTTGTGTTTTGATTGGGATGGATGGATGGAGAATAGATTGAACTTCAGGCTGTCCCAACATGCTGTTTCTTGTACCCTGCTTATTTCACATCTTTGGAGACTGGACCTTAATGTTTTAGTGTTCCAATACACTAAATACCTAATACATACACAGTCTGCAGAGCGGGTGCTGGCCTCCATGTACTGTATGTTTGAAGCACAGTCTTGGAAGCCTTCAGGGTCCACCAGAAAGACAAGACTCTGTATATATTTGGGTGGTTGCCCTGTGGATATTGAACTCTGGTGTTCTTTATATCTGTAATTTATTCGTTTTTATTTTATTTGCATTGGTGTTTTGCCTGCATGCATGTCTGTGTGAGGATGTCAGATCTTGGGAGTTATGGACAGTTGTTAGCTGCCATGTGGATGCTGGAAATTAAACCTTGGTCCTCTGGAAGAATAGTCAGATTGCTGAGCCATCTCTCCAGCCCCCGGACTCTGGTGTTCTTAGCTTTTTGATTTTTCATGGGAAGTTAGAAATTTGGATATTTATGAGAGATCCAAATAGCAATTGATGACAAACCCTGACACTGTATGAGCCAAACAGAACAGGAATCTGTAACTATTTGAGCGACACCAAAGACCCGTGATGTGAAGACACTAGTCAGACACTATCAGTGTGCAGTGTGAGGCACTGGTCAGATTCTGGGGTACCATGTCCCCCATAGGCACCTAGTCCCTGCTCAGCACCCTTCCTCAGAGCCCCTTGGCTGCTTGTTGTCTTGTTTATTGAAATGTAAAATATGATTTCCCTGTGTGGAATGTATCTTGAGAGAGAAAAGACTTCACAGTGACTGTCCTGGGGCTGTGCCTAAAGATAACTGATTCCCACGGGAAGCGGGAGCCAGAGAAAGCTCGAAGCGTGTCCTACTTTTCCCCTTAGCCTATTTGCAGATTTCTGACCGGCTGTGGACCAAGGTCTGCTGAGTGCAGAGAGCCCACTGGTTTTGTATAATTGGTATTTAATAGTAAGTTTTTCTGGTGGCCTTTTTATTTTTATTTAACCTTTTGTGAAGATATTTATGAGCTTCTGTGTAATTTTTTATATCTCTTACAGTTGATATATTCCAATTTTTCACCATTTTCTGGTTTAAAATTGTTATAGATTATTTCCTTTTAAAGTTTTTTTTTTTTTTTTTTTTTTTGTCGTTAATAACAATGGGAATACTAATATCTTTGAACAAAAATAATGCTTGTGGCCAGGTGGTGGTGGTGGTGCATGCCTTTAATCCCAGCACTCGGGAGGCAGAGCCAGGCAGGTCTCTGTGAGTTCGAGGCCAGCCTGGTCTACAGAGTGAGATCTAGGATAGGCACCAAAACTACACAGAGAAACCCTGTCTTGAAAGAGAAAAAAAAAAAAGAAAGAAAGAAAAGGAAAAAGAAAAAAAATGCTTGTGCTTCTTTTGAGACATTTCTTAAAAGGATCCAGGAGTTGCTGGACAAATATAATTGTTTTGTTCTTTGCCAAATTTGAGAGACTTTTGGTGCTTTCTGTCTCTGGAACCTTCCTGCTTTGTGTTTTAACTTTAGTAAAACGACTCCTTCCTTTTTTTTCCCCCTGCTTCCCTTGATCCACACCCTCTGGTGGTGGACGGCTCCTGTGGTGCCTCACTGGATGCACTGTGCCCGCTTAGGTAGAGGAACATGTCGCCCGCATCCGGGAGGAGCTGGACCGAGAGCGAGAGGAGCGCAACTACTTCCAGCTGGAGCGTGACAAAATCCACACCTTCTGGGAGATCACAAGGAGGCAGCTGGAGGAGAAGAAGGCTGAGCTCCGGAACAAAGACCGCGAGATGGAGGAGGCGGAGGAGAGGCACCAGGTGGAGATCAAGGTGAGTGGAGTCAGTTCGTGCCCACGGGAGTCGTGGTGCCACGGCGTAGAGACGGGGCCGGGTAGGAACAGTTCCTGTTTTTCTTTGGGAACATACTCCTTTGCTTGTGTTCTTTGTACTGTGAACCAGAGGCAATTTTTCTAGAGCAGTCCAAGGAAGGTTGCAGGGGTGATCGGGTTGTGTCGTTTGTCCTATTGACCTATTGACCACCAGCATCGGTTCTGTTGATTAGCCCGGGCTAGGTGAGTGCCCACATCTTCCCGCACTGCTCCATTTGTGCTCTGGGGAAGAGGACCACTTTCCCTGATGAAAGAGGACTGTGGTGAGGTCTAAGTGCAGATGTGATAAGGTCCAGGAACAGCTATGAGTTCAGCCGAACAAAACTGGAAAGTACTTGAAACAGAGCTGGGCATGGTGGTACAGGCCTGTAATCCCAGCACTTGGGAGGTAGATACAAGAGGATCAGGAGTTCAAGGCCAACGTTAGTTATGTAAGCGGTTTGAGACCAGCCTGGGCTACAGGAGACTGTCTCAAAACAAACAAAAACATGAGGTTTTAATTTTTATCCATTTATTTTTTATAACTGAATGACTTGTTCACTGTGCCCCCGTTGGAACCTCCCTACAGTCTCTGAGGAGGAGGACAAGGGAGAGCAGTTTCATCCTTCTCACAGCAGGAGAGGTCCTGCAGGTCCTGAGTATTTAAACCGAAGCCCCTGTGAATGGCAGGAGTGTGAGCAGGCTGCCCTCTACAGGTCTTCGGCTGCTTAGCTCCTCGTGAGCTGGGCACGCGCTGGTGCTTCGGATGGGCATGTGGCACCCCCTCCCCCATGTCTTTGCAGGTGTACAAGCAGAAAGTAAAGCACCTGTTGTATGAGCACCAGAACAACCTGGCGGAGGTGAAGGCTGAGAGCACTGTGGTCATGAAGCTGGCCCAGAAGGAGCACCGCGCACAGGAGGGCACACTGCGGAAGGACATGAGGTCGCTCAAAGTGGAGCTCAAGGAGCAGGAGTTGGCTAACGAGGTGGTGATAAAGAACCTGCGTCTGGTAGGTACAGGCTGTGGTCTGGTGGCTGTGAAAAAGGTGACCCTAGCCTTCTGAACTAGTTCTTTGACATCCAGGGACTTGTATTTTTGTGCAAAAATGATCAGAGGTTTTTAACAAATAAATTAGCAAAACTTTTATTCAAATTTGTGATGTGTAGGTGTGGGAGAGATAGCTCAGCAGTTAAGAGCACTGGCTCGCCTTCTAGAAGACCTGGGATCCATTTCCACACCCATATGGCAGCTCACAGCCATCCGTAACTCTTGTTCCAGGGGATCCAACAGCTTCTTCTGGCTTCTGTGAGCACCAGGCACACATGTAATATACAGACATGACATACACATAGGCAAAACATCCATCACATAGAATAAAAATCTGAGCTGGAGAGATGACTCAGTGGTTAAGAGTACTGGTCTTACAGAAGACCTGAGTTAAATTTCCATTGCCCACATGATGGTTCACAACTGTCTGTAACTCCAGTTCTAAGAGATCTGACTCCCTCTCTGTCCTCCACATGCACCAGGCATGCACATGGTGCACAAACATATATGTAGACATAATACACACATAAAATAATAATTAAAAAATAAATCTTACAAAAATTGTAGCATGTAATTGCTTATTAAAATAATTTCTGAGCTGGGCATGGTGGTGCACAGAAGGCAGAGGCAGGAGGATCTCTGAGTTCAAGGCCGGCCTGGTCTACAGAATGAGTTCCAGGACAGCCCGGGCTACACAGAGAAACCTTGTCTCAAAAAACAAACACTCATCCTCTCTGAATACTGCTCTAAGCCATAGTGAGGCAGGCTAGCACTGGAGGGAGCCTGCCACCCCATGGAGATGTGGCTACTGACCTCTGGCTTTGGAAAGGTCGGATGTGGAAACCAAGCCGTGCCCGGTGCTTCTGTCTGTACTGTCTGTCAGATCCAGAGGTGACTCCCTGGGGGAAGTGAGTTCTGTATGAATTGTGGAGGTTGTCAAAGCCATGCTATTGGGCATAGTGTATGATGTAGAGGTAAGGGGAATCCAGAAAGCAGCCACAGCACAGGGGTTACTAAACTGAATTTTCCCACAGGTGGTAGGGTCCTGGGCCTCTCTGTCTGGCTTTCTAGTAACACCCCTTCTCATTTGTGCAGAAACATGCTGAGGAGATCACCAAGATGCGAAATGACTTTGAAAGGCAAGTTCGAGGTCAGTTTCGCAGACATACAGCTTGTCGGATGGTGTCCGAGAACCCTCCCATCTCTGCTTGGTAACTTGAGGCACATAAATAAACCATTTTAAAGCAGCTTAGTCACACGCACGCACGCGCACACACACACGCACGCACGCACGCACGCACGCACGCACGCACGCAGTTTTTTTTCTTTTTGGTTTTTCGAGAAAGGGTTTCTCTGTGTAGCCCTGGCTGTCCTGTAACTCACTCTGTAGACCAAGCTGGCCTCGAACTCACAGAGATCTGCCTGCCTCTGCCCCCCTAGTGCTGAGATTAAAGGAGTGTGCTACCATGCCCAGATCAAGAGAGAATATTTCCAAAGCCAACAGATTCATTCAGAGTCACAGAAAACCTCATTCCCATGTGAATTTGGGGAGCTGCAGTTACCACTCACACCTCCATTTCTGTCTGAAGCCAGCCGTGAACAGCGTGCGGCAGTCCACTCAGTCTTCTCCTTAGCTCCTGGACTGAAGAGCTTTCCGTGCCAGCAGTCCATCAGGTTTATTGTGTGTGGCTGGATGTGACCACACAAGCCATGGTCAGTGTGCCCTAGTGTGGGACACACACTGCAAACATCGATTATCATAGACAGGAAAGGTGATAGTGACCTATGTGCTGAATACGGCACGTGCAGGAAAAGCTCCACCAAAGCCCAAAGCCCAACTGACTCTTGGGCAGGGCTGCCTGCGCAGCCTCCATTCCGACCCTGATGGATATTATTTTTTTATATATATAACTTATTTAGCTATTTTAGTGTTTAACTATTTTACATGCATTGGTGTGAAGGTATCAGGTCCCCTGGAACTGGAGTTACAGACAGCTGTGAGCTGCCATGTGGGTGCTGAGGATTGAACCTGGGTCCTCTGAAAGAACAGCCAGTGCTCTTGACTGCTGAGCCCTCTCTCCAGCCCCCCCCCCTCCCCATGGGTGTTCTTGAGCACTGTTGTTGGTTCCTTCCTTTCCTGTGGCTTTGGGTCACCCATTCTAAGCTGCTGCGTGTGCTGCTTGCTGCCTTGCAGAAATCGAGGCCAAGTACGACAAGAAGATGAAGATGCTAAGGGACGAGCTTGACCTTCGGAGAAAGACCGAGATCCATGAGGTGGAGGAGAGGAAGAACGGCCAGATCAGCACACTGATGCAGCGCCACGAGGAGGCCTTCACTGATATCAAGAACTACTACAATGACATCACTCTTAACAACCTGGCCCTAATCAATTCCCTCAAGGTACTGATGTGGCCTGGGAGACAGGCCCAGGGCCCGGGGATGCGGGCCCAGGCTTCAGTCCCAGCAGGTCTGACCCTCCCTTCTATAATGGTATTGGACAGTGTCCGTCTGTTACTCTCAGCTAAAGTTAAGGGTGTTCTGACATGGAAATGCTAGGCAGGGCTACCTTAGGCCATCCGTACTGACTGAAGTGTGGACACAGCTGTCAGCTGTCCTAGTGTGTAGGTGCCGACAGGCTGGTGTCAGGAGTTCAGCCCATCAGTCACTGCTTGGTGACTTGGGACGCGTACACCTGGCACTGGCAGGGTTTCCACAGTAGAGAATCGCCTTTGGTCTAAACAAGTGTAATCTCTCCGTCTGCACGGAAGTTCTGTTCTTACATAATTCAGAAGAGGTTAAGCCTGCAAAAATACCGCTCATATGTAGAAGAGGACTGGGTCCTCAGCATGCATGTGACTGGGTGGCTTTTTGACACAGGGCCTCACTGAATAGTTATGGTTGTCCTAGAACTCACTATGTAACCAGGCTGGCCTCAAACTCTCAGAGATCCACCTGCCTCTGCCTCCTGAGGGCTGAGATTAAAGGTGTGCGCCGCCATACCTGCCTCAGGATCTCTTTTTCCTTGAGGGGATCCATAGCTGGGTATGGTGGCACAAACCCAGTGCTAAAGAGGTAGAAGTAGGAAGAGAACAAGTTCAAAGCCAGCCTAAACTGGTTAGGGAGCCATTGTCTTAAAAAAATAAAATAAAATAAAAAGTATCAGCGAGATGGTTCAGTGGGTAGAAGCGCTTGCCATGTGAACCTGATAACCCGAGTTGGAGCCCTGAACCCGTAGTGGAAGGAGAGAATTAACTCCTGAAAGTTGTCCTCTGACCTTTATGAGTGTACTGTGGCATGCGCACCCACACTTACACGCATATCAAACACTAATAATACAATAAAAGTGAGGGCATTTGGCTGACGCCCAGGCCAAGCCCCGCACGTGCCCTGTGCCAACAGGAGCAGATGGAGGACATGCGGAAGAAGGAGGAGCATCTGGAGAAGGAGATGGCGGAGGTGTCTCTGCAGAACCGGCGGCTGGCAGACCCTCTGCAGAAAGCCAAGGATGAGATGAATGAGATGCAGAGGAGACTTGGGAGCTATGAAAGGGACAAGCAGATCCTGGTTGTGAGTTTCCTACTGAGCTCTTTCCCTTCCTTTGAATCCCCTCTCTCTGTGCTGGGTCCAGCAGGGAAGGCATATGAGGGGATGTCTCGTGAGGCCCTGTGTGAGCAGGAAAGGGCTATCGACGTGCTGCTGCTGCTGCTGGACCCTCTCTTGGACTCTTCTGAAGCTATAAGTAGGCAGGCGCCATTGTAGACTAGACCTTAGTTTTCCACACATTCCACTCATAGCTTGGGTGGGGCCCAGCTGCTGGAGTTTTCCAGCCAGTTGTTCCTGATGCCTTTCTTTCCTGGCCTTGCTGTCTCCAGGAGTCTGTGGTACGTAAGTGTCTGGGAATCCTAAGTATTTTGTGTCCCCTGCTCCCTCATTTCCCCCGCAGTGTACAAAGGCACGTTTAAAGGTCACCGAGAAAGACCTGAAAGACCTTCAGTGGGAGCACGAGGTCCTGGAGCAGCGGTTCATCAAGGTGAGCAGGTGTGGGTGTGTGGCTGGGCTCTGGATCTGGGAGCTAGACACTGCCCTCCTACCTCCTCCTAATCTGCGTTTCTGTTGTTGTTTGTTTGTTTGGAAATAGGGCCTCACTGTCTCACTCAGCCTGCTCGTAAGCTCCTGGGATCTGGCATCCTCCTGCTTTAGCCTCCTGACTAGCTGGAATTATAGGTGTGTGTGCACACAACTTTTTTTTTTGTTTTGTTTTTTTGTTTGAGACAGGGTTCTTCTGTGTAGCCCTGACTATTCTGAAACTCTCCCTGTAGATCAGGCTGGCCTCGAACGCACAGAGATCCACTTGTCTCTGCCTCTCAAGTGCTGGGATTAAAGGCATACATCACCATTACCCAACATGCACACAACTTTTATGAGGCAGAGACCTGTGGTATATTTTGTAGAAGGCCCCACATCTCATGAGAACCAGGATCCCTGGTGGACTGTCAATTTGTGGAGGAGGCTTGGTCCCTGTGATTTCATCTGTGTTGTACATTTCTTAGTATTAACTCATTTCCTATTCATTGTAAAGAAACCATGGAGAGCTGGGTGGTGGTGGCACACACTTTTAATCCCAGCACTCGGGAGGCAGAGCCAGATGGATCTCTGTAAGTTCGAGGCCAGCCTGGTCTACAAAGGAGTTCTAGGACAGCCAGGGCTGTTATATAGAGAAACCCTGTCTTGAAAAAAAAAGAAAAAAGAAAAAAAAAGAAAAGAAAAGAAACGATGGAGTAAGTCAAGTGTAGGACACACCTATAAGCCCAGCTCCATAGTTGAATGTCAGCCTGGACTACGTGAGGAGACTCTGTCTCAAAAGAAATTAATTAATAAATAATTACGTCTTATGACTTTGATAAAGAAACAAAACCAAACACCCTTTAACCTGAGTTCCCAGAGGCCACTAATGTAACATCCAGTGTGACTCTTTCCTGTTCTCAACACACGTGAAAGCCCTCTTACTGTTAGGAATGAAATATCACCTTGCTTATACTGCAGCTTTTTGGGGAGTGGGGGTGGGGGGTTGGTTTTTCGAGACAGGAATTCTCTGTGTAACAGCTCCGGCTGTCCTGAAGCACTCTCTGTAGACCAGGCTGGACTTGAGCTCATAGAGATCCTCCTGCCTCCGCCTCCCAAGTGCTGGGATTAAAGGCGTGTGCCACCATTGCCCATCTTCTGCAGCTTTTCTTGTAGCAGTTATCCACGACCAGCTTCCAAGGTGGAACATACTGGTTTCACAGCCTTTCTAGCTGCCACAGAATCCCACCAATCTCTAACTCCATGTTCAGTGGATATGCATGGATTCGGTGCCTTCTGCCTCTAGGGTTTGCTGACAAGGCCCATCTCTGCGCCCCACCCACCCACCATGCTGGCCTCAAATGCACAGGCAGAAGGAAGGGAGCCTTGTTGGACAGTGGGATGCACTGGGGACCCCTTGGACTCTGCCCTTAGGTGGTCCTACACAGACAGACAGTGACAGAGTCCAGCTGAGATGCTTGGTGCCCCTGCAAGTCTGTGTATGTCTGACCCAGATGGACTCTTCCAAAGGGACCTGCTCTGGGGAAGATGAGGACAAGCCATTCATTGAGCTGTACTCACGAATCCTCTAAAGACTATGTATAGTTCACAGATGAAATTCTCAGATCATGTGTACCTCAGATCTGAGGCTCTGAGGTACAGGCTTGGCCTTGGATAGACATTTGAATCAATGCAGGGAAGAGGATCAGCAAGGACAAAGGAAGACTGTGAACTTCTACCACTCACAGGAATTCTCATAATGCATGTTAAGTGTGCCCTGCCTAGAGCCTTGATTATTTACAGTGCATGTTAATGGGTAGAAGTGTAGATGATGGGCAAGGATATCTTAGTGGTTGACAAGCAGTTTATCAAGCTTGATCTGGACCTGCTTTGGCTCTCACTCATATGGTGTAACTGAAGATAAGGTCTCATCTGATCCCTTGGCCCTAACTTTGGCAAGGTTGACCCTGACCTACCTGTGGAGTGGCTTTTAGAGTGTGGTTGCTCTGACCAGCTCCTGCTGAGAGGAGCCATGTGCTGGCTTATGTCAACTTGACAGGTTGGAGTCATCTGAGAGGAGGGAACCTCCGCTGAGAAAATGACTCTAAAGATTGGTCTGTGGGGGCTGGAGAGATGGCTCAGAGGTTAAGAGCACTGGCTGCTCTTCCAGAGGTCCTGAGTTCAATTCCCAGCAACCACATGGTGCCTCACAATCATCTATAATTTAATCTAGTGCTCTTTTCTGGCATATAGGCCGAACACCATATACATGATAAATAAATAAATAAATTGGTCTATAAGACCCTTCCTTCTTTGCCTCCCTCCCTCCTTTCTTCCTTCCTTCCTTTTGGTTTTTTGAGATAGGGTTTTTCTTTGTAGCCCTGTTCTGGCTATCTCTGCCTCACAAGTGCTGGGATTAAAGCTGTGCACCACCACCACCTGGTAGGCATTTTCTTAATTAATGATTGATGGGGGAGGGCTCAACCCATTGTGTGTGGTTCTATCCCTGGGCTGGTGCTCCTGGGTTCTATGAGAAAGCAGGCGGAGCAAGCCAGTAAGCTGCACTCATTCACGGCCCCTGCATCAGCTCCTGCCTCAAGGATCCTGCCCTGTTTGAGTTCCTGTCCTGACCTCCTTCAATGATGGATTACAGTGTAGAAGTATGACCCTTTTATACAATGTAGAAGTATAAACCCTTTCCTCCCCAGGTTGCTTGGTCGTGATGTTTCATCACAGCAATAGTAGCCCTAACTAGGATAAGCGGTCATGCCGATTCCTCTCTCTCACCTTCTGCCATGCGCTGAACTGTAAACCTTCTACTCTGTGCACGTAGGGTAGAGCGCAGGCAGTGTGCACAGCAGATGCCCATGTGCCGTGGATGTAGCAGTAGTAAACGGGACCGTCTACGGAAGCAACAGCCTTAGGGCAGGGGAGTGGTTTCTCCCTAGGGATGTCTCACGTCAGGGTCCTTGTTGCTCACTCCGGTCTCGCTGTTCTCAGGTGCAGCAGGAGAGAGACGAGCTCTATCGCAAGTTCACTGCAGCCATCCAGGAGGTGCAGCAGAAGTCCGGCTTCAAGAACCTAGTATTGGAGCGTAAACTGCAGGCGCTGAACGCCGCTGTGGAGAAGAGGGAGGTGCAGTTCAACGAGGTGCTGGCAGCCTCCAACTTGGATCCTGCGGCACTGACGCTCGTGTCCCGGAAACTTGAGGTAGGTGCTGATGGCCTCCTGCGCCACAGCGTTTCTTTTCCACGGTGGGTCCTCCAGTCTTGTGCTTTGTCTTCTTGGGTGGCACAGAGGCCCCTCAGTTAAGTCAGGGGCTGCCATGGTTTATGCATCTGAGAACAGAGCATGTGCTTCAGGCCCCTGTGCACTGGAACTGTCCTCTTCCGGTTCTGCCCCTACCCTACATCTCTTTTTGAGACAGGGATTCACCATGTAGACCTAGCTTTGTGATCTCTCTTGAGCTGTCCCAGCCCCTCACCAACCCTGTCCCTAACCCGAGTCTCTGCTGTTCCTGTTTTACCTTGGCTCATAGTGTGTCAAGCCTTAGTCTATAGTCAGACTTTCTTTGGACTGCCAGCTCCCAAATAATGACACGGAGATGACTTATTAATAATGAAAGCTTTGCCTTAGCTTAGACTTGTTCCCAACAAGCTCTTACAACTTACACTAACCTGTTTATATTAATCTACATTCTACCACATGGCTTGTTATCTCTGTTCAGTACCGTGCGTCCCACTTCCTCTGTGTCTGGCTGGTGAATTCTACATCTCTCAGATTCCTCCTCCAAATTCCTCTCTTTCCCTTGAAGTCCTGCCTGTCCTCTCCTATTGGCCGTTCATCTCTTTAGCAAATCATCAGAGGGTGCCTTGGCAGAGACACACCTTCACAGTGTACAAAACGATTGTCCCACAACATTAGTCACTAAATGGAACATGGGTAAGCTGGGGGGCGGGGGGGAAGCTCATCCAGGAATCTGCGAGTCCAAGGTCCTCTGTTCCTTGAGGTGGGATGGCTCTGTCACTGTGAGTACCCCAGATTGCTGGTTTAGAATTTGGACAGTGACAAGGAGGAGGGTTGTGCCACAGGGACCATGGAACCTTACTTAACCCTTGCTGCTTTCCTGAGACCTGGGGAATAATGTCTGAACAGAGCTAAGAACATCACTTCTTCATGTGACAGTGCTGTCCTGGGGTAATCCAGGTGGGGACAGTGATAAATAAAACAAGTGGTACTTCATCTACCATGGGTTAGCTGGGGACAGAAGATTCTGCTACCTGAAAAGTCAGGAGGCTGACCCTCTGACAGGACCTCCCAGCTCTCCTGTTGCCTGCTCGTAAGCTCCGCAATGGCCAGGTCTCTCTGCTCCCTCTGCCTGGCGTGCTTGGGGGAGGGGAACATAGAAGGAGCAGGTGGCCCAGCTGGAGGGAGTCTGGCTGTCATGAACAGCAGCTAGCTGGTGTCACCGGGTGACTTTCAGACTCTGGGTGGCCCCCAGCAGTGGTCATCTTTCCTAGGGTCCCTGGAGACAGGTGTGATGCTTTGTTCCCAGAGTCGCTGATGCCTCTAGGGTGTGACTAGCCATGTCTGAAGCCCCAGCACGCCCAGTAAGGGTGGCCAATTCATCCCAAAGCAGATCTGCCAGGGCAGGAGGGCGCCTGGCTTCTCTGTTGCTTGTGCTGAGCTTGCAGCGGAAAGGCGGTCATGCAGCTGCTGCTGGTTAGGTTTTATTCTGAGAAGTGCTGCAGCATCAGCGTACAGGTTGGCTGAACTTGGATGCCAGTTTCTCATACAGACTTGAGGCTCAAAGGACTGACTGTGTGTAAGTCGTCAGTCCATGTACCGGTTCTGTTTGCCTAGCCGCCTGTATGTCACTGTGACATTAGGCATTGCAGGTAGCCTCCTGCTGCTGAGCCACCCCCAGGGAGTACCCTGGGGTGGGGGATGCAGACTGAGGGTGATTGCAAAGACCCGACAACTAGGCTAATGAGTTTAATGATGATGGGAATACGGAAGGTTCTGAGCACAGAAGCTGGGTCAGAAAGAGCCCACTCTGCCTTGGGTGGGAATGCGGTGGTCAGGGAGCAGGTGGGACTTCCCAGCAACTGGAGAGTTTTAAAAGTTATACAGATACCTTTTTTTTTCCTTTAAAAACAATTAGGGCCAGGTAGTGGTGGTGCACACCTTTAATCCCAGCGCTTGGAGACAGAGGCACATGGGTCTCTGTGAGTTCGAGGCCAGCCTGGTCCACAGAGTGAGTTTCAGGACAGCCAGGGCTACACAGAGAAATCCCGTTTCCCAAAAGAAAAACAAACAAAAAAAACCAAAATTAAACATACAAAAAAATTAGGGCCTGGGAAGATGGCTTAGCAGGTAAAGTCTCGCTGTGGAAGCCTGAGGACCTGAGTTTGGATCCCCAGTACCCACATGAAAAGCTGGCTGTGGTGGTGTCTGCACCTGAATCTTAGCTTCTGTTGCCGTGATAAAGCACCATGACTAAAACTAATTTGGGAGAAAAGGGTTAATTTCACTCACATTTCTACATCACCGTCCATCACTGAGGGAAGTCAGAGCAGGAACCTGGAAGCAGGAGCCGAAGAAGGAGCCATGGAGGACGCTGCTGACTGGCTTATTCTCATGCTTGCTCAGTCTGTTTCCCCCACCCCCACTTTGGTTTTTTGAGACAGGATTTCTCTATGGAGCCCTGGCTGTCCTATCAACCTGTTTCTTATACCATCCCTGATACACCATCCAGGACTACCTGCCCAGAGATGGTGCCACCCACATGAGTGGGACCCTTCTGCATCAATCATTAAGAAAATGCCCTACAGGCTAGGTGGTGGTGGTGCACATCTCCACCAGCACTTGGGAGGCAGAGGCAGATTGATCTCTATGAGTTCAAGGCCAGCCTGGTCTACAGAGTGAGTTCCAGGACAACCAGGGCAACACAGAGAAACCCTGTCTCAAAAAAAAAAAAAGAAAGAAAGAAAGAAAGAGAGAAAGAGAGAAAGAAAAAGAAAGAAAGGAAGGAAGAAAGAAAGGAACGAAGGTAGAAAGGAAGAAAGAAAGAAAGGAAGGAAGGAAGAAAGGAAGAAAGAAAGAAAAGAGAGTAGAGAATGACACCCACAATTACCTCTGTCCTGTGTCACATGTCCTATGACACACACACACACACACACACACACACACACACACACACACACACACGTCAACCGGTTTCATCTGGGCAGTCTGGTGCTTCATTGTAAGGATGTAGGCAATGCAGAGTCACTGCTGCTGTCCCTTCCTATGGTCCTGGCTTATACCTTGGAGACCTTTCCTGCTGACAGACTTGTGTGGATGCATGTATGGGCTGAGGTGACCCATACTACGATTCCCTGTGCCTTTCCAACCCTTAGGGAAGCCCTAGACTAGTGTCCACCTGTCCACCTCTATCAGATGACAAATATTAAGTCACCCTTGTCTCTCTCCTTAGGATGTTCTAGAATCAAAGAATACCACCATCAAGGACTTACAGTATGAGCTGGCCCGTGTCTGCAAGGTATGGCTAACCCGCCCCCCAATCCCCAAAGCCCCACCTTCTCCCTCAGGGCTATCTCCTCCCATAGAGCTGTGCCCAAGTATCCAGCTTCGGCTTGTGAACATTGGCTGGGCAATGGTGGTTGGTGCATGCCTTTTTCCCAGCACTCTGGAGGCAGAGGCAGGCAGATCTCTGAGTTCCAGGACAGCTAGGGCTACACAGAGAAACCCTGTCTCACAAAACAGACAGACAGACAGTTAACCCTAGATATAGGTAGGCAGTGTCTGTTACTGCTTCCCAGGCTCCATGCTGCTCAAGCTGCCCTGGCTTCCCAGCCCGCCCTAGTGCTCAGGCTAGAGCTTTCCCGATCATACCTGTCCCTGCGCTGACATGGCTGAGCAAAATTAGGACTATCTGCTGTGAGTATAGCTCTTGGGGGCTGGGAATATTGTTGGCTTTTATCTGATCAAGGTGTCTGAACCTGGGGTGCCTGGTAACCAGAGCTCAGCCTCTAAGTTCTCTCTGGAGCCCATCCTTATTTACCTTTTCTCTCTGTTCCAAACATTAGTTCTCTTTACTTAACCACAATGAAGATAATGAATCCTTTTGTTTTTGAGACATAGTCCCACTCTATAATGCTGGCTGGCCTGGAACTCACTATGTGGACCAGGCTGGCCTGGAACTCACAGAGATCTGTGTGCCTCTGCCTGAGAGCAGGGATGAAAGGTGTGCACAACAGTCCTAACCAGTGAACCTTTTGATCAGTTGCTGGGAGGCTCACAGGCTTCAAACATTTCTCATTTCACTCAGTTCATCAACGAGTGTAATCCTAGCTCTCAGGGATGCCGAGGCAGGAGGAACAGGAATTCAAGGACAGCCTAGGCTACAAAGTGAGACCTTGTCTCAGACAAATGAGTAAAACAAATTCACGTTTTTGCAACCACCTAGTGAAATTTTCCCAATTAAAAATGTGCATTTTAGCTGGGCCATGGTGGTGTCCACCTTTAATCCCAGCACTTGGAGGGCAGAGGCAGGTGGATCTCTGAGTTTGAGGCCAGCCTGGTCTACAGAGCAAGTTCCAGACAGCCAGGGCTGTTTCACAGAGAAACGCTGTCTCAGAAAAACAAACAAACAACAAGTGCATTTTTGGGGTTGGAAAGATGGCTCAGTGGTTAAGAACACTGGAGTCTAGTTCTCCACATCCACGAGGGTGCCTCACAGCTGCCTGTAACTTCTGCTCCAAGGAATCCGACTTTCTCTTCTGGACTCTTATACACACACACATACACACACACACCATAAAAAGGACTAGACATGCTTTTTTGAGCTGGATGTGTTGGCACACCCCTTAATACTGCCACTCAGGAGGCAGAGACAGGTGGATCTTGGTAAATTATAGGCCAGTCTGATCTACATAGCAAGTCCAGAATATCAGTGGCTATATAGGGAGACCCTGTGTAAAGAGACAAAACAAAACTTTGCAAGGTGTGTTGGTGTATACTTGTAATCTTAGCACTCATGTGAAACAGAGTTATTTTAATTTTAAAAACTTTAATACAATATATTTTGATCATGTTCCTTCCTTTCCCCCAACTCCTCCCAGACCCCCCAACTTCTACCCACTCAGCTTTATGCTCTTTCTCTCTTCCTTTCATAAACAAAAGCAATAAATAAAACCCATCAAAATGAAAAAAAAAGTAAAAGATCAATAAAACAAACAAATGTCCAAACACATACACCAAAGTACACACACACACACACACACACACACAGAGTTTGTTTTGTGTTGGCCAGTTACTCCTGGTCCTAGAATGTGGTTGCTGTGCCCAGAGACACTGCTTGGAGAACACTGACTTTTCCTTGAAGCAGTAAAATTTTGAGTGCTAGTCCGTTCTGGGAAAATAGCAAGTTCTAGTCAGCCTGGGCTATATGGTGGGGCCTTTTCCCAGACAAAAATGAAAACAAAACTTCAGAAGCCAAAACAAGATTAGCAGAGAACCCCCTCCCCACAGGGAACTCACTTGTCTTTCTTGGCCCCAAGAGCACCGTTTCTGAGGCCCAGGGCCCTCCACATGTAGCCTCTGCAGAGTCACTGGGGAGTTGGGTGGTGCTAAGGTCTCCAGAGGCAGGGAATAGATGCCATTCTACCTTGGCAGAAGGGAAGGGATAGAGACCCTCACTGGGAAGCACCTGCTAAAGAGCCAGGCGTCCCCCACTTCTCAGCTCTGAGTCTGTCCTTATTGTGAGTTATTTGAGTTAATGCCATAAGGACATCGGCGCTAGCACCGAACAAACCATTCACAGATGCTTAGCCCAGATCTTCCACCCTGCCCGTCCCTGGGATGGAGCCTACCTCTGGGTGAGCCGTAGCGTGTTTACTATGCTTCCTAGGCCCATGTGGACTCCTTTTCTCCCTGACATTGCTCTGTCCTTTCAGGCCCACAATGACCTGTTGCGTACGTATGAGGCGAAGTTACTGGCCTTCGGGATCCCACTGGACAATGTGGGGTTCAAGCCCCTGGAGACAGCAGTGATCGGACAGACACTGGGACAGGGCCCTGCAGGACTTGTGGGTGCCCCTACATAGCTACCTTCTGGGGGCTTTTACCTTTAGAGCTGGCCTGTCCCACTTTCCAAATGATACCCATTCTCCTGCGAGAACAGCAAGTTTTTGTTTTATAGACTTCATCATCAGCAATGAAAGCTTTTCCACATTTCCTTTGTATTCTGTCTTTGTGGGGAAGAAGTACCTGTGAGGCCTCTGTGGAGGTCTTCTAGTGTACCTGCTTCCATGTCCTCCCCAGGCTGGGTCACACTTGCCCCTTTGGGTCCTGCCTCCAGCCTCGGCAGTCCTTTCTCTACGTCACCTCTGAGTACTAAGCTCCCCAGCAGGAGAGTGACTCAGTGTCCTTTGTTGAGCACGAAGCCCATGCTCTTGATTTGACTGGGCAGCTCAGTCAGAGAGGACTGGCAGGCTCCCTCCTGTGGGCCAGGCTCTCCACAGCCTGCCCTGGTAGGGGGTATAGAACCATGAGCTCAACAGCAGAGACTCGTGGAATTTATAGGGCTCTGTCCTGGTTTGGTTTTTCTATTGCTGTGATAGACATCATGACCAAAAGAAACTTGTGGAGGGAAGGGTTTATTTCAGCTTAGAACTCTGAGGTCACACTCCATCACTGAGGGAAGTCAGGGCAGGAACCTGGAGGCAAGAACTAAGGCAGAAGCCATGGAGGATGCTGCTTACTGGCTTCCTCTGCATGGCTTTTATACAACTCAGGACCACCTTGCCCAGGGTGGCACTGCCCACAATGGGCTGGGCACTCCCACAGTAATCAAGAAAATGGCACACAGATGGTGGCATCTCCTCAGTTAAGATTTCCTCACCCTTTTAACTCTGGTTTGTGTCAAATTGACAAAAACTAACCAGTGCCATCTTTTCGTGATGGTAAACCCCTAAGAGAAGCCAGAAGGTGCTGGAAGACGGTGAGTGACCTCAGTCCAGGATCTGCTTGGTCTTTGTCTCCTGGGAGAATTCAGCTGCACAGTGCAGCTGCGTTAGCTGGGATAGGAGACAATCCTAACTTTCCTGAGGACTGAGGATGGCGTGAGGCCTCTTTGGAGAGCTCCATGCAGTCTGGAGTCCATGAACCTGCTAGATGTGAAAATGACCACAGGCTTCACGGGCACTAGCAAGTGAAGGGCTGGAAGGCAGGTAAGGCTACACTGGAGCTGAGCGGTACGTAGTTGACAACATGGGAACAGGGAGTGATGAGTAACCGTTGCCCTGCCTCTTATGGAGCCTGAGTGTACTGGAAGGAGGGAAGAGGAAAGGGAGAAAACAGAAGTGGGGCCAGGCTGTAAAACGCCAACGCCTGCTCCTAGCGAAAAGACTACTTCCAGCAAAGGCTTCATTTCCATAAACTTCCCAAACAATACCACCGACTGGAGAGGAAGTGTTCAAACAAAACCCATACAGGACATTTTTCATTCATACCGTCATACCATCAAAACCCGTCCATCCATTCCTCAATGGCAGAGGCCTCCCTCCCCGGGAAGCAGCATCTGACTCCTACTGGCCTGCGCCCAGGGCTTGGCCACTCGGGTCGGGCTCGGGAAGCAACCAACTGTGGCTCTCTGGCATCCCATCCCACCGGCGACACGCGCAGCCACACCCACAAACACGTCGCAGCCCCCCAGGGCACCACTTCACGTGGACTCACACTCATGCACACACACACGTAGACCTCCACACACACGCTCGCCCACACAGAAACACACTCGGGCATGTGTGCCCCCCCAACGCACTCACGCACGCAGGAGCACACACACAGACACCCACGCACGAGCCAGGGTGCCTGCACCCACAGAGGCCTGGGTGCCTGTGCACCCGCAGGAACACACACACACACCACACACACACACACACATACACGTGCGTGAGCACCCCACCCCCCCACACACACAAAACATGCAATGATGCAAGAATGAGGCTACACAGGCACACAGGATGACAACACGGCCTACCGGAACACACACACACATACACACACACACACACACACACACGCCTCTTAGGCGTGACAGTTGCCAGAGTCTCAATGGGGGTTGGAACTACCAGAACCAAGCTGGAATGGCTACCCACTACAGGCCTACTCACCTATGCACGCACCCAAAGTTAACACACTCAGGGAGGCAGGAAGGCAGGCAGGCAGGCAGGCCCGTAGGCACGCCCCTGGGCACCACCACCCCATCCCGTGGGGGCTCCTAGTGGGGGAGGTGGGCGTGGTGGAGGGCTCGGGTGGGAGCCTGGTTCCTCTGGGACTGCTTCCAAGCGGTGGGCTGTGTGGAGGTGGTGGGCGGATCTGTCCCCCCACCCCACCCCCGTGCCAGGACCCGGAGTGTCCTCCTCCCAGACCCCCGCCTGTGGAGCCAGGCAGGCAGCCAGGTGCGATGGAGCCCCGGTTGGTGGAGGGCAAGGCTAGCCTGGGCTGCCTGTCAGGCGAGACCTGCCTCTCTCATGTGACTCTTAGCTTCTTCTGGGGTCCTGGGAACCCCACTCGGGTGTTTCCCCCGGTGGGTTGGCAGCGTGCCTGAGGGCTGCGATGGCCGGGCGAATTGGCAGCCTTGCGGGCGAAGGGGAGGTGGAGGGGGAGGCGGAGGGGTCCCGGGTCCCCATGGGGGCCCGCGGCCGCAAAGGGCCTGCCTTTCAAAGGCCAAAAGGGGCAAAGGCAAAAAAAAAGCCTACAGCACCCGGTATTCCCAGGCGGTCTCCCATCCAAGTACTAACCAGGCCCGACCCTGCTTAGCTTCCGAGATCAGACGAGATCGGGCGCGTTCAGGGTGGTATGGCCGTAGACGATGGCGCCTGGCCCGCGGAGCCTCAAGAGCCTGGCCGCCGCTGCCCTCAGCAGCTCACCCACCCACCCGCCGCCCCTGAGCCCGGCTCGCGCCCCACCCTCAACGCGACGGCACGCCAGCGAGGCCCTCCTCAGCCCTCTGCCCGCCTCCGTGGCCCGTGGTCCGTGGCCCGCAGCGGGGGCCCAGGGCCGGCAGTGGCCAGCGTTTCCCCGGGACCTTCTCCTCTCCCGGTCCTGCTTCATCGGCCGGACGCACTCTCCCACCGGGCACACCCGGCGGGCCCCTGGCACCTTGGCTCGCCCGCAAGCCTGCTCCTCCCTCTCCCTGGGCCTCGGGCGGGTCCGGTGTGCACGCGCCCGCACCTCCCGCTCCCCCGCTCGGCTTTCCACGGCTGCGGGCGCTGAAGCCTCAGGACCTTCTTCCTTCCAGGGCAGGGGCTGCCTTGGTTCCGCGACTCGCCCCACCCGTTGCCAGGTAGCCAGCCCCTGGTCTTTGTGCCAAGCAGGTTGGAGCCCTCCTCTGACCTGCAGGCCATTTCTGTGCCTTCGGGGGTCCTGGTGGGGAGGTGGAGGTGGGGGGTGGGGAGTGGGGGTGAGGGTGGCCCTGCCCGGGCTGCGCTCTGCCACTTTCTTTCCTGGCTTCCCGGGGAGGGGAGGTGCCCAGGGAGGCGCAGGCAAGGCGGCCGGATCCTTCGGGTGGGTCATCCACCCGTCCAGACAGGGTGCTCACCCTCCTGACGGTGCTGCCCCGAGGTGGTGCCTGGACGGATGGGGTGCTCGCACCGACTGTCATCTCTCACCTTGGGGAACTGTCGGCTTCTCCTCCTCCTCCTCCTCCTCCTCCTCCTCCTCCTCCTCCTCCTCCCCCCCGTTGCTCCTTCCTACTCCTCTTCCTCCTCTCCCCAGGAGACACAGACAGACACAGACAGACAGACAGACAGACAGACAGACAGACACACACACACACACACACACACACACACACACAGAGGCATGCACAAACACACACGCACACACACACACATGCACGCCCATTCACACACCCTTCCCTACCTCCTGGATGGACCTTGGTTCCCTCTCTGGAACTTGGAATGCCAGCTCGTGGGCTCCAGGTTCTGCCCCCACCCCCACCCCACCCCCACGGAGAACCCGTCCATCCATTCCTCCGTGGCAGAAGCCTCCCTCCCCGGGAGGCGGCGGCGGCGGCGGCGGCGGCGGCGGCGGCGATGATGATGAGCCGCCCCGCTCAGCCCGCCCGCCCGGGAGAAGGGAGAATGTCTCGCTGGAAGGCGAAGGCGCGCAAGATGATCCTGCGCCCATGGGTCCCAGCGAACTTGGAACTTGGGTCTTGGCGCTCTGCGCGTGCACGGTGGGGGCAGAGGCGGGTCCCGTCCGGGCCAGGCGTCTCTTGGGCTATCTATCCTCGGTCCCACCCGGCCAGCGGGCCTCCTCCCACCTTGCCTGTGGAGAGTACTGTCCTCTGGAGAGTCCCGGACGAGGAAGGAAGCGTGTGTCTAGGCCCCGACTCCTCGGGAACATCTTCCCTTGCCAATGGATGAGACAGCTCGGGCAGGGCCCTGCAGCCACAAAGTCTGTCTGTCTGTCTGTCTGTCTTCACTGGATGGAGCGAGCACCCGTGCTCTAGCAAGGAGGGACGGCCGCACAGCCAAGCCAGAGC
This sequence comes from Peromyscus maniculatus bairdii, assembly GCF_049852395.1. NCBI lineage: Eukaryota > Metazoa > Chordata > Mammalia > Rodentia > Cricetidae > Peromyscus > Peromyscus maniculatus. Next base: position 57,123,020 of record NC_134856.1, read on the forward strand.
GTACAAAACCAGAGGCACAAACATGCGCACACTCGTGCACACATCCACACCCAGACACGGAGCCCGAGCCTCGCCACACACACATAAACGGGCAAGGATGTCCAGGGCAGGTTGGAACACGGGTCTCTTTGGCGCTCAGCTCCGTGGACGTTGGGGGTAGAGGCGGGTCACGGGGCCAGAATTCTCTTACTGCCCCGCGGCCACCCGGCCACGCACCCATCCAAAGCTGCCTCCATCACGGAAGAGCCAAGGGTCTGAGCGGGCGCGACGAAGGTCGCGCGGCTGGACCGGACTGTGTGCCGGGGGTCTGATGGCCTCTCAAACCCCAGCACGGACCCCTCCGCTCTGGGGGACCTGCTTCCGCGACAGACAGAGAATTCCCGCACCGCCGCCACCGCCTCCGACGCCGGCGCCTTAGTGGGACAGCGCCTGACCCGTGACTTCCTCTTGCCCTGGGACCACTAGGTTCCAGGTCGGGCCCATCTTGGACCCGGGTCCTCTGCTCGGCCACCGCACTACTGACTGACTCCTCTACTGGCCTGCGCCCAGGCCTTGGCCCCTCGGGTCGGGCTCGGGAAGCAACCAACTGTGGCTCTCTGGCATCCCATCCCACCGGCGACACGCGCAGCCACACCCACGGACACGTCGCAGCCCCCCAGGGCACCGCTTCACGTGGACTCACACTCATGCACGCACACACGTAGACCTCCACACACACGCTCGCCCACACGGAAACACACTCGGGCATGTGTGCCCCCGCACACGCACGCACGCGCACACACACAGACACCCACGCACGAGCCAGGGTGCCTGCAGGCACAGAGGCCCGCGTGCGTGTGCGCCCGCAGGAACACACACACACACACACACACACATACACTTGCGTGAGATCCCCCCCCCAACACACAAAACATGCAAGGATGCAGGAATGAGGCTACACAGGCACACAAGATGACAATGCGGCCGATCCGAACACACAGACACACACACACACGCACACACGCACACAAGCACACACGCACACAGGCCCACACGCACTCCCACACGGGCCTACTCACCTGTGCATGTTGCTGGAGAGCTTCTCTCCAGGTTCCCCAAGCCCCGCAGTCCCACAATCCACTTATAAAATAATCACTCAGACGCTTGTATCACTTATAAACTGTATGGCCGTGGCAGGCTTCTTGTTAACTGTTCTTATATCTTAAATTAACCCATTTTTATAAATCTATAGCTTGCCACGTGGCTGGTGGCTTACCGGCTTCTTTACATGCTCTTCTCCTGGCGGTGGCTGCAGTGTCTCTCCCTCCTTCTTCCTGTTTCCCCAATTCTCCTCTCTCTTTGTCCCGCCTATACTTCCTGCCTGGTCACTGGCCATCAGTGTTTTATTTACATAGAGTAATATCCACAGCAATGCACGCACCCAAAGTAAACACACTCAGGGAGGCAGGAAGGCAGGCAGGCAGGCCCGTAGGCACGCCCCTGGGCACCACCACCCCATCCCGTGGGGGCTCCTAGTGGGGGAGGTGGGCGTGGTGGAGGGCTCGGGTGGGAGCCTGGTTCCTCTGGGACTGCTTCCAAGCGGTGGGCTGTGTGGAGGTGGTGGGCGGATCTGTCCCCCCACCCCACCCCCGTGCCGGGACCCGGAGTGTCCTCCTCCCAGACCCCCGCCTGTGGAGCCAGGCAGGCAGCCAGGTGCGATGGAGCCCCGGTTGGTGGAGGGCAAGGCTAGCCTGGGCTGCCTGTCAGGCGAGACCTGCCTCTCTCATGTGAATCTTAGCTTCTTCTGGGGTCCTGGGAACCCCACTCGGGTGTTTCCCCCGGTGGGTTGGCAGCGTGCCTGAGGGCTGCGATGGCCGGGCGAATTGGCAGCCTTGCGGGCGAGGGGGAGTGGGAGGCGGAGGCGGAGGCGGAGGGGTCCGGGGGCCCGCCCCATGGGGGCCCGCGGCCGCAAAGGGCCTGCCTTTCAAAGGCCAAAAGGGGCAAAGGCAAAAAAAAAAGCCTACAGCACCCGGTATTCCCAGGCGGTCTCCCATCCAAGTACTAACCAGGCCGGACCCTGCTTAGCTTCCGAGATCAGACGAGATCGGGCGCGTTCAGGGTGGTATGGCCGTAGACGATGGCGCCCGGCCCGCGGAGCCTCAAGAGCCTCACCTCCGCCGCTGCCCTCAGCAGCTCACCCACCCACCCGCCGCCCCGGAGCCCGGCTCGCGCCCCACCCTGAACGCGACGGCACGCCAGCGAGGCCCTCCTCAGCCCTCTGCCCGCCTCCGTGGCCCGTGGTCCGTGGCCCGCAGCGGGGGCCCAGGGCCGGCAGTGGCCAGCGTTTCCCCGGGACCTTCTCCTCTCCCGGTCCTGCTTCATCGGCCGGACGCACTCTCCCACCGGGCACACCCGGCGGGCCCCTGGCACCTTGGCTCGCCCGCAAGCCTGCTCCTCCCTCTCCCTGGGCCTCGGGCGGGTCCGGTGTGCACGCGCCCGCACCTCCCGCTCCCCCGCTCGGCTTTCCACGGCTGCGGGCGCTGAAGCCTCAGGACCTTCTTCCTTCCAGGGCAGGGGCTGCCTTGGTTCCGCGACTCGCCCCACCCGTTGCCAGGTAGCCAGCCCCTGGTCTTTGTGCCAAGCAGGTTGGAGCCCTCCTCTGACCTGCAGGCCATTTCTGTGCCTTCGGGGGTCCTGGTGGGGAGGTGGAGGTGGGGGGGTGGGGAGTGGGGGTGAGGGTGGCCCTGCCCGGGCTGCGCTCTGCCACTTTCTTTCCTGGCTTCCCGGGGAGGGGAGGTGCCCAGGGAGGCGCAGGCAAGGCGGCCGGATCCTTCGGGTGGGTCATCCACCCGTCCAGACAGGGTGCTCACCCTCCTGACGGTGCTGCCCCGAGGTGGTGCCTGGACGGATGGGGTGCTCGCACCGACTGTCATCTCTCACCTTGGGGAACTGTCGGCTTCTCCTCCTCCTCCTCCTCCTCCTCCTCCTCCTCCCCCCCGTTGCTCCTTCCTACTCCTCTTCCTCCTCTCCCCAGGAGACACAGACAGACACAGACAGACAGACAGACAGACAGACACACACACACACACACACACACACACACACAAAGGCATGCACAAACACACACGCACACACACACACATGCACGCCCATTCACACACCCTTCCCTACCTCCTGGATGGACCTTGGTTCCCTCTCTGGAACTTGGAATGCCAGCTCGTGGGCTCCAGGTTCTGCCCCCACCCCCACCCCACCCCCACGGAGAACCCGTCCATCCATTCCTCCGTGGCAGAAGCCTCCCTCCCCGGGAAGCGGCGGCGGCGGCGGCGGCGGCGGCGGCGGCGGCGGCGGCGGCAGCGATGATGATGAGCCGCCCCGCTCAGCCCGCCCGCCCGGGAGAAGGGAGAATGTCTCGCTGGAAGGCGAAGGCGCGCAAGATGATCCTGCGCCCATGGGTCCCAGCGAACTTGGAACTTGGGTCTTGGCGCTCTGCGCGTGCACGGTGGGGGCAGAGGCGGGTCCCGTCCGGGCCAGGCGTCTCTTGGACTATCTATCCTCGGTCCCACCCGGCCAGCGGGCCTCCTCCCACCTTGCCTGTGGAGAGTACTGTCCTCTGGAGAGTCCCGGACGAGGAAGGAAGCGTGTGTCTAGGCCCCGACTCCTCGGGAACATCTTCCCTTGCCAATGGATGAGACAGCTCGGGCAGGGCCCTGCAGCCACAAAGTCTGTCTGTCTGTCTGTCTGTCTTCACTGGATGGAGCGAGCACCCGTGCTCTAGCAAGGAGGGACGGCCGCACAGCCAAGCCAGAGCGTACAAAACCAGAGGCACAAACATGCGCACACTCGTGCACACATCCACACCCAGACACGGAGCCCGAGCCTCGCCACACACACATAAACGGGCAAGGATGTCCAGGGCAGGTTGGAACACGGGTCTCTTTGGCGCTCAGCTCCGTGGACGTTGGGGGTAGAGGCGGGTCACGGGGCCAGAATTCTCTTACTGCCCCGCGGCCACCCGGCCACGCACCCATCCAAAGCTGCCTCCATCACGGAAGAGCCAAGGGTCTGAGCGGGCGCGACGAAGGTCGCGCGGCTGGACCGGACTGTGTGCCGGGGGTCTGATGGCCTCTCAAACCCCAGCACGGACCCCTCCGCTCTGGGGGACCTGCTTCCGCGACAGACAGAGAATTCCCGCACCGCCGCCACCGCCTCCGACGCCGGCGCCTTAGTGGGACAGCGCCTGACCCGTGACTTCCTCTTGCCCTGGGACCACTAGGTTCCAGGTCGGGCCCATCTTGGACCCGGGTCCTCTGCTCGGCCACCGCACTACTGACTGACTCCTCTACTGGCCTGCGCCCAGGCCTTGGCCCCTCGGGTCGGGCTCGGGAAGCAACCAACTGTGGCTCTCTGGCATCCCATCCCACCGGCGACACGCGCAGCCACACCCACGGACACGTCGCAGCCCCCCAGGGCACCGCTTCACGTGGACTCACACTCATGCACGCACACACGTAGACCTCCACACACACGCTCGCCCACACGGAAACACACTCGGGCATGTGTGCCCCCGCACACGCACGCACGCGCACACACACAGACACCCACGCACGAGCCAGGGTGCCTGCAGGCACAGAGGCCCGCGTGCGTGTGCGCCCGCAGGAACACACACACACACACACACACACACACACACACACATACACTTGCGTGAGATCCCCCCCCCAACACACAAAACATGCAAGGATGCAGGAATGAGGCTACACAGGCACACAAGATGACAATGCGGCCGATCCGAACACACAGACACACACACACACGCACACACGCACACAAGCACACACGCACACAGGCCCACACGCACTCCCACACGGGCCTACTCACCTGTGCATGTTGCTGGAGAGCTTCTCTCCAGGTTCCCCAAGCCCCGCAGTCCCACAATCCACTTATAAAATAATCACTCAGACGCTTGTATCACTTATAAACTGTATGGCCGTGGCAGGCTTCTTGTTAACTGTTCTTATATCTTAAATTAACCCATTTTTATAAATCTATAGCTTGCCACGTGGCTGGTGGCTTACCGGCTTCTTTACATGCTCTTCTCCTGGCGGTGGCTGCAGTGTCTCTCCCTCCTTCTTCCTGTTTCCCCAATTCTCCTCTCTCTTTGTCCCGCCTATACTTCCTGCCTGGTCACTGGCCATCAGTGTTTTATTTACATAGAGTAATATCCACAGCAATGCACGCACCCAAAGTAAACACACTCAGGGAGGCAGGAAGGCAGGCAGGCAGGCCCGTAGGCACGCCCCTGGGCACCACCACCCCATCCCGTGGGGGCTCCTAGTGGGGGAGGTGGGCGTGGTGGAGGGCTCGGGTGGGAGCCTGGTTCCTCTGGGACTGCTTCCAAGCGGTGGGCTGTGTGGAGGTGGTGGGCGGATCTGTCCCCCCACCCCACCCCCGTGCCGGGACCCGGAGTGTCCTCCTCCCAGACCCCCGCCTGTGGAGCCAGGCAGGCAGCCAGGTGCGATGGAGCCCCGGTTGGTGGAGGGCAAGGCTAGCCTGGGCTGCCTGTCAGGCGAGACCTGCCTCTCTCATGTGAATCTTAGCTTCTTCTGGGGTCCTGGGAACCCCACTCGGGTGTTTCCCCCGGTGGGTTGGCAGCGTGCCTGAGGGCTGCGATGGCCGGGCGAATTGGCAGCCTTGCGGGCGAGGGGGAGTGGGAGGCGGAGGCGGAGGCGGAGGGGTCCGGGGGCCCGCCCCATGGGGGCCCGCGGCCGCAAAGGGCCTGCCTTTCAAAGGCCAAAAGGGGCAAAGGCAAAAAAAAAAGCCTACAGCACCCGGTATTCCCAGGCGGTCTCCCATCCAAGTACTAACCAGGCCGGACCCTGCTTAGCTTCCGAGATCAGACGAGATCGGGCGCGTTCAGGGTGGTATGGCCGTAGACGATGGCGCCCGGCCCGCGGAGCCTCAAGAGCCTCACCTCCGCCGCTGCCCTCAGCAGCTCACCCACCCACCCGCCGCCCCTGAGCCCGGCTCGCGCCCCACCCTCAACGCGACGGCACGCCAGCGAGGCCCTCCTCAGCCCTCTGCCCGCCTCCGTGGCCCGTGGTCCGTGGCCCGCAGCGGGGGCCCAGGGCCGGCAGTGGCCAGCGTTTCCCCGGGACCTTCTCCTCTCCCGGTCCTGCTTCATCGGCCGGACGCACTCTCCCACCGGGCACACCCGGCGGGCCCCTGGCACCTTGGCTCGCCCGCAAGCCTGCTCCTCCCTCTCCCTGGGCCTCGGGCGGGTCCGGTGTGCACGCGCCCGCACCTCCCGCTCCCCCGCTCGGCTTTCCACGGCTGCGGGCGCTGAAGCCTCAGGACCTTCTTCCTTCCAGGGCAGGGGCTGCCTTGGTTCCGCGACTCGCCCCACCCGTTGCCAGGTAGCCAGCCCCTGGTCTTTGTGCCAAGCAGGTTGGAGCCCTCCTCTGACCTGCAGGCCATTTCTGTGCCTTCGGGGGTCCTGGTGGGGAGGTGGAGGTGGGGGGGTGGGGAGTGGGGGTGAGGGTGGCCCTGCCCGGGCTGCGCTCTGCCACTTTCTTTCCTGGCTTCCCGGGGAGGGGAGGTGCCCAGGGAGGCGCAGGCAAGGCGGCCGGATCCTTCGGGTGGGTCATCCACCCGTCCAGACAGGGTGCTCACCCTCCTGACGGTGCTGCCCCGAGGTGGTGCCTGGACGGATGGGGTGCTCGCACCGACTGTCATCTCTCACCTTGGGGAACTGTCGGCTTCTCCTCCTCCTCCTCCTCCTCCTCCTCCTCCCCCCCGTTGCTCCTTCCTACTCCTCTTCCTCCTCTCCCCAGGAGACACAGACAGACACAGACAGACAGACAGACAGACAGACAGACACACACACACACACACACACACACACAAAGGCATGCACAAACACACACGCACACACACACACATGCACGCCCATTCACACACCCTTCCCTACCTCCTGGATGGACCTTGGTTCCCTCTCTGGAACTTGGAATGCCAGCTCGTGGGCTCCAGGTTCTGCCCCCACCCCCACCCCACCCCCACGGAGAACCCGTCCATCCATTCCTCCGTGGCAGAAGCCTCCCTCCCCGGGAAGCGGCGGCGGCGGCGGCGGCGGCGGCGGCGGCGGCGGCGGCGGCAGCGATGATGATGAGCCGCCCCGCTCAGCCCGCCCGCCCGGGAGAAGGGAGAATGTCTCGCTGGAAGGCGAAGGCGCGCAAGATGATCCTGCGCCCATGGGTCCCAGCGAACTTGGAACTTGGGTCTTGGCGCTCTGCGCGTGCACGGTGGGGGCAGAGGCGGGTCCCGTCCGGGCCAGGCGTCTCTTGGACTATCTATCCTCGGTCCCACCCGGCCAGCGGGCCTCCTCCCACCTTGCCTGTGGAGAGTACTGTCCTCTGGAGAGTCCCGGACGAGGAAGGAAGCGTGTGTCTAGGCCCCGACTCCTCGGGAACATCTTCCCTTGCCAATGGATGAGACAGCTCGGGCAGGGCCCTGCAGCCACAAAGTCTGTCTGTCTGTCTGTCTGTCTTCACTGGATGGAGCGAGCACCCGTGCTCTAGCAAGGAGGGACGGCCGCACAGCCAAGCCAGAGCGTACAAAACCAGAGGCACAAACATGCGCACACTCGTGCACACATCCACACCCAGACACGGAGCCCGAGCCTCGCCACACACACATAAACGGGCAAGGATGTCCAGGGCAGGTTGGAACACGGGTCTCTTTGGCGCTCAGCTCCGTGGACGTTGGGGGTAGAGGCGGGTCACGGGGCCAGAATTCTCTTACTGCCCCGCGGCCACCCGGCCACGCACCCATCCAAAGCTGCCTCCATCACGGAAGAGCCAAGGGTCTGAGCGGGCGCGACGAAGGTCGCGCGGCTGGACCGGACTGTGTGCCGGGGGTCTGATGGCCTCTCAAACCCCAGCACGGACCCCTCCGCTCTGGGGGACCTGCTTCCGCGACAGACAGAGAATTCCCGCACCGCCGCCACCGCCTCCGACGCCGGCGCCTTAGTGGGACAGCGCCTGACCCGTGACTTCCTCTTGCCCTGGGACCACTAGGTTCCAGGTCGGGCCCATCTTGGACCCGGGTCCTCTGCTCGGCCACCGCACTACTGACTGACTCCTCTACTGGCCTGCGCCCAGGCCTTGGCCCCTCGGGTCGGGCTCGGGAAGCAACCAACTGTGGCTCTCTGGCATCCCATCCCACCGGCGACACGCGCAGCCACACCCACGGACACGTCGCAGCCCCCCAGGGCACCGCTTCACGTGGACTCACACTCATGCACGCACACACGTAGACCTCCACACACACGCTCGCCCACACGGAAACACACTCGGGCATGTGTGCCCCCGCACACGCACGCACGCGCACACACACAGACACCCACGCACGAGCCAGGGTGCCTGCAGGCACAGAGGCCCGCGTGCGTGTGCGCCCGCAGGAACACACACACACACACACACACACACACACACACACATACACTTGCGTGAGATCCCCCCCCCAACACACAAAACATGCAAGGATGCAGGAATGAGGCTACACAGGCACACAAGATGACAATGCGGCCGATCCGAACACACAGACACACACACACACGCACACACGCACACAAGCACACACGCACACAGGCCCACACGCACTCCCACACGGGCCTACTCACCTGTGCATGTTGCTGGAGAGCTTCTCTCCAGGTTCCCCAAGCCCCGCAGTCCCACAATCCACTTATAAAATAATCACTCAGACGCTTGTATCACTTATAAACTGTATGGCCGTGGCAGGCTTCTTGTTAACTGTTCTTATATCTTAAATTAACCCATTTTTATAAATCTATAGCTTGCCACGTGGCTGGTGGCTTACCGGCTTCTTTACATGCTCTTCTCCTGGCGGTGGCTGCAGTGTCTCTCCCTCCTTCTTCCTGTTTCCCCAATTCTCCTCTCTCTTTGTCCCGCCTATACTTCCTGCCTGGTCACTGGCCATCAGTGTTTTATTTACATAGAGTAATATCCACAGCAATGCACGCACCCAAAGTAAACACACTCAGGGAGGCAGGAAGGCAGGCAGGCAGGCCCGTAGGCACGCCCCTGGGCACCACCACCCCATCCCGTGGGGGCTCCTAGTGGGGGAGGTGGGCGTGGTGGAGGGCTCGGGTGGGAGCCTGGTTCCTCTGGGACTGCTTCCAAGCGGTGGGCTGTGTGGAGGTGGTGGGCGGATCTGTCCCCCCACCCCACCCCCGTGCCGGGACCCGGAGTGTCCTCCTCCCAGACCCCCGCCTGTGGAGCCAGGCAGGCAGCCAGGTGCGATGGAGCCCCGGTTGGTGGAGGGCAAGGCTAGCCTGGGCTGCCTGTCAGGCGAGACCTGCCTCTCTCATGTGAATCTTAGCTTCTTCTGGGGTCCTGGGAACCCCACTCGGGTGTTTCCCCCGGTGGGTTGGCAGCGTGCCTGAGGGCTGCGATGGCCGGGCGAATTGGCAGCCTTGCGGGCGAGGGGGAGTGGGAGGCGGAGGCGGAGGCGGAGGGGTCCGGGGGCCCGCCCCATGGGGGCCCGCGGCCGCAAAGGGCCTGCCTTTCAAAGGCCAAAAGGGGCAAAGGCAAAAAAAAAAGCCTACAGCACCCGGTATTCCCAGGCGGTCTCCCATCCAAGTACTAACCAGGCCGGACCCTGCTTAGCTTCCGAGATCAGACGAGATCGGGCGCGTTCAGGGTGGTATGGCCGTAGACGATGGCGCCCGGCCCGCGGAGCCTCAAGAGCCTCACCTCCGCCGCTGCCCTCAGCAGCTCACCCACCCACCCGCCGCCCCTGAGCCCGGCTCGCGCCCCACCCTCAACGCGACGGCACGCCAGCGAGGCCCTCCTCAGCCCTCTGCCCGCCTCCGTGGCCCGTGGTCCGTGGCCCGCAGCGGGGGCCCAGGGCCGGCAGTGGCCAGCGTTTCCCCGGGACCTTCTCCTCTCCCGGTCCTGCTTCATCGGCCGGACGCACTCTCCCACCGGGCACACCCGGCGGGCCCCTGGCACCTTGGCTCGCCCGCAAGCCTGCTCCTCCCTCTCCCTGGGCCTCGGGCGGGTCCGGTGTGCACGCGCCCGCACCTCCCGCTCCCCCGCTCGGCTTTCCACGGCTGCGGGCGCTGAAGCCTCAGGACCTTCTTCCTTCCAGGGCAGGGGCTGCCTTGGTTCCGCGACTCGCCCCACCCGTTGCCAGGTAGCCAGCCCCTGGTCTTTGTGCCAAGCAGGTTGGAGCCCTCCTCTGACCTGCAGGCCATTTCTGTGCCTTCGGGGGTCCTGGTGGGGAGGTGGAGGTGGGGGGGTGGGGAGTGGGGGTGAGGGTGGCCCTGCCCGGGCTGCGCTCTGCCACTTTCTTTCCTGGCTTCCCGGGGAGGGGAGGTGCCCAGGGAGGCGCAGGCAAGGCGGCCGGATCCTTCGGGTGGGTCATCCACCCGTCCAGACAGGGTGCTCACCCTCCTGACGGTGCTGCCCCGAGGTGGTGCCTGGACGGATGGGGTGCTCGCACCGACTGTCATCTCTCACCTTGGGGAACTGTCGGCTTCTCCTCCTCCTCCTCCTCCTCCTCCTCCTCCTCCCCCCCGTTGCTCCTTCCTACTCCTCTTCCTCCTCTCCCCAGGAGACACAGACAGACACAGACAGACAGACAGACAGACAGACAGACACACACACACACACACACACACACACAAAGGCATGCACAAACACACACGCACACACACACACATGCACGCCCATTCACACACCCTTCCCTACCTCCTGGATGGACCTTGGTTCCCTCTCTGGAACTTGGAATGCCAGCTCGTGGGCTCCAGGTTCTGCCCCCACCCCCACCCCACCCCCACGGAGAACCCGTCCATCCATTCCTCCGTGGCAGAAGCCTCCCTCCCCGGGAAGCGGCGGCGGCGGCGGCGGCGGCGGCGGCGGCGGCGGCGGCGGCAGCGATGATGATGAGCCGCCCCGCTCAGCCCGCCCGCCCGGGAGAAGGGAGAATGTCTCGCTGGAAGGCGAAGGCGCGCAAGATGATCCTGCGCCCATGGGTCCCAGCGAACTTGGAACTTGGGTCTTGGCGCTCTGCGCGTGCACGGTGGGGGCAGAGGCGGGTCCCGTCCGGGCCAGGCGTCTCTTGGACTATCTATCCTCGGTCCCACCCGGCCAGCGGGCCTCCTCCCACCTTGCCTGTGGAGAGTACTGTCCTCTGGAGAGTCCCGGACGAGGAAGGAAGCGTGTGTCTAGGCCCCGACTCCTCGGGAACATCTTCCCTTGCCAATGGATGAGACAGCTCGGGCAGGGCCCTGCAGCCACAAAGTCTGTCTGTCTGTCTGTCTGTCTTCACTGGATGGAGCGAGCACCCGTGCTCTAGCAAGGAGGGACGGCCGCACAGCCAAGCCAGAGCGTACAAAACCAGAGGCACAAACATGCGCACACTCGTGCACACATCCACACCCAGACACGGAGCCCGAGCCTCGCCACACACACATAAACGGGCAAGGATGTCCAGGGCAGGTTGGAACACGGGTCTCTTTGGCGCTCAGCTCCGTGGACGTTGGGGGTAGAGGCGGGTCACGGGGCCAGAATTCTCTTACTGCCCCGCGGCCACCCGGCCACGCACCCATCCAAAGCTGCCTCCATCACGGAAGAGCCAAGGGTCTGAGCGGGCGCGACGAAGGTCGCGCGGCTGGACCGGACTGTGTGCCGGGGGTCTGATGGCCTCTCAAACCCCAGCACGGACCCCTCCGCTCTGGGGGACCTGCTTCCGCGACAGACAGAGAATTCCCGCACCGCCGCCACCGCCTCCGACGCCGGCGCCTCAGTGGGACAGCGCCTGACCCGTGACTTCCTCTTGCCCTGGGACCACTAGGTTCCAGGTCGGGCCCATCTTGGACCCGGGTCCTCTGCTCGGCCACCGCACTACTGACTGACTCCTCTACTGGCCTGCGCCCAGGCCTTGGCCCCTCGGGTCGGGCTCGGGAAGCAACCAACTGTGGCTCTCTGGCATCCCATCCCACCGGCGACACGCGCAGCCACACCCACGGACACGTCGCAGCCCCCCAGGGCACCGCTTCACGTGGACTCACACTCATGCACGCACACACGTAGACCTCCACACACACGCTCGCCCACACGGAAACACACTCGGGCATGTGTGCCCCCGCACACGCACGCACGCGCACACACACAGACACCCACGCACGAGCCAGGGTGCCTGCAGGCACAGAGGCCCGCGTGCGTGTGCGCCCGCAGGAACACACACACACACACACACACACACACACACACACATACACTTGCGTGAGATCCCCCCCCCAACACACAAAACATGCAAGGATGCAGGAATGAGGCTACACAGGCACACAAGATGACAATGCGGCCGATCCGAACACACAGACACACACACACACGCACACACGCACACAAGCACACACGCACACAGGCCCACACGCACTCCCACACGGGCCTACTCACCTGTGCATGTTGCTGGAGAGCTTCTCTCCAGGTTCCCCAAGCCCCGCAGTCCCACAATCCACTTATAAAATAATCACTCAGACGCTTGTATCACTTATAAACTGTATGGCCGTGGCAGGCTTCTTGTTAACTGTTCTTATATCTTAAATTAACCCATTTTTATAAATCTATAGCTTGCCACGTGGCTGGTGGCTTACCGGCTTCTTTACATGCTCTTCTCCTGGCGGTGGCTGCAGTGTCTCTCCCTCCTTCTTCCTGTTTCCCCAATTCTCCTCTCTCTTTGTCCCGCCTATACTTCCTGCCTGGTCACTGGCCATCAGTGTTTTATTTACATAGAGTAATATCCACAGCAATGCACGCACCCAAAGTAAACACACTCAGGGAGGCAGGAAGGCAGGCAGGCAGGCCCGTAGGCACGCCCCTGGGCACCACCACCCCATCCCGTGGGGGCTCCTAGTGGGGGAGGTGGGCGTGGTGGAGGGCTCGGGTGGGAGCCTGGTTCCTCTGGGACTGCTTCCAAGCGGTGGGCTGTGTGGAGGTGGTGGGCGGATCTGTCCCCCCACCCCACCCCCGTGCCGGGACCCGGAGTGTCCTCCTCCCAGACCCCCGCCTGTGGAGCCAGGCAGGCAGCCAGGTGCGATGGAGCCCCGGTTGGTGGAGGGCAAGGCTAGCCTGGGCTGCCTGTCAGGCGAGACCTGCCTCTCTCATGTGAATCTTAGCTTCTTCTGGGGTCCTGGGAACCCCACTCGGGTGTTTCCCCCGGTGGGTTGGCAGCGTGCCTGAGGGCTGCGATGGCCGGGCGAATTGGCAGCCTTGCGGGCGAGGGGGAGTGGGAGGCGGAGGCGGAGGCGGAGGGGTCCGGGGGCCCGCCCCATGGGGGCCCGCGGCCGCAAAGGGCCTGCCTTTCAAAGGCCAAAAGGGGCAAAGGCAAAAAAAAAAGCCTACAGCACCCGGTATTCCCAGGCGGTCTCCCATCCAAGTACTAACCAGGCCCGACCCTGCTTAGCTTCCGAGATCAGACGAGATCGGGCGCGTTCAGGGTGGTATGGCCGTAGACGATGGCGCCCGGCCCGCGGAGCCTCAAGAGCCTCACCTCCGCCGCTGCCCTCAGCAGCTCACCCACCCACCCGCCGCCCCGGAGCCCGGCTCGCGCCCCACCCTCAACGCGACGGCACGCCAGCGAGGCCCTCCTCAGCCCTCTGCCCGCCTCCGTGGCCCGTGGTCCGTGGCCCGCAGCGGGGGCCCAGGGCCGGCAGTGGCCAGCGTTTCCCCGGGACCTTCTCCTCTCCCGGTCCTGCTTCATCGGCCGGACGCACTCTCCCACCGGGCACACCCGGCGGGCCCCTGGCACCTTGGCTCGCCCGCAAGCCTGCTCCTCCCTCTCCCTGGGCCTCGGGCGGGTCCGGTGTGCACGCGCCCGCACCTCCCGCTCCCCCGCTCGGCTTTCCACGGCTGCGGGCGCTGAAGCCTCAGGACCTTCTTCCTTCCAGGGCAGGGGCTGCCTTGGTTCCGCGACTCGCCCCACCCGTTGCCAGGTAGCCAGCCCCTGGTCTTTGTGCCAAGCAGGTTGGAGCCCTCCTCTGACCTGCAGGCCATTTCTGTGCCTTCGGGGGTCCTGGTGGGGAGGTGGAGGTGGGGGGGTGGGGAGTGGGGGTGAGGGTGGCCCTGCCCGGGCTGCGCTCTGCCACTTTCTTTCCTGGCTTCCCGGGGAGGGGAGGTGCCCAGGGAGGCGCAGGCAAGGCGGCCGGATCCTTCGGGTGGGTCATCCACCCGTCCAGACAGGGTGCTCACCCTCCTGACGGTGCTGCCCCGAGGTGGTGCCTGGACGGATGGGGTGCTCGCACCGACTGTCATCTCTCACCTTGGGGAACTGTCGGCTTCTCCTCCTCCTCCTCCTCCTCCTCCTCCTCCTCCCCCCCGTTGCTCCTTCCTACTCCTCTTCCTCCTCTCCCCAGGAGACACAGACAGACACAGACAGACAGACAGACAGACAGACAGACACACACACACACACACACACACACACAAAGGCATGCACAAACACACACGCACACACACACACATGCACGCCCATTCACACACCCTTCCCTACCTCCTGGATGGACCTTGGTTCCCTCTCTGGAACTTGGAATGCCAGCTCGTGGGCTCCAGGTTCTGCCCCCACCCCCACCCCACCCCCACGGAGAACCCGTCCATCCATTCCTCCGTGGCAGAAGCCTCCCTCCCCGGGAAGCGGCGGCGGCGGCGGCGGCGGCGGCGGCGGCGGCGGCGGCAGCGATGATGATGAGCCGCCCCGCTCAGCCCGCCCGCCCGGGAGAAGGGAGAATGTCTCGCTGGAAGGCGAAGGCGCGCAAGATGATCCTGCGCCCATGGGTCCCAGCGAACTTGGAACTTGGGTCTTGGCGCTCTGCGCGTGCACGGTGGGGGCAGAGGCGGGTCCCGTCCGGGCCAGGCGTCTCTTGGACTATCTATCCTCGGTCCCACCCGGCCAGCGGGCCTCCTCCCACCTTGCCTGTGGAGAGTACTGTCCTCTGGAGAGTCCCGGACGAGGAAGGAAGCGTGTGTCTAGGCCCCGACTCCTCGGGAACATCTTCCCTTGCCAATGGATGAGACAGCTCGGGCAGGGCCCTGCAGCCACAAAGTCTGTCTGTCTGTCTGTCTGTCTTCACTGGATGGAGCGAGCACCCGTGCTCTAGCAAGGAGGGACGGCCGCACAGCCAAGCCAGAGCGTACAAAACCAGAGGCACAAACATGCGCACACTCGTGCACACATCCACACCCAGACACGGAGCCCGAGCCTCGCCACACACACATAAACGGGCAAGGATGTCCAGGGCAGGTTGGAACACGGGTCTCTTTGGCGCTCAGCTCCGTGGACGTTGGGGGTAGAGGCGGGTCACGGGGCCAGAATTCTCTTACTGCCCCGCGGCCACCCGGCCACGCACCCATCCAAAGCTGCCTCCATCACGGAAGAGCCAAGGGTCTGAGCGGGCGCGACGAAGGTCGCGCGGCTGGACCGGACTGTGTGCCGGGGGTCTGATGGCCTCTCAAACCCCAGCACGGACCCCTCCGCTCTGGGGGACCTGCTTCCGCGACAGACAGAGAATTCCCGCACCGCCGCCACCGCCTCCGACGCCGGCGCCTCAGTGGGACAGCGCCTGACCCGTGACTTCCTCTTGCCCTGGGACCACTAGGTTCCAGGTCGGGCCCATCTTGGACCCGGGTCCTCTGCTCGGCCACCGCACTACTGACTGACTCCTCTACTGGCCTGCGCCCAGGCCTTGGCCCCTCGGGTCGGGCTCGGGAAGCAACCAACTGTGGCTCTCTGGCATCCCATCCCACCGGCGACACGCGCAGCCACACCCACGGACACGTCGCAGCCCCCCAGGGCACCGCTTCACGTGGACTCACACTCATGCACGCACACACGTAGACCTCCACACACACGCTCGCCCACACGGAAACACACTCGGGCATGTGTGCCCCCGCACACGCACGCACGCGCACACACACAGACACCCACGCACGAGCCAGGGTGCCTGCAGGCACAGAGGCCCGCGTGCGTGTGCGCCCGCAGGAACACACACACACACACACACACACACACACACACACATACACTTGCGTGAGATCCCCCCCCCAACACACAAAACATGCAAGGATGCAGGAATGAGGCTACACAGGCACACAAGATGACAATGCGGCCGATCCGAACACACAGACACACACACACACGCACACACGCACACAAGCACACACGCACACAGGCCCACACGCACTCCCACACGGGCCTACTCACCTGTGCATGTTGCTGGAGAGCTTCTCTCCAGGTTCCCCAAGCCCCGCAGTCCCACAATCCACTTATAAAATAATCACTCAGACGCTTGTATCACTTATAAACTGTATGGCCGTGGCAGGCTTCTTGTTAACTGTTCTTATATCTTAAATTAACCCATTTTTATAAATCTATAGCTTGCCACGTGGCTGGTGGCTTACCGGCTTCTTTACATGCTCTTCTCCTGGCGGTGGCTGCAGTGTCTCTCCCTCCTTCTTCCTGTTTCCCCAATTCTCCTCTCTCTTTGTCCCGCCTATACTTCCTGCCTGGTCACTGGCCATCAGTGTTTTATTTACATAGAGTAATATCCACAGCAATGCACGCACCCAAAGTAAACACACTCAGGGAGGCAGGAAGGCAGGCAGGCAGGCCCGTAGGCACGCCCCTGGGCACCACCACCCCATCCCGTGGGGGCTCCTAGTGGGGGAGGTGGGCGTGGTGGAGGGCTCGGGTGGGAGCCTGGTTCCTCTGGGACTGCTTCCAAGCGGTGGGCTGTGTGGAGGTGGTGGGCGGATCTGTCCCCCCACCCCACCCCCGTGCCGGGACCCGGAGTGTCCTCCTCCCAGACCCCCGCCTGTGGAGCCAGGCAGGCAGCCAGGTGCGATGGAGCCCCGGTTGGTGGAGGGCAAGGCTAGCCTGGGCTGCCTGTCAGGCGAGACCTGCCTCTCTCATGTGAATCTTAGCTTCTTCTGGGGTCCTGGGAACCCCACTCGGGTGTTTCCCCCGGTGGGTTGGCAGCGTGCCTGAGGGCTGCGATGGCCGGGCGAATTGGCAGCCTTGCGGGCGAGGGGGAGTGGGAGGCGGAGGCGGAGGCGGAGGGGTCCGGGGGCCCGCCCCATGGGGGCCCGCGGCCGCAAAGGGCCTGCCTTTCAAAGGCCAAAAGGGGCAAAGGCAAAAAAAAAAGCCTACAGCACCCGGTATTCCCAGGCGGTCTCCCATCCAAGTACTAACCAGGCCCGACCCTGCTTAGCTTCCGAGATCAGACGAGATCGGGCGCGTTCAGGGTGGTATGGCCGTAGACGATGGCGCCCGGCCCGCGGAGCCTCAAGAGCCTCACCTCCGCCGCTGCCCTCAGCAGCTCACCCACCCACCCGCCGCCCCGGAGCCCGGCTCGCGCCCCACCCTGAACGCGACGGCACGCCAGCGAGGCCCTCCTCAGCCCTCTGCCCGCCTCCGTGGCCCGTGGTCCGTGGCCCGCAGCGGGGGCCCAGGGCCGGCAGTGGCCAGCGTTTCCCCGGGACCTTCTCCTCTCCCGGTCCTGCTTCATCGGCCGGACGCACTCTCCCACCGGGCACACCCGGCGGGCCCCTGGCACCTTGGCTCGCCCGCAAGCCTGCTCCTCCCTCTCCCTGGGCCTCGGGCGGGTCCGGTGTGCACGCGCCCGCACCTCCCGCTCCCCCGCTCGGCTTTCCACGGCTGCGGGCGCTGAAGCCTCAGGACCTTCTTCCTTCCAGGGCAGGGGCTGCCTTGGTTCCGCGACTCGCCCCACCCGTTGCCAGGTAGCCAGCCCCTGGTCTTTGTGCCAAGCAGGTTGGAGCCCTCCTCTGACCTGCAGGCCATTTCTGTGCCTTCGGGGGTCCTGGTGGGGAGGTGGAGGTGGGGGGGTGGGGAGTGGGGGTGAGGGTGGCCCTGCCCGGGCTGCGCTCTGCCACTTTCTTTCCTGGCTTCCCGGGGAGGGGAGGTGCCCAGGGAGGCGCAGGCAAGGCGGCCGGATCCTTCGGGTGGGTCATCCACCCGTCCAGACAGGGTGCTCACCCTCCTGACGGTGCTGCCCCGAGGTGGTGCCTGGACGGATGGGGTGCTCGCACCGACTGTCATCTCTCACCTTGGGGAACTGTCGGCTTCTCCTCCTCCTCCTCCTCCTCCTCCTCCTCCTCCCCCCCGTTGCTCCTTCCTACTCCTCTTCCTCCTCTCCCCAGGAGACACAGACAGACACAGACAGACAGACAGACAGACAGACAGACACACACACACACACACACACACACACAAAGGCATGCACAAACACACACGCACACACACACACATGCACGCCCATTCACACACCCTTCCCTACCTCCTGGATGGACCTTGGTTCCCTCTCTGGAACTTGGAATGCCAGCTCGTGGGCTCCAGGTTCTGCCCCCACCCCCACCCCACCCCCACGGAGAACCCGTCCATCCATTCCTCCGTGGCAGAAGCCTCCCTCCCCGGGAAGCGGCGGCGGCGGCGGCGGCGGCGGCGGCGGCGGCGGCGGCGGCAGCGATGATGATGAGCCGCCCCGCTCAGCCCGCCCGCCCGGGAGAAGGGAGAATGTCTCGCTGGAAGGCGAAGGCGCGCAAGATGATCCTGCGCCCATGGGTCCCAGCGAACTTGGAACTTGGGTCTTGGCGCTCTGCGCGTGCACGGTGGGGGCAGAGGCGGGTCCCGTCCGGGCCAGGCGTCTCTTGGACTATCTATCCTCGGTCCCACCCGGCCAGCGGGCCTCCTCCCACCTTGCCTGTGGAGAGTACTGTCCTCTGGAGAGTCCCGGACGAGGAAGGAAGCGTGTGTCTAGGCCCCGACTCCTCGGGAACATCTTCCCTTGCCAATGGATGAGACAGCTCGGGCAGGGCCCTGCAGCCACAAAGTCTGTCTGTCTGTCTGTCTGTCTTCACTGGATGGAGCGAGCACCCGTGCTCTAGCAAGGAGGGACGGCCGCACAGCCAAGCCAGAGCGTACAAAACCAGAGGCACAAACATGCGCACACTCGTGCACACATCCACACCCAGACACGGAGCCCGAGCCTCGCCACACACACATAAACGGGCAAGGATGTCCAGGGCAGGTTGGAACACGGGTCTCTTTGGCGCTCAGCTCCGTGGACGTTGGGGGTAGAGGCGGGTCACGGGGCCAGAATTCTCTTACTGCCCCGCGGCCACCCGGCCACGCACCCATCCAAAGCTGCCTCCATCACGGAAGAGCCAAGGGTCTGAGCGGGCGCGACGAAGGTCGCGCGGCTGGACCGGACTGTGTGCCGGGGGTCTGATGGCCTCTCAAACCCCAGCACGGACCCCTCCGCTCTGGGGGACCTGCTTCCGCGACAGACAGAGAATTCCCGCACCGCCGCCACCGCCTCCGACGCCGGCGCCTTAGTGGGACAGCGCCTGACCCGTGACTTCCTCTTGCCCTGGGACCACTAGGTTCCAGGTCGGGCCCATCTTGGACCCGGGTCCTCTGCTCGGCCACCGCACTACTGACTGACTCCTCTACTGGCCTGCGCCCAGGCCTTGGCCCCTCGGGTCGGGCTCGGGAAGCAACCAACTGTGGCTCTCTGGCATCCCATCCCACCGGCGACACGCGCAGCCACACCCACGGACACGTCGCAGCCCCCCAGGGCACCGCTTCACGTGGACTCACACTCATGCACGCACACACGTAGACCTCCACACACACGCTCGCCCACACGGAAACACACTCGGGCATGTGTGCCCCCGCACACGCACGCGCGCACACACACAGACACCCACGCACGAGCCAGGGTGCCTGCAGGCACAGAGGCCCGCGTGCGTGTGCGCCCGCAGGAACACACACACACACACACACACACATACACTTGCGTGAGATCCCCCCCCCAACACACAAAACATGCAAGGATGCAGGAATGAGGCTACACAGGCACACAAGATGACAATGCGGCCGATCCGAACACACAGACACACACACACACGCACACACGCACACAAGCACACACGCACACAGGCCCACACGCACTCCCACACGGGCCTACTCACCTGTGCATGTTGCTGGAGAGCTTCTCTCCAGGTTCCCCAAGCCCCGCAGTCCCACAATCCACTTATAAAATAATCACTCAGACGCTTGTATCACTTATAAACTGTATGGCCGTGGCAGGCTTCTTGTTAACTGTTCTTATATCTTAAATTAACCCATTTTTATAAATCTATAGCTTGCCACGTGGCTGGTGGCTTACCGGCTTCTTTACATGCTCTTCTCCTGGCGGTGGCTGCAGTGTCTCTCCCTCCTTCTTCCTGTTTCCCCAATTCTCCTCTCTCTTTGTCCCGCCTATACTTCCTGCCTGGTCACTGGCCATCAGTGTTTTATTTACATAGAGTAATATCCACAGCAATGCACGCACCCAAAGTAAACACACTCAGGGAGGCAGGAAGGCAGGCAGGCAGGCCCGTAGGCACGCCCCTGGGCACCACCACCCCATCCCGTGGGGGCTCCTAGTGGGGGAGGTGGGCGTGGTGGAGGGCTCGGGTGGGAGCCTGGTTCCTCTGGGACTGCTTCCAAGCGGTGGGCTGTGTGGAGGTGGTGGGCGGATCTGTCCCCCCACCCCACCCCCGTGCCGGGACCCGGAGTGTCCTCCTCCCAGACCCCCGCCTGTGGAGCCAGGCAGGCAGCCAGGTGCGATGGAGCCCCGGTTGGTGGAGGGCAAGGCTAGCCTGGGCTGCCTGTCAGGCGAGACCTGCCTCTCTCATGTGAATCTTAGCTTCTTCTGGGGTCCTGGGAACCCCACTCGGGTGTTTCCCCCGGTGGGTTGGCAGCGTGCCTGAGGGCTGCGATGGCCGGGCGAATTGGCAGCCTTGCGGGCGAGGGGGAGTGGGAGGCGGAGGCGGAGGCGGAGGGGTCCGGGGGCCCGCCCCATGGGGGCCCGCGGCCGCAAAGGGCCTGCCTTTCAAAGGCCAAAAGGGGCAAAGGCAAAAAAAAAAGCCTACAGCACCCGGTATTCCCAGGCGGTCTCCCATCCAAGTACTAACCAGGCCGGACCCTGCTTAGCTTCCGAGATCAGACGAGATCGGGCGCGTTCAGGGTGGTATGGCCGTAGACGATGGCGCCCGGCCCGCGGAGCCTCAAGAGCCTCACCTCCGCCGCTGCCCTCAGCAGCTCACCCACCCACCCGCCGCCCCGGAGCCCGGCTCGCGCCCCACCCTGAACGCGACGGCACGCCAGCGAGGCCCTCCTCAGCCCTCTGCCCGCCTCCGTGGCCCGTGGTCCGTGGCCCGCAGCGGGGGCCCAGGGCCGGCAGTGGCCAGCGTTTCCCCGGGACCTTCTCCTCTCCCGGTCCTGCTTCATCGGCCGGACGCACTCTCCCACCGGGCACACCCGGCGGGCCCCTGGCACCTTGGCTCGCCCGCAAGCCTGCTCCTCCCTCTCCCTGGGCCTCGGGCGGGTCCGGTGTGCACGCGCCCGCACCTCCCGCTCCCCCGCTCGGCTTTCCACGGCTGCGGGCGCTGAAGCCTCAGGACCTTCTTCCTTCCAGGGCAGGGGCTGCCTTGGTTCCGCGACTCGCCCCACCCGTTGCCAGGTAGCCAGCCCCTGGTCTTTGTGCCAAGCAGGTTGGAGCCCTCCTCTGACCTGCAGGCCATTTCTGTGCCTTCGGGGGTCCTGGTGGGGAGGTGGAGGTGGGGGGGTGGGGAGTGGGGGTGAGGGTGGCCCTGCCCGGGCTGCGCTCTGCCACTTTCTTTCCTGGCTTCCCGGGGAGGGGAGGTGCCCAGGGAGGCGCAGGCAAGGCGGCCGGATCCTTCGGGTGGGTCATCCACCCGTCCAGACAGGGTGCTCACCCTCCTGACGGTGCTGCCCCGAGGTGGTGCCTGGACGGATGGGGTGCTCGCACCGACTGTCATCTCTCACCTTGGGGAACTGTCGGCTTCTCCTCCTCCTCCTCCTCCTCCTCCTCCTCCTCCCCCCCGTTGCTCCTTCCTACTCCTCTTCCTCCTCTCCCCAGGAGACACAGACAGACACAGACAGACAGACAGACAGACAGACACACACACACACACACACACACACACACACAAAGGCATGCACAAACACACACGCACACACACACACATGCACGCCCATTCACACACCCTTCCCTACCTCCTGGATGGACCTTGGTTCCCTCTCTGGAACTTGGAATGCCAGCTCGTGGGCTCCAGGTTCTGCCCCCACCCCCACCCCACCCCCACGGAGAACCCGTCCATCCATTCCTCCGTGGCAGAAGCCTCCCTCCCCGGGAAGCGGCGGCGGCGGCGGCGGCGGCGGCGGCGGCGGCGGCGGCGGCAGCGATGATGATGAGCCGCCCCGCTCAGCCCGCCCGCCCGGGAGAAGGGAGAATGTCTCGCTGGAAGGCGAAGGCGCGCAAGATGATCCTGCGCCCATGGGTCCCAGCGAACTTGGAACTTGGGTCTTGGCGCTCTGCGCGTGCACGGTGGGGGCAGAGGCGGGTCCCGTCCGGGCCAGGCGTCTCTTGGACTATCTATCCTCGGTCCCACCCGGCCAGCGGGCCTCCTCCCACCTTGCCTGTGGAGAGTACTGTCCTCTGGAGAGTCCCGGACGAGGAAGGAAGCGTGTGTCTAGGCCCCGACTCCTCGGGAACATCTTCCCTTGCCAATGGATGAGACAGCTCGGGCAGGGCCCTGCAGCCACAAAGTCTGTCTGTCTGTCTGTCTGTCTTCACTGGATGGAGCGAGCACCCGTGCTCTAGCAAGGAGGGACGGCCGCACAGCCAAGCCAGAGCGTACAAAACCAGAGGCACAAACATGCGCACACTCGTGCACACATCCACACCCAGACACGGAGCCCGAGCCTCGCCACACACACATAAACGGGCAAGGATGTCCAGGGCAGGTTGGAACACGGGTCTCTTTGGCGCTCAGCTCCGTGGACGTTGGGGGTAGAGGCGGGTCACGGGGCCAGAATTCTCTTACTGCCCCGCGGCCACCCGGCCACGCACCCATCCAAAGCTGCCTCCATCACGGAAGAGCCAAGGGTCTGAGCGGGCGCGACGAAGGTCGCGCGGCTGGACCGGACTGTGTGCCGGGGGTCTGATGGCCTCTCAAACCCCAGCACGGACCCCTCCGCTCTGGGGGACCTGCTTCCGCGACAGACAGAGAATTCCCGCACCGCCGCCACCGCCTCCGACGCCGGCGCCTTAGTGGGACAGCGCCTGACCCGTGACTTCCTCTTGCCCTGGGACCACTAGGTTCCAGGTCGGGCCCATCTTGGACCCGGGTCCTCTGCTCGGCCACCGCACTACTGACTGACTCCTCTACTGGCCTGCGCCCAGGCCTTGGCCCCTCGGGTCGGGCTCGGGAAGCAACCAACTGTGGCTCTCTGGCATCCCATCCCACCGGCGACACGCGCAGCCACACCCACGGACACGTCGCAGCCCCCCAGGGCACCGCTTCACGTGGACTCACACTCATGCACGCACACACGTAGACCTCCACACACACGCTCGCCCACACGGAAACACACTCGGGCATGTGTGCCCCCGCACACGCACGCACGCGCACACACACAGACACCCACGCACGAGCCAGGGTGCCTGCAGGCACAGAGGCCCGCGTGCGTGTGCGCCCGCAGGAACACACACACACACACACACACACACACACACACACATACACTTGCGTGAGATCCCCCCCCCAACACACAAAACATGCAAGGATGCAGGAATGAGGCTACACAGGCACACAAGATGACAATGCGGCCGATCCGAACACACAGACACACACACACACGCACACACGCACACAAGCACACACGCACACAGGCCCACACGCACTCCCACACGGGCCTACTCACCTGTGCATGTTGCTGGAGAGCTTCTCTCCAGGTTCCCCAAGCCCCGCAGTCCCACAATCCACTTATAAAATAATCACTCAGACGCTTGTATCACTTATAAACTGTATGGCCGTGGCAGGCTTCTTGTTAACTGTTCTTATATCTTAAATTAACCCATTTTTATAAATCTATAGCTTGCCACGTGGCTGGTGGCTTACCGGCTTCTTTACATGCTCTTCTCCTGGCGGTGGCTGCAGTGTCTCTCCCTCCTTCTTCCTGTTTCCCCAATTCTCCTCTCTCTTTGTCCCGCCTATACTTCCTGCCTGGTCACTGGCCATCAGTGTTTTATTTACATAGAGTAATATCCACAGCAATGCACGCACCCAAAGTAAACACACTCAGGGAGGCAGGAAGGCAGGCAGGCAGGCCCGTAGGCACGCCCCTGGGCACCACCACCCCATCCCGTGGGGGCTCCTAGTGGGGGAGGTGGGCGTGGTGGAGGGCTCGGGTGGGAGCCTGGTTCCTCTGGGACTGCTTCCAAGCGGTGGGCTGTGTGGAGGTGGTGGGCGGATCTGTCCCCCCACCCCACCCCCGTGCCGGGACCCGGAGTGTCCTCCTCCCAGACCCCCGCCTGTGGAGCCAGGCAGGCAGCCAGGTGCGATGGAGCCCCGGTTGGTGGAGGGCAAGGCTAGCCTGGGCTGCCTGTCAGGCGAGACCTGCCTCTCTCATGTGAATCTTAGCTTCTTCTGGGGTCCTGGGAACCCCACTCGGGTGTTTCCCCCGGTGGGTTGGCAGCGTGCCTGAGGGCTGCGATGGCCGGGCGAATTGGCAGCCTTGCGGGCGAGGGGGAGTGGGAGGCGGAGGCGGAGGCGGAGGGGTCCGGGGGCCCGCCCCATGGGGGCCCGCGGCCGCAAAGGGCCTGCCTTTCAAAGGCCAAAAGGGGCAAAGGCAAAAAAAAAAGCCTACAGCACCCGGTATTCCCAGGCGGTCTCCCATCCAAGTACTAACCAGGCCGGACCCTGCTTAGCTTCCGAGATCAGACGAGATCGGGCGCGTTCAGGGTGGTATGGCCGTAGACGATGGCGCCCGGCCCGCGGAGCCTCAAGAGCCTCACCTCCGCCGCTGCCCTCAGCAGCTCACCCACCCACCCGCCGCCCCTGAGCCCGGCTCGCGCCCCACCCTGAACGCGACGGCACGCCAGCGAGGCCCTCCTCAGCCCTCTGCCCGCCTCCGTGGCCCGTGGTCCGTGGCCCGCAGCGGGGGCCCAGGGCCGGCAGTGGCCAGCGTTTCCCCGGGACCTTCTCCTCTCCCGGTCCTGCTTCATCGGCCGGACGCACTCTCCCACCGGGCACACCCGGCGGGCCCCTGGCACCTTGGCTCGCCCGCAAGCCTGCTCCTCCCTCTCCCTGGGCCTCGGGCGGGTCCGGTGTGCACGCGCCCGCACCTCCCGCTCCCCCGCTCGGCTTTCCACGGCTGCGGGCGCTGAAGCCTCAGGACCTTCTTCCTTCCAGGGCAGGGGCTGCCTTGGTTCCGCGACTCGCCCCACCCGTTGCCAGGTAGCCAGCCCCTGGTCTTTGTGCCAAGCAGGTTGGAGCCCTCCTCTGACCTGCAGGCCATTTCTGTGCCTTCGGGGGTCCTGGTGGGGAGGTGGAGGTGGGGGGGTGGGGAGTGGGGGTGAGGGTGGCCCTGCCCGGGCTGCGCTCTGCCACTTTCTTTCCTGGCTTCCCGGGGAGGGGAGGTGCCCAGGGAGGCGCAGGCAAGGCGGCCGGATCCTTCGGGTGGGTCATCCACCCGTCCAGACAGGGTGCTCACCCTCCTGACGGTGCTGCCCCGAGGTGGTGCCTGGACGGATGGGGTGCTCGCACCGACTGTCATCTCTCACCTTGGGGAACTGTCGGCTTCTCCTCCTCCTCCTCCTCCTCCTCCTCCTCCCCCCCGTTGCTCCTTCCTACTCCTCTTCCTCCTCTCCCCAGGAGACACAGACAGACACAGACAGACAGACAGACAGACAGACAGACACACACACACACACACACACACACACAAAGGCATGCACAAACACACACGCACACACACACACATGCACGCCCATTCACACACCCTTCCCTACCTCCTGGATGGACCTTGGTTCCCTCTCTGGAACTTGGAATGCCAGCTCGTGGGCTCCAGGTTCTGCCCCCACCCCCACCCCACCCCCACGGAGAACCCGTCCATCCATTCCTCCGTGGCAGAAGCCTCCCTCCCCGGGAAGCGGCGGCGGCGGCGGCGGCGGCGGCGGCGGCGGCGGCGGCGGCAGCGATGATGATGAGCCGCCCCGCTCAGCCCGCCCGCCCGGGAGAAGGGAGAATGTCTCGCTGGAAGGCGAAGGCGCGCAAGATGATCCTGCGCCCATGGGTCCCAGCGAACTTGGAACTTGGGTCTTGGCGCTCTGCGCGTGCACGGTGGGGGCAGAGGCGGGTCCCGTCCGGGCCAGGCGTCTCTTGGACTATCTATCCTCGGTCCCACCCGGCCAGCGGGCCTCCTCCCACCTTGCCTGTGGAGAGTACTGTCCTCTGGAGAGTCCCGGACGAGGAAGGAAGCGTGTGTCTAGGCCCCGACTCCTCGGGAACATCTTCCCTTGCCAATGGATGAGACAGCTCGGGCAGGGCCCTGCAGCCACAAAGTCTGTCTGTCTGTCTGTCTGTCTTCACTGGATGGAGCGAGCACCCGTGCTCTAGCAAGGAGGGACGGCCGCACAGCCAAGCCAGAGCGTACAAAACCAGAGGCACAAACATGCGCACACTCGTGCACACATCCACACCCAGACACGGAGCCCGAGCCTCGCCACACACACATAAACGGGCAAGGATGTCCAGGGCAGGTTGGAACACGGGTCTCTTTGGCGCTCAGCTCCGTGGACGTTGGGGGTAGAGGCGGGTCACGGGGCCAGAATTCTCTTACTGCCCCGCGGCCACCCGGCCACGCACCCATCCAAAGCTGCCTCCATCACGGAAGAGCCAAGGGTCTGAGCGGGCGCGACGAAGGTCGCGCGGCTGGACCGGACTGTGTGCCGGGGGTCTGATGGCCTCTCAAACCCCAGCACGGACCCCTCCGCTCTGGGGGACCTGCTTCCGCGACAGACAGAGAATTCCCGCACCGCCGCCACCGCCTCCGACGCCGGCGCCTTAGTGGGACAGCGCCTGACCCGTGACTTCCTCTTGCCCTGGGACCACTAGG
Organism: Peromyscus maniculatus bairdii; assembly: GCF_049852395.1. Lineage (NCBI taxonomy): Eukaryota > Metazoa > Chordata > Mammalia > Rodentia > Cricetidae > Peromyscus > Peromyscus maniculatus. The sequence goes on from NC_134856.1 coordinate 57,150,065, forward strand.
TTCCAGGTCGGGCCCATCTTGGACCCGGGTCCTCTGCTCGGCCACCGCACTACTGACTGACTCCTCTACTGGCCTGCGCCCAGGCCTTGGCCCCTCGGGTCGGGCTCGGGAAGCAACCAACTGTGGCTCTCTGGCATCCCATCCCACCGGCGACACGCGCAGCCACACCCACGGACACGTCGCAGCCCCCCAGGGCACCGCTTCACGTGGACTCACACTCATGCACGCACACACGTAGACCTCCACACACACGCTCGCCCACACGGAAACACACTCGGGCATGTGTGCCCCCGCACACGCACGCACGCGCACACACACAGACACCCACGCACGAGCCAGGGTGCCTGCAGGCACAGAGGCCCGCGTGCGTGTGCGCCCGCAGGAACACACACACACACACACACACACACACACACACACATACACTTGCGTGAGATCCCCCCCCCAACACACAAAACATGCAAGGATGCAGGAATGAGGCTACACAGGCACACAAGATGACAATGCGGCCGATCCGAACACACAGACACACACACACACGCACACACGCACACAAGCACACACGCACACAGGCCCACACGCACTCCCACACGGGCCTACTCACCTGTGCATGTTGCTGGAGAGCTTCTCTCCAGGTTCCCCAAGCCCCGCAGTCCCACAATCCACTTATAAAATAATCACTCAGACGCTTGTATCACTTATAAACTGTATGGCCGTGGCAGGCTTCTTGTTAACTGTTCTTATATCTTAAATTAACCCATTTTTATAAATCTATAGCTTGCCACGTGGCTGGTGGCTTACCGGCTTCTTTACATGCTCTTCTCCTGGCGGTGGCTGCAGTGTCTCTCCCTCCTTCTTCCTGTTTCCCCAATTCTCCTCTCTCTTTGTCCCGCCTATACTTCCTGCCTGGTCACTGGCCATCAGTGTTTTATTTACATAGAGTAATATCCACAGCAATGCACGCACCCAAAGTAAACACACTCAGGGAGGCAGGAAGGCAGGCAGGCAGGCCCGTAGGCACGCCCCTGGGCACCACCACCCCATCCCGTGGGGGCTCCTAGTGGGGGAGGTGGGCGTGGTGGAGGGCTCGGGTGGGAGCCTGGTTCCTCTGGGACTGCTTCCAAGCGGTGGGCTGTGTGGAGGTGGTGGGCGGATCTGTCCCCCCACCCCACCCCCGTGCCGGGACCCGGAGTGTCCTCCTCCCAGACCCCCGCCTGTGGAGCCAGGCAGGCAGCCAGGTGCGATGGAGCCCCGGTTGGTGGAGGGCAAGGCTAGCCTGGGCTGCCTGTCAGGCGAGACCTGCCTCTCTCATGTGAATCTTAGCTTCTTCTGGGGTCCTGGGAACCCCACTCGGGTGTTTCCCCCGGTGGGTTGGCAGCGTGCCTGAGGGCTGCGATGGCCGGGCGAATTGGCAGCCTTGCGGGCGAGGGGGAGTGGGAGGCGGAGGCGGAGGCGGAGGGGTCCGGGGGCCCGCCCCATGGGGGCCCGCGGCCGCAAAGGGCCTGCCTTTCAAAGGCCAAAAGGGGCAAAGGCAAAAAAAAAAGCCTACAGCACCCGGTATTCCCAGGCGGTCTCCCATCCAAGTACTAACCAGGCCGGACCCTGCTTAGCTTCCGAGATCAGACGAGATCGGGCGCGTTCAGGGTGGTATGGCCGTAGACGATGGCGCCCGGCCCGCGGAGCCTCAAGAGCCTCACCTCCGCCGCTGCCCTCAGCAGCTCACCCACCCACCCGCCGCCCCTGAGCCCGGCTCGCGCCCCACCCTCAACGCGACGGCACGCCAGCGAGGCCCTCCTCAGCCCTCTGCCCGCCTCCGTGGCCCGTGGTCCGTGGCCCGCAGCGGGGGCCCAGGGCCGGCAGTGGCCAGCGTTTCCCCGGGACCTTCTCCTCTCCCGGTCCTGCTTCATCGGCCGGACGCACTCTCCCACCGGGCACACCCGGCGGGCCCCTGGCACCTTGGCTCGCCCGCAAGCCTGCTCCTCCCTCTCCCTGGGCCTCGGGCGGGTCCGGTGTGCACGCGCCCGCACCTCCCGCTCCCCCGCTCGGCTTTCCACGGCTGCGGGCGCTGAAGCCTCAGGACCTTCTTCCTTCCAGGGCAGGGGCTGCCTTGGTTCCGCGACTCGCCCCACCCGTTGCCAGGTAGCCAGCCCCTGGTCTTTGTGCCAAGCAGGTTGGAGCCCTCCTCTGACCTGCAGGCCATTTCTGTGCCTTCGGGGGTCCTGGTGGGGAGGTGGAGGTGGGGGGGTGGGGAGTGGGGGTGAGGGTGGCCCTGCCCGGGCTGCGCTCTGCCACTTTCTTTCCTGGCTTCCCGGGGAGGGGAGGTGCCCAGGGAGGCGCAGGCAAGGCGGCCGGATCCTTCGGGTGGGTCATCCACCCGTCCAGACAGGGTGCTCACCCTCCTGACGGTGCTGCCCCGAGGTGGTGCCTGGACGGATGGGGTGCTCGCACCGACTGTCATCTCTCACCTTGGGGAACTGTCGGCTTCTCCTCCTCCTCCTCCTCCTCCTCCTCCTCCCCCCCGTTGCTCCTTCCTACTCCTCTTCCTCCTCTCCCCAGGAGACACAGACAGACACAGACAGACAGACAGACAGACAGACAGACACACACACACACACACACACACACACAAAGGCATGCACAAACACACACGCACACACACACACATGCACGCCCATTCACACACCCTTCCCTACCTCCTGGATGGACCTTGGTTCCCTCTCTGGAACTTGGAATGCCAGCTCGTGGGCTCCAGGTTCTGCCCCCACCCCCACCCCACCCCCACGGAGAACCCGTCCATCCATTCCTCCGTGGCAGAAGCCTCCCTCCCCGGGAAGCGGCGGCGGCGGCGGCGGCGGCGGCGGCGGCGGCGGCGGCGGCAGCGATGATGATGAGCCGCCCCGCTCAGCCCGCCCGCCCGGGAGAAGGGAGAATGTCTCGCTGGAAGGCGAAGGCGCGCAAGATGATCCTGCGCCCATGGGTCCCAGCGAACTTGGAACTTGGGTCTTGGCGCTCTGCGCGTGCACGGTGGGGGCAGAGGCGGGTCCCGTCCGGGCCAGGCGTCTCTTGGACTATCTATCCTCGGTCCCACCCGGCCAGCGGGCCTCCTCCCACCTTGCCTGTGGAGAGTACTGTCCTCTGGAGAGTCCCGGACGAGGAAGGAAGCGTGTGTCTAGGCCCCGACTCCTCGGGAACATCTTCCCTTGCCAATGGATGAGACAGCTCGGGCAGGGCCCTGCAGCCACAAAGTCTGTCTGTCTGTCTGTCTGTCTTCACTGGATGGAGCGAGCACCCGTGCTCTAGCAAGGAGGGACGGCCGCACAGCCAAGCCAGAGCGTACAAAACCAGAGGCACAAACATGCGCACACTCGTGCACACATCCACACCCAGACACGGAGCCCGAGCCTCGCCACACACACATAAACGGGCAAGGATGTCCAGGGCAGGTTGGAACACGGGTCTCTTTGGCGCTCAGCTCCGTGGACGTTGGGGGTAGAGGCGGGTCACGGGGCCAGAATTCTCTTACTGCCCCGCGGCCACCCGGCCACGCACCCATCCAAAGCTGCCTCCATCACGGAAGAGCCAAGGGTCTGAGCGGGCGCGACGAAGGTCGCGCGGCTGGACCGGACTGTGTGCCGGGGGTCTGATGGCCTCTCAAACCCCAGCACGGACCCCTCCGCTCTGGGGGACCTGCTTCCGCGACAGACAGAGAATTCCCGCACCGCCGCCACCGCCTCCGACGCCGGCGCCTTAGTGGGACAGCGCCTGACCCGTGACTTCCTCTTGCCCTGGGACCACTAGGTTCCAGGTCGGGCCCATCTTGGACCCGGGTCCTCTGCTCGGCCACCGCACTACTGACTGACTCCTCTACTGGCCTGCGCCCAGGCCTTGGCCCCTCGGGTCGGGCTCGGGAAGCAACCAACTGTGGCTCTCTGGCATCCCATCCCACCGGCGACACGCGCAGCCACACCCACGGACACGTCGCAGCCCCCCAGGGCACCGCTTCACGTGGACTCACACTCATGCACGCACACACGTAGACCTCCACACACACGCTCGCCCACACGGAAACACACTCGGGCATGTGTGCCCCCGCACACGCACGCACGCGCACACACACAGACACCCACGCACGAGCCAGGGTGCCTGCAGGCACAGAGGCCCGCGTGCGTGTGCGCCCGCAGGAACACACACACACACACACACACACACACACACACACATACACTTGCGTGAGATCCCCCCCCCAACACACAAAACATGCAAGGATGCAGGAATGAGGCTACACAGGCACACAAGATGACAATGCGGCCGATCCGAACACACAGACACACACACACACGCACACACGCACACAAGCACACACGCACACAGGCCCACACGCACTCCCACACGGGCCTACTCACCTGTGCATGTTGCTGGAGAGCTTCTCTCCAGGTTCCCCAAGCCCCGCAGTCCCACAATCCACTTATAAAATAATCACTCAGACGCTTGTATCACTTATAAACTGTATGGCCGTGGCAGGCTTCTTGTTAACTGTTCTTATATCTTAAATTAACCCATTTTTATAAATCTATAGCTTGCCACGTGGCTGGTGGCTTACCGGCTTCTTTACATGCTCTTCTCCTGGCGGTGGCTGCAGTGTCTCTCCCTCCTTCTTCCTGTTTCCCCAATTCTCCTCTCTCTTTGTCCCGCCTATACTTCCTGCCTGGTCACTGGCCATCAGTGTTTTATTTACATAGAGTAATATCCACAGCAATGCACGCACCCAAAGTAAACACACTCAGGGAGGCAGGAAGGCAGGCAGGCAGGCCCGTAGGCACGCCCCTGGGCACCACCACCCCATCCCGTGGGGGCTCCTAGTGGGGGAGGTGGGCGTGGTGGAGGGCTCGGGTGGGAGCCTGGTTCCTCTGGGACTGCTTCCAAGCGGTGGGCTGTGTGGAGGTGGTGGGCGGATCTGTCCCCCCACCCCACCCCCGTGCCGGGACCCGGAGTGTCCTCCTCCCAGACCCCCGCCTGTGGAGCCAGGCAGGCAGCCAGGTGCGATGGAGCCCCGGTTGGTGGAGGGCAAGGCTAGCCTGGGCTGCCTGTCAGGCGAGACCTGCCTCTCTCATGTGAATCTTAGCTTCTTCTGGGGTCCTGGGAACCCCACTCGGGTGTTTCCCCCGGTGGGTTGGCAGCGTGCCTGAGGGCTGCGATGGCCGGGCGAATTGGCAGCCTTGCGGGCGAGGGGGAGTGGGAGGCGGAGGCGGAGGCGGAGGGGTCCGGGGGCCCGCCCCATGGGGGCCCGCGGCCGCAAAGGGCCTGCCTTTCAAAGGCCAAAAGGGGCAAAGGCAAAAAAAAAAGCCTACAGCACCCGGTATTCCCAGGCGGTCTCCCATCCAAGTACTAACCAGGCCGGACCCTGCTTAGCTTCCGAGATCAGACGAGATCGGGCGCGTTCAGGGTGGTATGGCCGTAGACGATGGCGCCCGGCCCGCGGAGCCTCAAGAGCCTCACCTCCGCCGCTGCCCTCAGCAGCTCACCCACCCACCCGCCGCCCCTGAGCCCGGCTCGCGCCCCACCCTCAACGCGACGGCACGCCAGCGAGGCCCTCCTCAGCCCTCTGCCCGCCTCCGTGGCCCGTGGTCCGTGGCCCGCAGCGGGGGCCCAGGGCCGGCAGTGGCCAGCGTTTCCCCGGGACCTTCTCCTCTCCCGGTCCTGCTTCATCGGCCGGACGCACTCTCCCACCGGGCACACCCGGCGGGCCCCTGGCACCTTGGCTCGCCCGCAAGCCTGCTCCTCCCTCTCCCTGGGCCTCGGGCGGGTCCGGTGTGCACGCGCCCGCACCTCCCGCTCCCCCGCTCGGCTTTCCACGGCTGCGGGCGCTGAAGCCTCAGGACCTTCTTCCTTCCAGGGCAGGGGCTGCCTTGGTTCCGCGACTCGCCCCACCCGTTGCCAGGTAGCCAGCCCCTGGTCTTTGTGCCAAGCAGGTTGGAGCCCTCCTCTGACCTGCAGGCCATTTCTGTGCCTTCGGGGGTCCTGGTGGGGAGGTGGAGGTGGGGGGGTGGGGAGTGGGGGTGAGGGTGGCCCTGCCCGGGCTGCGCTCTGCCACTTTCTTTCCTGGCTTCCCGGGGAGGGGAGGTGCCCAGGGAGGCGCAGGCAAGGCGGCCGGATCCTTCGGGTGGGTCATCCACCCGTCCAGACAGGGTGCTCACCCTCCTGACGGTGCTGCCCCGAGGTGGTGCCTGGACGGATGGGGTGCTCGCACCGACTGTCATCTCTCACCTTGGGGAACTGTCGGCTTCTCCTCCTCCTCCTCCTCCTCCTCCTCCTCCCCCCCGTTGCTCCTTCCTACTCCTCTTCCTCCTCTCCCCAGGAGACACAGACAGACACAGACAGACAGACAGACAGACAGACAGACACACACACACACACACACACACACACAAAGGCATGCACAAACACACACGCACACACACACACATGCACGCCCATTCACACACCCTTCCCTACCTCCTGGATGGACCTTGGTTCCCTCTCTGGAACTTGGAATGCCAGCTCGTGGGCTCCAGGTTCTGCCCCCACCCCCACCCCACCCCCACGGAGAACCCGTCCATCCATTCCTCCGTGGCAGAAGCCTCCCTCCCCGGGAAGCGGCGGCGGCGGCGGCGGCGGCGGCGGCGGCGGCGGCGGCGGCAGCGATGATGATGAGCCGCCCCGCTCAGCCCGCCCGCCCGGGAGAAGGGAGAATGTCTCGCTGGAAGGCGAAGGCGCGCAAGATGATCCTGCGCCCATGGGTCCCAGCGAACTTGGAACTTGGGTCTTGGCGCTCTGCGCGTGCACGGTGGGGGCAGAGGCGGGTCCCGTCCGGGCCAGGCGTCTCTTGGACTATCTATCCTCGGTCCCACCCGGCCAGCGGGCCTCCTCCCACCTTGCCTGTGGAGAGTACTGTCCTCTGGAGAGTCCCGGACGAGGAAGGAAGCGTGTGTCTAGGCCCCGACTCCTCGGGAACATCTTCCCTTGCCAATGGATGAGACAGCTCGGGCAGGGCCCTGCAGCCACAAAGTCTGTCTGTCTGTCTGTCTGTCTTCACTGGATGGAGCGAGCACCCGTGCTCTAGCAAGGAGGGACGGCCGCACAGCCAAGCCAGAGCGTACAAAACCAGAGGCACAAACATGCGCACACTCGTGCACACATCCACACCCAGACACGGAGCCCGAGCCTCGCCACACACACATAAACGGGCAAGGATGTCCAGGGCAGGTTGGAACACGGGTCTCTTTGGCGCTCAGCTCCGTGGACGTTGGGGGTAGAGGCGGGTCACGGGGCCAGAATTCTCTTACTGCCCCGCGGCCACCCGGCCACGCACCCATCCAAAGCTGCCTCCATCACGGAAGAGCCAAGGGTCTGAGCGGGCGCGACGAAGGTCGCGCGGCTGGACCGGACTGTGTGCCGGGGGTCTGATGGCCTCTCAAACCCCAGCACGGACCCCTCCGCTCTGGGGGACCTGCTTCCGCGACAGACAGAGAATTCCCGCACCGCCGCCACCGCCTCCGACGCCGGCGCCTTAGTGGGACAGCGCCTGACCCGTGACTTCCTCTTGCCCTGGGACCACTAGGTTCCAGGTCGGGCCCATCTTGGACCCGGGTCCTCTGCTCGGCCACCGCACTACTGACTGACTCCTCTACTGGCCTGCGCCCAGGCCTTGGCCCCTCGGGTCGGGCTCGGGAAGCAACCAACTGTGGCTCTCTGGCATCCCATCCCACCGGCGACACGCGCAGCCACACCCACGGACACGTCGCAGCCCCCCAGGGCACCGCTTCACGTGGACTCACACTCATGCACGCACACACGTAGACCTCCACACACACGCTCGCCCACACGGAAACACACTCGGGCATGTGTGCCCCCGCACACGCACGCACGCGCACACACACAGACACCCACGCACGAGCCAGGGTGCCTGCAGGCACAGAGGCCCGCGTGCGTGTGCGCCCGCAGGAACACACACACACACACACACACACACACACACACACATACACTTGCGTGAGATCCCCCCCCCAACACACAAAACATGCAAGGATGCAGGAATGAGGCTACACAGGCACACAAGATGACAATGCGGCCGATCCGAACACACAGACACACACACACACGCACACACGCACACAAGCACACACGCACACAGGCCCACACGCACTCCCACACGGGCCTACTCACCTGTGCATGTTGCTGGAGAGCTTCTCTCCAGGTTCCCCAAGCCCCGCAGTCCCACAATCCACTTATAAAATAATCACTCAGACGCTTGTATCACTTATAAACTGTATGGCCGTGGCAGGCTTCTTGTTAACTGTTCTTATATCTTAAATTAACCCATTTTTATAAATCTATAGCTTGCCACGTGGCTGGTGGCTTACCGGCTTCTTTACATGCTCTTCTCCTGGCGGTGGCTGCAGTGTCTCTCCCTCCTTCTTCCTGTTTCCCCAATTCTCCTCTCTCTTTGTCCCGCCTATACTTCCTGCCTGGTCACTGGCCATCAGTGTTTTATTTACATAGAGTAATATCCACAGCAATGCACGCACCCAAAGTAAACACACTCAGGGAGGCAGGAAGGCAGGCAGGCAGGCCCGTAGGCACGCCCCTGGGCACCACCACCCCATCCCGTGGGGGCTCCTAGTGGGGGAGGTGGGCGTGGTGGAGGGCTCGGGTGGGAGCCTGGTTCCTCTGGGACTGCTTCCAAGCGGTGGGCTGTGTGGAGGTGGTGGGCGGATCTGTCCCCCCACCCCACCCCCGTGCCGGGACCCGGAGTGTCCTCCTCCCAGACCCCCGCCTGTGGAGCCAGGCAGGCAGCCAGGTGCGATGGAGCCCCGGTTGGTGGAGGGCAAGGCTAGCCTGGGCTGCCTGTCAGGCGAGACCTGCCTCTCTCATGTGAATCTTAGCTTCTTCTGGGGTCCTGGGAACCCCACTCGGGTGTTTCCCCCGGTGGGTTGGCAGCGTGCCTGAGGGCTGCGATGGCCGGGCGAATTGGCAGCCTTGCGGGCGAGGGGGAGTGGGAGGCGGAGGCGGAGGCGGAGGGGTCCGGGGGCCCGCCCCATGGGGGCCCGCGGCCGCAAAGGGCCTGCCTTTCAAAGGCCAAAAGGGGCAAAGGCAAAAAAAAAAGCCTACAGCACCCGGTATTCCCAGGCGGTCTCCCATCCAAGTACTAACCAGGCCCGACCCTGCTTAGCTTCCGAGATCAGACGAGATCGGGCGCGTTCAGGGTGGTATGGCCGTAGACGATGGCGCCCGGCCCGCGGAGCCTCAAGAGCCTCACCTCCGCCGCTGCCCTCAGCAGCTCACCCACCCACCCGCCGCCCCGGAGCCCGGCTCGCGCCCCACCCTGAACGCGACGGCACGCCAGCGAGGCCCTCCTCAGCCCTCTGCCCGCCTCCGTGGCCCGTGGTCCGTGGCCCGCAGCGGGGGCCCAGGGCCGGCAGTGGCCAGCGTTTCCCCGGGACCTTCTCCTCTCCCGGTCCTGCTTCATCGGCCGGACGCACTCTCCCACCGGGCACACCCGGCGGGCCCCTGGCACCTTGGCTCGCCCGCAAGCCTGCTCCTCCCTCTCCCTGGGCCTCGGGCGGGTCCGGTGTGCACGCGCCCGCACCTCCCGCTCCCCCGCTCGGCTTTCCACGGCTGCGGGCGCTGAAGCCTCAGGACCTTCTTCCTTCCAGGGCAGGGGCTGCCTTGGTTCCGCGACTCGCCCCACCCGTTGCCAGGTAGCCAGCCCCTGGTCTTTGTGCCAAGCAGGTTGGAGCCCTCCTCTGACCTGCAGGCCATTTCTGTGCCTTCGGGGGTCCTGGTGGGGAGGTGGAGGTGGGGGGGTGGGGAGTGGGGGTGAGGGTGGCCCTGCCCGGGCTGCGCTCTGCCACTTTCTTTCCTGGCTTCCCGGGGAGGGGAGGTGCCCAGGGAGGCGCAGGCAAGGCGGCCGGATCCTTCGGGTGGGTCATCCACCCGTCCAGACAGGGTGCTCACCCTCCTGACGGTGCTGCCCCGAGGTGGTGCCTGGACGGATGGGGTGCTCGCACCGACTGTCATCTCTCACCTTGGGGAACTGTCGGCTTCTCCTCCTCCTCCTCCTCCTCCTCCTCCTCCTCCCCCCCGTTGCTCCTTCCTACTCCTCTTCCTCCTCTCCCCAGGAGACACAGACAGACACAGACAGACAGACAGACAGACAGACAGACACACACACACACACACACACACACACAAAGGCATGCACAAACACACACGCACACACACACACATGCACGCCCATTCACACACCCTTCCCTACCTCCTGGATGGACCTTGGTTCCCTCTCTGGAACTTGGAATGCCAGCTCGTGGGCTCCAGGTTCTGCCCCCACCCCCACCCCACCCCCACGGAGAACCCGTCCATCCATTCCTCCGTGGCAGAAGCCTCCCTCCCCGGGAAGCGGCGGCGGCGGCGGCGGCGGCGGCGGCGGCGGCGGCGGCGGCAGCGATGATGATGAGCCGCCCCGCTCAGCCCGCCCGCCCGGGAGAAGGGAGAATGTCTCGCTGGAAGGCGAAGGCGCGCAAGATGATCCTGCGCCCATGGGTCCCAGCGAACTTGGAACTTGGGTCTTGGCGCTCTGCGCGTGCACGGTGGGGGCAGAGGCGGGTCCCGTCCGGGCCAGGCGTCTCTTGGACTATCTATCCTCGGTCCCACCCGGCCAGCGGGCCTCCTCCCACCTTGCCTGTGGAGAGTACTGTCCTCTGGAGAGTCCCGGACGAGGAAGGAAGCGTGTGTCTAGGCCCCGACTCCTCGGGAACATCTTCCCTTGCCAATGGATGAGACAGCTCGGGCAGGGCCCTGCAGCCACAAAGTCTGTCTGTCTGTCTGTCTGTCTTCACTGGATGGAGCGAGCACCCGTGCTCTAGCAAGGAGGGACGGCCGCACAGCCAAGCCAGAGCGTACAAAACCAGAGGCACAAACATGCGCACACTCGTGCACACATCCACACCCAGACACGGAGCCCGAGCCTCGCCACACACACATAAACGGGCAAGGATGTCCAGGGCAGGTTGGAACACGGGTCTCTTTGGCGCTCAGCTCCGTGGACGTTGGGGGTAGAGGCGGGTCACGGGGCCAGAATTCTCTTACTGCCCCGCGGCCACCCGGCCACGCACCCATCCAAAGCTGCCTCCATCACGGAAGAGCCAAGGGTCTGAGCGGGCGCGACGAAGGTCGCGCGGCTGGACCGGACTGTGTGCCGGGGGTCTGATGGCCTCTCAAACCCCAGCACGGACCCCTCCGCTCTGGGGGACCTGCTTCCGCGACAGACAGAGAATTCCCGCACCGCCGCCACCGCCTCCGACGCCGGCGCCTCAGTGGGACAGCGCCTGACCCGTGACTTCCTCTTGCCCTGGGACCACTAGGTTCCAGGTCGGGCCCATCTTGGACCCGGGTCCTCTGCTCGGCCACCGCACTACTGACTGACTCCTCTACTGGCCTGCGCCCAGGCCTTGGCCCCTCGGGTCGGGCTCGGGAAGCAACCAACTGTGGCTCTCTGGCATCCCATCCCACCGGCGACACGCGCAGCCACACCCACGGACACGTCGCAGCCCCCCAGGGCACCGCTTCACGTGGACTCACACTCATGCACGCACACACGTAGACCTCCACACACACGCTCGCCCACACGGAAACACACTCGGGCATGTGTGCCCCCGCACACGCACGCACGCGCACACACACAGACACCCACGCACGAGCCAGGGTGCCTGCAGGCACAGAGGCCCGCGTGCGTGTGCGCCCGCAGGAACACACACACACACACACACACACACACACACACACATACACTTGCGTGAGATCCCCCCCCCAACACACAAAACATGCAAGGATGCAGGAATGAGGCTACACAGGCACACAAGATGACAATGCGGCCGATCCGAACACACAGACACACACACACACGCACACACGCACACAAGCACACACGCACACAGGCCCACACGCACTCCCACACGGGCCTACTCACCTGTGCATGTTGCTGGAGAGCTTCTCTCCAGGTTCCCCAAGCCCCGCAGTCCCACAATCCACTTATAAAATAATCACTCAGACGCTTGTATCACTTATAAACTGTATGGCCGTGGCAGGCTTCTTGTTAACTGTTCTTATATCTTAAATTAACCCATTTTTATAAATCTATAGCTTGCCACGTGGCTGGTGGCTTACCGGCTTCTTTACATGCTCTTCTCCTGGCGGTGGCTGCAGTGTCTCTCCCTCCTTCTTCCTGTTTCCCCAATTCTCCTCTCTCTTTGTCCCGCCTATACTTCCTGCCTGGTCACTGGCCATCAGTGTTTTATTTACATAGAGTAATATCCACAGCAATGCACGCACCCAAAGTAAACACACTCAGGGAGGCAGGAAGGCAGGCAGGCAGGCCCGTAGGCACGCCCCTGGGCACCACCACCCCATCCCGTGGGGGCTCCTAGTGGGGGAGGTGGGCGTGGTGGAGGGCTCGGGTGGGAGCCTGGTTCCTCTGGGACTGCTTCCAAGCGGTGGGCTGTGTGGAGGTGGTGGGCGGATCTGTCCCCCCACCCCACCCCCGTGCCGGGACCCGGAGTGTCCTCCTCCCAGACCCCCGCCTGTGGAGCCAGGCAGGCAGCCAGGTGCGATGGAGCCCCGGTTGGTGGAGGGCAAGGCTAGCCTGGGCTGCCTGTCAGGCGAGACCTGCCTCTCTCATGTGAATCTTAGCTTCTTCTGGGGTCCTGGGAACCCCACTCGGGTGTTTCCCCCGGTGGGTTGGCAGCGTGCCTGAGGGCTGCGATGGCCGGGCGAATTGGCAGCCTTGCGGGCGAGGGGGAGTGGGAGGCGGAGGCGGAGGCGGAGGGGTCCGGGGGCCCGCCCCATGGGGGCCCGCGGCCGCAAAGGGCCTGCCTTTCAAAGGCCAAAAGGGGCAAAGGCAAAAAAAAAAGCCTACAGCACCCGGTATTCCCAGGCGGTCTCCCATCCAAGTACTAACCAGGCCCGACCCTGCTTAGCTTCCGAGATCAGACGAGATCGGGCGCGTTCAGGGTGGTATGGCCGTAGACGATGGCGCCCGGCCCGCGGAGCCTCAAGAGCCTCACCTCCGCCGCTGCCCTCAGCAGCTCACCCACCCACCCGCCGCCCCGGAGCCCGGCTCGCGCCCCACCCTGAACGCGACGGCACGCCAGCGAGGCCCTCCTCAGCCCTCTGCCCGCCTCCGTGGCCCGTGGTCCGTGGCCCGCAGCGGGGGCCCAGGGCCGGCAGTGGCCAGCGTTTCCCCGGGACCTTCTCCTCTCCCGGTCCTGCTTCATCGGCCGGACGCACTCTCCCACCGGGCACACCCGGCGGGCCCCTGGCACCTTGGCTCGCCCGCAAGCCTGCTCCTCCCTCTCCCTGGGCCTCGGGCGGGTCCGGTGTGCACGCGCCCGCACCTCCCGCTCCCCCGCTCGGCTTTCCACGGCTGCGGGCGCTGAAGCCTCAGGACCTTCTTCCTTCCAGGGCAGGGGCTGCCTTGGTTCCGCGACTCGCCCCACCCGTTGCCAGGTAGCCAGCCCCTGGTCTTTGTGCCAAGCAGGTTGGAGCCCTCCTCTGACCTGCAGGCCATTTCTGTGCCTTCGGGGGTCCTGGTGGGGAGGTGGAGGTGGGGGGGTGGGGAGTGGGGGTGAGGGTGGCCCTGCCCGGGCTGCGCTCTGCCACTTTCTTTCCTGGCTTCCCGGGGAGGGGAGGTGCCCAGGGAGGCGCAGGCAAGGCGGCCGGATCCTTCGGGTGGGTCATCCACCCGTCCAGACAGGGTGCTCACCCTCCTGACGGTGCTGCCCCGAGGTGGTGCCTGGACGGATGGGGTGCTCGCACCGACTGTCATCTCTCACCTTGGGGAACTGTCGGCTTCTCCTCCTCCTCCTCCTCCTCCTCCTCCTCCTCCCCCCCGTTGCTCCTTCCTACTCCTCTTCCTCCTCTCCCCAGGAGACACAGACAGACACAGACAGACAGACAGACAGACAGACAGACACACACACACACACACACACACACACAAAGGCATGCACAAACACACACGCACACACACACACATGCACGCCCATTCACACACCCTTCCCTACCTCCTGGATGGACCTTGGTTCCCTCTCTGGAACTTGGAATGCCAGCTCGTGGGCTCCAGGTTCTGCCCCCACCCCCACCCCACCCCCACGGAGAACCCGTCCATCCATTCCTCCGTGGCAGAAGCCTCCCTCCCCGGGAAGCGGCGGCGGCGGCGGCGGCGGCGGCGGCGGCGGCGGCGGCGGCAGCGATGATGATGAGCCGCCCCGCTCAGCCCGCCCGCCCGGGAGAAGGGAGAATGTCTCGCTGGAAGGCGAAGGCGCGCAAGATGATCCTGCGCCCATGGGTCCCAGCGAACTTGGAACTTGGGTCTTGGCGCTCTGCGCGTGCACGGTGGGGGCAGAGGCGGGTCCCGTCCGGGCCAGGCGTCTCTTGGACTATCTATCCTCGGTCCCACCCGGCCAGCGGGCCTCCTCCCACCTTGCCTGTGGAGAGTACTGTCCTCTGGAGAGTCCCGGACGAGGAAGGAAGCGTGTGTCTAGGCCCCGACTCCTCGGGAACATCTTCCCTTGCCAATGGATGAGACAGCTCGGGCAGGGCCCTGCAGCCACAAAGTCTGTCTGTCTGTCTGTCTGTCTTCACTGGATGGAGCGAGCACCCGTGCTCTAGCAAGGAGGGACGGCCGCACAGCCAAGCCAGAGCGTACAAAACCAGAGGCACAAACATGCGCACACTCGTGCACACATCCACACCCAGACACGGAGCCCGAGCCTCGCCACACACACATAAACGGGCAAGGATGTCCAGGGCAGGTTGGAACACGGGTCTCTTTGGCGCTCAGCTCCGTGGACGTTGGGGGTAGAGGCGGGTCACGGGGCCAGAATTCTCTTACTGCCCCGCGGCCACCCGGCCACGCACCCATCCAAAGCTGCCTCCATCACGGAAGAGCCAAGGGTCTGAGCGGGCGCGACGAAGGTCGCGCGGCTGGACCGGACTGTGTGCCGGGGGTCTGATGGCCTCTCAAACCCCAGCACGGACCCCTCCGCTCTGGGGGACCTGCTTCCGCGACAGACAGAGAATTCCGGCACCGCCGCCACCGCCTCCGACGCCGGCGCCTCAGTGGGACAGCGCCTGACCCGTGACTTCCTCTTGCCCTGGGACCACTAGGTTCCAGGTCGGGCCCATCTTGGACCCGGGTCCTCTGCTCGGCCACCGCACTACTGACTGACTCCTCTACTGGCCTGCGCCCAGGCCTTGGCCCCTCGGGTCGGGCTCGGGAAGCAACCAACTGTGGCTCTCTGGCATCCCATCCCACCGGCGACACGCGCAGCCACACCCACGGACACGTCGCAGCCCCCCAGGGCACCGCTTCACGTGGACTCACACTCATGCACGCACACACGTAGACCTCCACACACACGCTCGCCCACACGGAAACACACTCGGGCATGTGTGCCCCCGCACACGCACGCACGCGCACACACACAGACACCCACGCACGAGCCAGGGTGCCTGCAGGCACAGAGGCCCGCGTGCGTGTGCGCCCGCAGGAACACACACACACACACACACACACACACACACATACACTTGCGTGAGATCCCCCCCCCAACACACAAAACATGCAAGGATGCAGGAATGAGGCTACACAGGCACACAAGATGACAATGCGGCCGATCCGAACACACAGACACACACACACACGCACACACGCACACAAGCACACACGCACACAGGCCCACACGCACTCCCACACGGGCCTACTCACCTGTGCATGTTGCTGGAGAGCTTCTCTCCAGGTTCCCCAAGCCCCGCAGTCCCACAATCCACTTATAAAATAATCACTCAGACGCTTGTATCACTTATAAACTGTATGGCCGTGGCAGGCTTCTTGTTAACTGTTCTTATATCTTAAATTAACCCATTTTTATAAATCTATAGCTTGCCACGTGGCTGGTGGCTTACCGGCTTCTTTACATGCTCTTCTCCTGGCGGTGGCTGCAGTGTCTCTCCCTCCTTCTTCCTGTTTCCCCAATTCTCCTCTCTCTTTGTCCCGCCTATACTTCCTGCCTGGTCACTGGCCATCAGTGTTTTATTTACATAGAGTAATATCCACAGCAATGCACGCACCCAAAGTAAACACACTCAGGGAGGCAGGAAGGCAGGCAGGCAGGCCCGTAGGCACGCCCCTGGGCACCACCACCCCATCCCGTGGGGGCTCCTAGTGGGGGAGGTGGGCGTGGTGGAGGGCTCGGGTGGGAGCCTGGTTCCTCTGGGACTGCTTCCAAGCGGTGGGCTGTGTGGAGGTGGTGGGCGGATCTGTCCCCCCACCCCACCCCCGTGCCGGGACCCGGAGTGTCCTCCTCCCAGACCCCCGCCTGTGGAGCCAGGCAGGCAGCCAGGTGCGATGGAGCCCCGGTTGGTGGAGGGCAAGGCTAGCCTGGGCTGCCTGTCAGGCGAGACCTGCCTCTCTCATGTGAATCTTAGCTTCTTCTGGGGTCCTGGGAACCCCACTCGGGTGTTTCCCCCGGTGGGTTGGCAGCGTGCCTGAGGGCTGCGATGGCCGGGCGAATTGGCAGCCTTGCGGGCGAGGGGGAGTGGGAGGCGGAGGCGGAGGCGGAGGGGTCCGGGGGCCCGCCCCATGGGGGCCCGCGGCCGCAAAGGGCCTGCCTTTCAAAGGCCAAAAGGGGCAAAGGCAAAAAAAAAAGCCTACAGCACCCGGTATTCCCAGGCGGTCTCCCATCCAAGTACTAACCAGGCCCGACCCTGCTTAGCTTCCGAGATCAGACGAGATCGGGCGCGTTCAGGGTGGTATGGCCGTAGACGATGGCGCCCGGCCCGCGGAGCCTCAAGAGCCTCACCTCCGCCGCTGCCCTCAGCAGCTCACCCACCCACCCGCCGCCCCGGAGCCCGGCTCGCGCCCCACCCTGAACGCGACGGCACGCCAGCGAGGCCCTCCTCAGCCCTCTGCCCGCCTCCGTGGCCCGTGGTCCGTGGCCCGCAGCGGGGGCCCAGGGCCGGCAGTGGCCAGCGTTTCCCCGGGACCTTCTCCTCTCCCGGTCCTGCTTCATCGGCCGGACGCACTCTCCCACCGGGCACACCCGGCGGGCCCCTGGCACCTTGGCTCGCCCGCAAGCCTGCTCCTCCCTCTCCCTGGGCCTCGGGCGGGTCCGGTGTGCACGCGCCCGCACCTCCCGCTCCCCCGCTCGGCTTTCCACGGCTGCGGGCGCTGAAGCCTCAGGACCTTCTTCCTTCCAGGGCAGGGGCTGCCTTGGTTCCGCGACTCGCCCCACCCGTTGCCAGGTAGCCAGCCCCTGGTCTTTGTGCCAAGCAGGTTGGAGCCCTCCTCTGACCTGCAGGCCATTTCTGTGCCTTCGGGGGTCCTGGTGGGGAGGTGGAGGTGGGGGGGTGGGGAGTGGGGGTGAGGGTGGCCCTGCCCGGGCTGCGCTCTGCCACTTTCTTTCCTGGCTTCCCGGGGAGGGGAGGTGCCCAGGGAGGCGCAGGCAAGGCGGCCGGATCCTTCGGGTGGGTCATCCACCCGTCCAGACAGGGTGCTCACCCTCCTGACGGTGCTGCCCCGAGGTGGTGCCTGGACGGATGGGGTGCTCGCACCGACTGTCATCTCTCACCTTGGGGAACTGTCGGCTTCTCCTCCTCCTCCTCCTCCTCCTCCTCCTCCTCCCCCCCGTTGCTCCTTCCTACTCCTCTTCCTCCTCTCCCCAGGAGACACAGACAGACACAGACAGACAGACAGACAGACAGACAGACACACACACACACACACACACACACACAAAGGCATGCACAAACACACACGCACACACACACACATGCACGCCCATTCACACACCCTTCCCTACCTCCTGGATGGACCTTGGTTCCCTCTCTGGAACTTGGAATGCCAGCTCGTGGGCTCCAGGTTCTGCCCCCACCCCCACCCCACCCCCACGGAGAACCCGTCCATCCATTCCTCCGTGGCAGAAGCCTCCCTCCCCGGGAAGCGGCGGCGGCGGCGGCGGCGGCGGCGGCGGCGGCGGCGGCGGCGGCGGCAGCGATGATGATGAGCCGCCCCGCTCAGCCCGCCCGCCCGGGAGAAGGGAGAATGTCTCGCTGGAAGGCGAAGGCGCGCAAGATGATCCTGCGCCCATGGGTCCCAGCGAACTTGGAACTTGGGTCTTGGCGCTCTGCGCGTGCACGGTGGGGGCAGAGGCGGGTCCCGTCCGGGCCAGGCGTCTCTTGGACTATCTATCCTCGGTCCCACCCGGCCAGCGGGCCTCCTCCCACCTTGCCTGTGGAGAGTACTGTCCTCTGGAGAGTCCCGGACGAGGAAGGAAGCGTGTGTCTAGGCCCCGACTCCTCGGGAACATCTTCCCTTGCCAATGGATGAGACAGCTCGGGCAGGGCCCTGCAGCCACAAAGTCTGTCTGTCTGTCTGTCTGTCTTCACTGGATGGAGCGAGCACCCGTGCTCTAGCAAGGAGGGACGGCCGCACAGCCAAGCCAGAGCGTACAAAACCAGAGGCACAAACATGCGCACACTCGTGCACACATCCACACCCAGACACGGAGCCCGAGCCTCGCCACACACACATAAACGGGCAAGGATGTCCAGGGCAGGTTGGAACACGGGTCTCTTTGGCGCTCAGCTCCGTGGACGTTGGGGGTAGAGGCGGGTCACGGGGCCAGAATTCTCTTACTGCCCCGCGGCCACCCGGCCACGCACCCATCCAAAGCTGCCTCCATCACGGAAGAGCCAAGGGTCTGAGCGGGCGCGACGAAGGTCGCGCGGCTGGACCGGACTGTGTGCCGGGGGTCTGATGGCCTCTCAAACCCCAGCACGGACCCCTCCGCTCTGGGGGACCTGCTTCCGCGACAGACAGAGAATTCCGGCACCGCCGCCACCGCCTCCGACGCCGGCGCCTCAGTGGGACAGCGCCTGACCCGTGACTTCCTCTTGCCCTGGGACCACTAGGTTCCAGGTCGGGCCCATCTTGGACCCGGGTCCTCTGCTCGGCCACCGCACTACTGACTGACTCCTCTACTGGCCTGCGCCCAGGCCTTGGCCCCTCGGGTCGGGCTCGGGAAGCAACCAACTGTGGCTCTCTGGCATCCCATCCCACCGGCGACACGCGCAGCCACACCCACGGACACGTCGCAGCCCCCCAGGGCACCGCTTCACGTGGACTCACACTCATGCACGCACACACGTAGACCTCCACACACACGCTCGCCCACACGGAAACACACTCGGGCATGTGTGCCCCCGCACACGCACGCACGCGCACACACACAGACACCCACGCACGAGCCAGGGTGCCTGCAGGCACAGAGGCCCGCGTGCGTGTGCGCCCGCAGGAACACACACACACACACACACACACACACACACATACACTTGCGTGAGATCCCCCCCCCAACACACAAAACATGCAAGGATGCAGGAATGAGGCTACACAGGCACACAAGATGACAATGCGGCCGATCCGAACACACAGACACACACACACACGCACACACGCACACAAGCACACACGCACACAGGCCCACACGCACTCCCACACGGGCCTACTCACCTGTGCATGTTGCTGGAGAGCTTCTCTCCAGGTTCCCCAAGCCCCGCAGTCCCACAATCCACTTATAAAATAATCACTCAGACGCTTGTATCACTTATAAACTGTATGGCCGTGGCAGGCTTCTTGTTAACTGTTCTTATATCTTAAATTAACCCATTTTTATAAATCTATAGCTTGCCACGTGGCTGGTGGCTTACCGGCTTCTTTACATGCTCTTCTCCTGGCGGTGGCTGCAGTGTCTCTCCCTCCTTCTTCCTGTTTCCCCAATTCTCCTCTCTCTTTGTCCCGCCTATACTTCCTGCCTGGTCACTGGCCATCAGTGTTTTATTTACATAGAGTAATATCCACAGCAATGCACGCACCCAAAGTAAACACACTCAGGGAGGCAGGAAGGCAGGCAGGCAGGCCCGTAGGCACGCCCCTGGGCACCACCACCCCATCCCGTGGGGGCTCCTAGTGGGGGAGGTGGGCGTGGTGGAGGGCTCGGGTGGGAGCCTGGTTCCTCTGGGACTGCTTCCAAGCGGTGGGCTGTGTGGAGGTGGTGGGCGGATCTGTCCCCCCACCCCACCCCCGTGCCGGGACCCGGAGTGTCCTCCTCCCAGACCCCCGCCTGTGGAGCCAGGCAGGCAGCCAGGTGCGATGGAGCCCCGGTTGGTGGAGGGCAAGGCTAGCCTGGGCTGCCTGTCAGGCGAGACCTGCCTCTCTCATGTGAATCTTAGCTTCTTCTGGGGTCCTGGGAACCCCACTCGGGTGTTTCCCCCGGTGGGTTGGCAGCGTGCCTGAGGGCTGCGATGGCCGGGCGAATTGGCAGCCTTGCGGGCGAGGGGGAGTGGGAGGCGGAGGCGGAGGCGGAGGGGTCCGGGGGCCCGCCCCATGGGGGCCCGCGGCCGCAAAGGGCCTGCCTTTCAAAGGCCAAAAGGGGCAAAGGCAAAAAAAAAGCCTACAGCACCCGGTATTCCCAGGCGGTCTCCCATCCAAGTACTAACCAGGCCGGACCCTGCTTAGCTTCCGAGATCAGACGAGATCGGGCGCGTTCAGGGTGGTATGGCCGTAGACGATGGCGCCCGGCCCGCGGAGCCTCAAGAGCCTCACCTCCGCCGCTGCCCTCAGCAGCTCACCCACCCACCCGCCGCCCCTGAGCCCGGCTCGCGCCCCACCCTCAACGCGACGGCACGCCAGCGAGGCCCTCCTCAGCCCTCTGCCCGCCTCCGTGGCCCGTGGTCCGTGGCCCGCAGCGGGGGCCCAGGGCCGGCAGTGGCCAGCGTTTCCCCGGGACCTTCTCCTCTCCCGGTCCTGCTTCATCGGCCGGACGCACTCTCCCACCGGGCACACCCGGCGGGCCCCTGGCACCTTGGCTCGCCCGCAAGCCTGCTCCTCCCTCTCCCTGGGCCTCGGGCCGGTCCGGTGTGCACGCGCCCGCACCTCCCGCTCCCCCGCTCGGCTTTCCACGGCTGCGGGCGCTGAAGCCTCAGGACCTTCTTCCTTCCAGGGCAGGGGCTGCCTTGGTTCCGCGACTCGCCCCACCCGTTGCCAGGTAGCCAGCCCCTGGTCTTTGTGCCAAGCAGGTTGGAGCCCTCCTCTGACCTGCAGGCCATTTCTGTGCCTTCGGGGGTCCTGGTGGGGAGGTGGAGGTGGGGGGGTGGGGAGTGGGGGTGAGGGTGGCCCTGCCCGGGCTGCGCTCTGCCACTTTCTTTCCTGGCTTCCCGGGGAGGGGAGGTGCCCAGGGAGGCGCAGGCAAGGCGGCCGGATCCTTCGGGTGGGTCATCCACCCGTCCAGACAGGGTGCTCACCCTCCTGACGGTGCTGCCCCGAGGTGGTGCCTGGACGGATGGGGTGCTCGCACCGACTGTCATCTCTCACCTTGGGGAACTGTCGGCTTCTCCTCCTCCTCCTCCTCCTCCTCCTCCTCCCCCCCGTTGCTCCTTCCTACTCCTCTTCCTCCTCTCCCCAGGAGACACAGACAGACACAGACAGACAGACAGACAGACAGACAGACAGACACACACACACACACACACACACAAAGGCATGCACAAACACACACGCACACACACACACATGCACGCCCATTCACACACCCTTCCCTACCTCCTGGATGGACCTTGGTTCCCTCTCTGGAACTTGGAATGCCAGCTCGTGGGCTCCAGGTTCTGCCCCCACCCCCACCCCACCCCCACGGAGAACCCGTCCATCCATTCCTCCGTGGCAGAAGCCTCCCTCCCCGGGAAGCGGCGGCGGCGGCGGCGGCGGCGGCGGCGGCGGCGGCGGCGGCAGCGATGATGATGAGCCGCCCCGCTCAGCCCGCCCGCCCGGGAGAAGGGAGAATGTCTCGCTGGAAGGCGAAGGCGCGCAAGATGATCCTGCGCCCATGGGTCCCAGCGAACTTGGAACTTGGGTCTTGGCGCTCTGCGCGTGCACGGTGGGGGCAGAGGCGGGTCCCGTCCGGGCCAGGCGTCTCTTGGACTATCTATCCTCGGTCCCACCCGGCCAGCGGGCCTCCTCCCACCTTGCCTGTGGAGAGTACTGTCCTCTGGAGAGTCCCGGACGAGGAAGGAAGCGTGTGTCTAGGCCCCGACTCCTCGGGAACATCTTCCCTTGCCAATGGATGAGACAGCTCGGGCAGGGCCCTGCAGCCACAAAGTCTGTCTGTCTGTCTGTCTGTCTTCACTGGATGGAGCGAGCACCCGTGCTCTAGCAAGGAGGGACGGCCGCACAGCCAAGCCAGAGCGTACAAAACCAGAGGCACAAACATGCGCACACTCGTGCACACATCCACACCCAGACACGGAGCCCGAGCCTCGCCACACACACATAAACGGGCAAGGATGTCCAGGGCAGGTTGGAACACGGGTCTCTTTGGCGCTCAGCTCCGTGGACGTTGGGGGTAGAGGCGGGTCACGGGGCCAGAATTCTCTTACTGCCCCGCGGCCACCCGGCCACGCACCCATCCAAAGCTGCCTCCATCACGGAAGAGCCAAGGGTCTGAGCGGGCGCGACGAAGGTCGCGCGGCTGGACCGGACTGTGTGCCGGGGGTCTGATGGCCTCTCAAACCCCAGCACGGACCCCTCCGCTCTGGGGGACCTGCTTCCGCGACAGACAGAGAATTCCCGCACCGCCGCCACCGCCTCCGACGCCGGCGCCTTAGTGGGACAGCGCCTGACCCGTGACTTCCTCTTGCCCTGGGACCACTAGGTTCCAGGTCGGGCCCATCTTGGACCCGGGTCCTCTGCTCGGCCACCGCACTACTGACTGACTCCTCTACTGGCCTGCGCCCAGGCCTTGGCCCCTCGGGTCGGGCTCGGGAAGCAACCAACTGTGGCTCTCTGGCATCCCATCCCACCGGCGACACGCGCAGCCACACCCACGGACACGTCGCAGCCCCCCAGGGCACCGCTTCACGTGGACTCACACTCATGCACGCACACACGTAGACCTCCACACACACGCTCGCCCACACGGAAACACACTCGGGCATGTGTGCCCCCGCACACGCACGCACGCGCACACACACAGACACCCACGCACGAGCCAGGGTGCCTGCAGGCACAGAGGCCCGCGTGCGTGTGCGCCCGCAGGAACACACACACACACACACACACACACACACACACACATACACTTGCGTGAGATCCCCCCCCCAACACACAAAACATGCAAGGATGCAGGAATGAGGCTACACAGGCACACAAGATGACAATGCGGCCGATCCGAACACACAGACACACACACACACGCACACACGCACACAAGCACACACGCACACAGGCCCACACGCACTCCCACACGGGCCTACTCACCTGTGCATGTTGCTGGAGAGCTTCTCTCCAGGTTCCCCAAGCCCCGCAGTCCCACAATCCACTTATAAAATAATCACTCAGACGCTTGTATCACTTATAAACTGTATGGCCGTGGCAGGCTTCTTGTTAACTGTTCTTATATCTTAAATTAACCCATTTTTATAAATCTATAGCTTGCCACGTGGCTGGTGGCTTACCGGCTTCTTTACATGCTCTTCTCCTGGCGGTGGCTGCAGTGTCTCTCCCTCCTTCTTCCTGTTTCCCCAATTCTCCTCTCTCTTTGTCCCGCCTATACTTCCTGCCTGGTCACTGGCCATCAGTGTTTTATTTACATAGAGTAATATCCACAGCAATGCACGCACCCAAAGTAAACACACTCAGGGAGGCAGGAAGGCAGGCAGGCAGGCCCGTAGGCACGCCCCTGGGCACCACCACCCCATCCCGTGGGGGCTCCTAGTGGGGGAGGTGGGCGTGGTGGAGGGCTCGGGTGGGAGCCTGGTTCCTCTGGGACTGCTTCCAAGCGGTGGGCTGTGTGGAGGTGGTGGGCGGATCTGTCCCCCCACCCCACCCCCGTGCCGGGACCCGGAGTGTCCTCCTCCCAGACCCCCGCCTGTGGAGCCAGGCAGGCAGCCAGGTGCGATGGAGCCCCGGTTGGTGGAGGGCAAGGCTAGCCTGGGCTGCCTGTCAGGCGAGACCTGCCTCTCTCATGTGAATCTTAGCTTCTTCTGGGGTCCTGGGAACCCCACTCGGGTGTTTCCCCCGGTGGGTTGGCAGCGTGCCTGAGGGCTGCGATGGCCGGGCGAATTGGCAGCCTTGCGGGCGAGGGGGAGTGGGAGGCGGAGGCGGAGGCGGAGGGGTCCGGGGGCCCGCCCCATGGGGGCCCGCGGCCGCAAAGGGCCTGCCTTTCAAAGGCCAAAAGGGGCAAAGGCAAAAAAAAAGCCTACAGCACCCGGTATTCCCAGGCGGTCTCCCATCCAAGTACTAACCAGGCCGGACCCTGCTTAGCTTCCGAGATCAGACGAGATCGGGCGCGTTCAGGGTGGTATGGCCGTAGACGATGGCGCCCGGCCCGCGGAGCCTCAAGAGCCTCACCTCCGCCGCTGCCCTCAGCAGCTCACCCACCCACCCGCCGCCCCTGAGCCCGGCTCGCGCCCCACCCTCAACGCGACGGCACGCCAGCGAGGCCCTCCTCAGCCCTCTGCCCGCCTCCGTGGCCCGTGGTCCGTGGCCCGCAGCGGGGGCCCAGGGCCGGCAGTGGCCAGCGTTTCCCCGGGACCTTCTCCTCTCCCGGTCCTGCTTCATCGGCCGGACGCACTCTCCCACCGGGCACACCCGGCGGGCCCCTGGCACCTTGGCTCGCCCGCAAGCCTGCTCCTCCCTCTCCCTGGGCCTCGGGCCGGTCCGGTGTGCACGCGCCCGCACCTCCCGCTCCCCCGCTCGGCTTTCCACGGCTGCGGGCGCTGAAGCCTCAGGACCTTCTTCCTTCCAGGGCAGGGGCTGCCTTGGTTCCGCGACTCGCCCCACCCGTTGCCAGGTAGCCAGCCCCTGGTCTTTGTGCCAAGCAGGTTGGAGCCCTCCTCTGACCTGCAGGCCATTTCTGTGCCTTCGGGGGTCCTGGTGGGGAGGTGGAGGTGGGGGGGTGGGGAGTGGGGGTGAGGGTGGCCCTGCCCGGGCTGCGCTCTGCCACTTTCTTTCCTGGCTTCCCGGGGAGGGGAGGTGCCCAGGGAGGCGCAGGCAAGGCGGCCGGATCCTTCGGGTGGGTCATCCACCCGTCCAGACAGGGTGCTCACCCTCCTGACGGTGCTGCCCCGAGGTGGTGCCTGGACGGATGGGGTGCTCGCACCGACTGTCATCTCTCACCTTGGGGAACTGTCGGCTTCTCCTCCTCCTCCTCCTCCTCCTCCTCCTCCCCCCCGTTGCTCCTTCCTACTCCTCTTCCTCCTCTCCCCAGGAGACACAGACAGACACAGACAGACAGACAGACAGACAGACAGACACACACACACACACACACACACACACAAAGGCATGCACAAACACACACGCACACACACACACATGCACGCCCATTCACACACCCTTCCCTACCTCCTGGATGGACCTTGGTTCCCTCTCTGGAACTTGGAATGCCAGCTCGTGGGCTCCAGGTTCTGCCCCCACCCCCACCCCACCCCCACGGAGAACCCGTCCATCCATTCCTCCGTGGCAGAAGCCTCCCTCCCCGGGAAGCGGCGGCGGCGGCGGCGGCGGCGGCGGCGGCGGCGGCGGCGGCAGCGATGATGATGAGCCGCCCCGCTCAGCCCGCCCGCCCGGGAGAAGGGAGAATGTCTCGCTGGAAGGCGAAGGCGCGCAAGATGATCCTGCGCCCATGGGTCCCAGCGAACTTGGAACTTGGGTCTTGGCGCTCTGCGCGTGCACGGTGGGGGCAGAGGCGGGTCCCGTCCGGGCCAGGCGTCTCTTGGACTATCTATCCTCGGTCCCACCCGGCCAGCGGGCCTCCTCCCACCTTGCCTGTGGAGAGTACTGTCCTCTGGAGAGTCCCGGACGAGGAAGGAAGCGTGTGTCTAGGCCCCGACTCCTCGGGAACATCTTCCCTTGCCAATGGATGAGACAGCTCGGGCAGGGCCCTGCAGCCACAAAGTCTGTCTGTCTGTCTGTCTGTCTTCACTGGATGGAGCGAGCACCCGTGCTCTAGCAAGGAGGGACGGCCGCACAGCCAAGCCAGAGCGTACAAAACCAGAGGCACAAACATGCGCACACTCGTGCACACATCCACACCCAGACACGGAGCCCGAGCCTCGCCACACACACATAAACGGGCAAGGATGTCCAGGGCAGGTTGGAACACGGGTCTCTTTGGCGCTCAGCTCCGTGGACGTTGGGGGTAGAGGCGGGTCACGGGGCCAGAATTCTCTTACTGCCCCGCGGCCACCCGGCCACGCACCCATCCAAAGCTGCCTCCATCACGGAAGAGCCAAGGGTCTGAGCGGGCGCGACGAAGGTCGCGCGGCTGGACCGGACTGTGTGCCGGGGGTCTGATGGCCTCTCAAACCCCAGCACGGACCCCTCCGCTCTGGGGGACCTGCTTCCGCGACAGACAGAGAATTCCCGCACCGCCGCCACCGCCTCCGACGCCGGCGCCTTAGTGGGACAGCGCCTGACCCGTGACTTCCTCTTGCCCTGGGACCACTAGGTTCCAGGTCGGGCCCATCTTGGACCCGGGTCCTCTGCTCGGCCACCGCACTACTGACTGACTCCTCTACTGGCCTGCGCCCAGGCCTTGGCCCCTCGGGTCGGGCTCGGGAAGCAACCAACTGTGGCTCTCTGGCATCCCATCCCACCGGCGACACGCGCAGCCACACCCACGGACACGTCGCAGCCCCCCAGGGCACCGCTTCACGTGGACTCACACTCATGCACGCACACACGTAGACCTCCACACACACGCTCGCCCACACGGAAACACACTCGGGCATGTGTGCCCCCGCACACGCACGCACGCGCACACACACAGACACCCACGCACGAGCCAGGGTGCCTGCAGGCACAGAGGCCCGCGTGCGTGTGCGCCCGCAGGAACACACACACACACACACACACACACACACACACACATACACTTGCGTGAGATCCCCCCCCCAACACACAAAACATGCAAGGATGCAGGAATGAGGCTACACAGGCACACAAGATGACAATGCGGCCGATCCGAACACACAGACACACACACACACGCACACACGCACACAAGCACACACGCACACAGGCCCACACGCACTCCCACACGGGCCTACTCACCTGTGCATGTTGCTGGAGAGCTTCTCTCCAGGTTCCCCAAGCCCCGCAGTCCCACAATCCACTTATAAAATAATCACTCAGACGCTTGTATCACTTATAAACTGTATGGCCGTGGCAGGCTTCTTGTTAACTGTTCTTATATCTTAAATTAACCCATTTTTATAAATCTATAGCTTGCCACGTGGCTGGTGGCTTACCGGCTTCTTTACATGCTCTTCTCCTGGCGGTGGCTGCAGTGTCTCTCCCTCCTTCTTCCTGTTTCCCCAATTCTCCTCTCTCTTTGTCCCGCCTATACTTCCTGCCTGGTCACTGGCCATCAGTGTTTTATTTACATAGAGTAATATCCACAGCAATGCACGCACCCAAAGTAAACACACTCAGGGAGGCAGGAAGGCAGGCAGGCAGGCCCGTAGGCACGCCCCTGGGCACCACCACCCCATCCCGTGGGGGCTCCTAGTGGGGGAGGTGGGCGTGGTGGAGGGCTCGGGTGGGAGCCTGGTTCCTCTGGGACTGCTTCCAAGCGGTGGGCTGTGTGGAGGTGGTGGGCGGATCTGTCCCCCCACCCCACCCCCGTGCCGGGACCCGGAGTGTCCTCCTCCCAGACCCCCGCCTGTGGAGCCAGGCAGGCAGCCAGGTGCGATGGAGCCCCGGTTGGTGGAGGGCAAGGCTAGCCTGGGCTGCCTGTCAGGCGAGACCTGCCTCTCTCATGTGAATCTTAGCTTCTTCTGGGGTCCTGGGAACCCCACTCGGGTGTTTCCCCCGGTGGGTTGGCAGCGTGCCTGAGGGCTGCGATGGCCGGGCGAATTGGCAGCCTTGCGGGCGAGGGGGAGTGGGAGGCGGAGGCGGAGGCGGAGGGGTCCGGGGGCCCGCCCCATGGGGGCCCGCGGCCGCAAAGGGCCTGCCTTTCAAAGGCCAAAAGGGGCAAAGGCAAAAAAAAAGCCTACAGCACCCGGTATTCCCAGGCGGTCTCCCATCCAAGTACTAACCAGGCCGGACCCTGCTTAGCTTCCGAGATCAGACGAGATCGGGCGCGTTCAGGGTGGTATGGCCGTAGACGATGGCGCCCGGCCCGCGGAGCCTCAAGAGCCTCACCTCCGCCGCTGCCCTCAGCAGCTCACCCACCCACCCGCCGCCCCTGAGCCCGGCTCGCGCCCCACCCTCAACGCGACGGCACGCCAGCGAGGCCCTCCTCAGCCCTCTGCCCGCCTCCGTGGCCCGTGGTCCGTGGCCCGCAGCGGGGGCCCAGGGCCGGCAGTGGCCAGCGTTTCCCCGGGACCTTCTCCTCTCCCGGTCCTGCTTCATCGGCCGGACGCACTCTCCCACCGGGCACACCCGGCGGGCCCCTGGCACCTTGGCTCGCCCGCAAGCCTGCTCCTCCCTCTCCCTGGGCCTCGGGCCGGTCCGGTGTGCACGCGCCCGCACCTCCCGCTCCCCCGCTCGGCTTTCCACGGCTGCGGGCGCTGAAGCCTCAGGACCTTCTTCCTTCCAGGGCAGGGGCTGCCTTGGTTCCGCGACTCGCCCCACCCGTTGCCAGGTAGCCAGCCCCTGGTCTTTGTGCCAAGCAGGTTGGAGCCCTCCTCTGACCTGCAGGCCATTTCTGTGCCTTCGGGGGTCCTGGTGGGGAGGTGGAGGTGGGGGGGTGGGGAGTGGGGGTGAGGGTGGCCCTGCCCGGGCTGCGCTCTGCCACTTTCTTTCCTGGCTTCCCGGGGAGGGGAGGTGCCCAGGGAGGCGCAGGCAAGGCGGCCGGATCCTTCGGGTGGGTCATCCACCCGTCCAGACAGGGTGCTCACCCTCCTGACGGTGCTGCCCCGAGGTGGTGCCTGGACGGATGGGGTGCTCGCACCGACTGTCATCTCTCACCTTGGGGAACTGTCGGCTTCTCCTCCTCCTCCTCCTCCTCCTCCTCCTCCTCCCCCCCGTTGCTCCTTCCTACTCCTCTTCCTCCTCTCCCCAGGAGACACAGACAGACACAGACAGACAGACAGACAGACAGACAGACACACACACACACACACACACAAAGGCATGCACAAACACACACGCACACACACACACATGCACGCCCATTCACACACCCTTCCCTACCTCCTGGATGGACCTTGGTTCCCTCTCTGGAACTTGGAATGCCAGCTCGTGGGCTCCAGGTTCTGCCCCCACCCCCACCCCACCCCCACGGAGAACCCGTCCATCCATTCCTCCGTGGCAGAAGCCTCCCTCCCCGGGAAGCGGCGGCGGCGGCGGCGGCGGCGGCGGCGGCGGCGGCGGCGGCAGCGATGATGATGAGCCGCCCCGCTCAGCCCGCCCGCCCGGGAGAAGGGAGAATGTCTCGCTGGAAGGCGAAGGCGCGCAAGATGATCCTGCGCCCATGGGTCCCAGCGAACTTGGAACTTGGGTCTTGGCGCTCTGCGCGTGCACGGTGGGGGCAGAGGCGGGTCCCGTCCGGGCCAGGCGTCTCTTGGACTATCTATCCTCGGTCCCACCCGGCCAGCGGGCCTCCTCCCACCTTGCCTGTGGAGAGTACTGTCCTCTGGAGAGTCCCGGACGAGGAAGGAAGCGTGTGTCTAGGCCCCGACTCCTCGGGAACATCTTCCCTTGCCAATGGATGAGACAGCTCGGGCAGGGCCCTGCAGCCACAAAGTCTGTCTGTCTGTCTGTCTGTCTTCACTGGATGGAGCGAGCACCCGTGCTCTAGCAAGGAGGGACGGCCGCACAGCCAAGCCAGAGCGTACAAAACCAGAGGCACAAACATGCGCACACTCGTGCACACATCCACACCCAGACACGGAGCCCGAGCCTCGCCACACACACATAAACGGGCAAGGATGTCCAGGGCAGGTTGGAACACGGGTCTCTTTGGCGCTCAGCTCCGTGGACGTTGGGGGTAGAGGCGGGTCACGGGGCCAGAATTCTCTTACTGCCCCGCGGCCACCCGGCCACGCACCCATCCAAAGCTGCCTCCATCACGGAAGAGCCAAGGGTCTGAGCGGGCGCGACGAAGGTCGCGCGGCTGGACCGGACTGTGTGCCGGGGGTCTGATGGCCTCTCAAACCCCAGCACGGACCCCTCCGCTCTGGGGGACCTGCTTCCGCGACAGACAGAGAATTCCGGCACCGCCGCCACCGCCTCCGACGCCGGCGCCTCAGTGGGACAGCGCCTGACCCGTGACTTCCTCTTGCCCTGGGACCACTAGGTTCCAGGTCGGGCCCATCTTGGACCCGGGTCCTCTGCTCGGCCACCGCACTACTGACTGACTCCTCTACTGGCCTGCGCCCAGGCCTTGGCCCCTCGGGTCGGGCTCGGGAAGCAACCAACTGTGGCTCTCTGGCATCCCATCCCACCGGCGACACGCGCAGCCACACCCACGGACACGTCGCAGCCCCCCAGGGCACCGCTTCACGTGGACTCACACTCATGCACGCACACACGTAGACCTCCACACACACGCTCGCCCACACGGAAACACACTCGGCATGTGTGCCCCCGCACACGCACGCACGCGCACACACACAGACACCCACGCACGAGCCAGGGTGCCTGCAGGCACAGAGGCCCGCGTGCGTGTGCGCCCGCAGGAACACACACACACACACACACACACACACACACACACATACACTTGCGTGAGATCCCCCCCCCAACACACAAAACATGCAAGGATGCAGGAATGAGGCTACACAGGCACACAAGATGACAATGCGGCCGATCCGAACACACAGACACACACACACACGCACACACGCACACAAGCACACACGCACACAGGCCCACACGCACTCCCACACGGGCCTACTCACCTGTGCATGTTGCTGGAGAGCTTCTCTCCAGGTTCCCCAAGCCCCGCAGTCCCACAATCCACTTATAAAATAATCACTCAGACGCTTGTATCACTTATAAACTGTATGGCCGTGGCAGGCTTCTTGTTAACTGTTCTTATATCTTAAATTAACCCATTTTTATAAATCTATAGCTTGCCACGTGGCTGGTGGCTTACCGGCTTCTTTACATGCTCTTCTCCTGGCGGTGGCTGCAGTGTCTCTCCCTCCTTCTTCCTGTTTCCCCAATTCTCCTCTCTCTTTGTCCCGCCTATACTTCCTGCCTGGTCACTGGCCATCAGTGTTTTATTTACATAGAGTAATATCCACAGCAATGCACGCACCCAAAGTAAACACACTCAGGGAGGCAGGAAGGCAGGCAGGCAGGCCCGTAGGCACGCCCCTGGGCACCACCACCCCATCCCGTGGGGGCTCCTAGTGGGGGAGGTGGGCGTGGTGGAGGGCTCGGGTGGGAGCCTGGTTCCTCTGGGACTGCTTCCAAGCGGTGGGCTGTGTGGAGGTGGTGGGCGGATCTGTCCCCCCACCCCACCCCCGTGCCGGGACCCGGAGTGTCCTCCTCCCAGACCCCCGCCTGTGGAGCCAGGCAGGCAGCCAGGTGCGATGGAGCCCCGGTTGGTGGAGGGCAAGGCTAGCCTGGGCTGCCTGTCAGGCGAGACCTGCCTCTCTCATGTGAATCTTAGCTTCTTCTGGGGTCCTGGGAACCCCACTCGGGTGTTTCCCCCGGTGGGTTGGCAGCGTGCCTGAGGGCTGCGATGGCCGGGCGAATTGGCAGCCTTGCGGGCGAGGGGGAGTGGGAGGCGGAGGCGGAGGCGGAGGGGTCCGGGGGCCCGCCCCATGGGGGCCCGCGGCCGCAAAGGGCCTGCCTTTCAAAGGCCAAAAGGGGCAAAGGCAAAAAAAAAGCCTACAGCACCCGGTATTCCCAGGCGGTCTCCCATCCAAGTACTAACCAGGCCGGACCCTGCTTAGCTTCCGAGATCAGACGAGATCGGGCGCGTTCAGGGTGGTATGGCCGTAGACGATGGCGCCCGGCCCGCGGAGCCTCAAGAGCCTCACCTCCGCCGCTGCCCTCAGCAGCTCACCCACCCACCCGCCGCCCCTGAGCCCGGCTCGCGCCCCACCCTCAACGCGACGGCACGCCAGCGAGGCCCTCCTCAGCCCTCTGCCCGCCTCCGTGGCCCGTGGTCCGTGGCCCGCAGCGGGGGCCCAGGGCCGGCAGTGGCCAGCGTTTCCCCGGGACCTTCTCCTCTCCCGGTCCTGCTTCATCGGCCGGACGCACTCTCCCACCGGGCACACCCGGCGGGCCCCTGGCACCTTGGCTCGCCCGCAAGCCTGCTCCTCCCTCTCCCTGGGCCTCGGGCCGGTCCGGTGTGCACGCGCCCGCACCTCCCGCTCCCCCGCTCGGCTTTCCACGGCTGCGGGCGCTGAAGCCTCAGGACCTTCTTCCTTCCAGGGCAGGGGCTGCCTTGGTTCCGCGACTCGCCCCACCCGTTGCCAGGTAGCCAGCCCCTGGTCTTTGTGCCAAGCAGGTTGGAGCCCTCCTCTGACCTGCAGGCCATTTCTGTGCCTTCGGGGGTCCTGGTGGGGAGGTGGAGGTGGGGGGGTGGGGAGTGGGGGTGAGGGTGGCCCTGCCCGGGCTGCGCTCTGCCACTTTCTTTCCTGGCTTCCCGGGGAGGGGAGGTGCCCAGGGAGGCGCAGGCAAGGCGGCCGGATCCTTCGGGTGGGTCATCCACCCGTCCAGACAGGGTGCTCACCCTCCTGACGGTGCTGCCCCGAGGTGGTGCCTGGACGGATGGGGTGCTCGCACCGACTGTCATCTCTCACCTTGGGGAACTGTCGGCTTCTCCTCCTCCTCCTCCTCCTCCTCCCCCCCGTTGCTCCTTCCTACTCCTCTTCCTCCTCTCCCCAGGAGACACAGACAGACACAGACAGACAGACAGACAGACAGACAGACAGACACACACACACACACACACACACACAAAGGCATGCACAAACACACACGCACACACACACACATGCACGCCCATTCACACACCCTTCCCTACCTCCTGGATGGACCTTGGTTCCCTCTCTGGAACTTGGAATGCCAGCTCGTGGGCTCCAGGTTCTGCCCCCACCCCCACCCCACCCCCACGGAGAACCCGTCCATCCATTCCTCCGTGGCAGAAGCCTCCCTCCCCGGGAAGCGGCGGCGGCGGCGGCGGCGGCGGCGGCGGCGGCGGCGGCGGCAGCGATGATGATGAGCCGCCCCGCTCAGCCCGCCCGCCCGGGAGAAGGGAGAATGTCTCGCTGGAAGGCGAAGGCGCGCAAGATGATCCTGCGCCCATGGGTCCCAGCGAACTTGGAACTTGGGTCTTGGCGCTCTGCGCGTGCACGGTGGGGGCAGAGGCGGGTCCCGTCCGGGCCAGGCGTCTCTTGGACTATCTATCCTCGGTCCCACCCGGCCAGCGGGCCTCCTCCCACCTTGCCTGTGGAGAGTACTGTCCTCTGGAGAGTCCCGGACGAGGAAGGAAGCGTGTGTCTAGGCCCCGACTCCTCGGGAACATCTTCCCTTGCCAATGGATGAGACAGCTCGGGCAGGGCCCTGCAGCCACAAAGTCTGTCTGTCTGTCTGTCTGTCTTCACTGGATGGAGCGAGCACCCGTGCTCTAGCAAGGAGGGACGGCCGCACAGCCAAGCCAGAGCGTACAAAACCAGAGGCACAAACATGCGCACACTCGTGCACACATCCACACCCAGACACGGAGCCCGAGCCTCGCCACACACACATAAACGGGCAAGGATGTCCAGGGCAGGTTGGAACACGGGTCTCTTTGGCGCTCAGCTCCGTGGACGTTGGGGGTAGAGGCGGGTCACGGGGCCAGAATTCTCTTACTGCCCCGCGGCCACCCGGCCACGCACCCATCCAAAGCTGCCTCCATCACGGAAGAGCCAAGGGTCTGAGCGGGCGCGACGAAGGTCGCGCGGCTGGACCGGACTGTGTGCCGGGGGTCTGATGGCCTCTCAAACCCCAGCACGGACCCCTCCGCTCTGGGGGACCTGCTTCCGCGACAGACAGAGAATTCCGGCACCGCCGCCACCGCCTCCGACGCCGGCGCCTCAGTGGGACAGCGCCTGACCCGTGACTTCCTCTTGCCCTGGGACCACTAGGTTCCAGGTCGGGCCCATCTTGGACCCGGGTCCTCTGCTCGGCCACCGCACTACTGACTGACTCCTCTACTGGCCTGCGCCCAGGCCTTGGCCCCTCGGGTCGGGCTCGGGAAGCAACCAACTGTGGCTCTCTGGCATCCCATCCCACCGGCGACACGCGCAGCCACACCCACGGACACGTCGCAGCCCCCCAGGGCACCGCTTCACGTGGACTCACACTCATGCACGCACACACGTAGACCTCCACACACACGCTCGCCCACACGGAAACACACTCGGGCATGTGTGCCCCCGCACACGCACGCACGCGCACACACACAGACACCCACGCACGAGCCAGGGTGCCTGCAGGCACAGAGGCCCGCGTGCGTGTGCGCCCGCAGGAACACACACACACACACACACACACACACACACATACACTTGCGTGAGATCCCCCCCCCAACACACAAAACATGCAAGGATGCAGGAATGAGGCTACACAGGCACACAAGATGACAATGCGGCCGATCCGAACACACAGACACACACACACACGCACACACGCACACAAGCACACACGCACACAGGCCCACACGCACTCCCACACGGGCCTACTCACCTGTGCATGTTGCTGGAGAGCTTCTCTCCAGGTTCCCCAAGCCCCGCAGTCCCACAATCCACTTATAAAATAATCACTCAGACGCTTGTATCACTTATAAACTGTATGGCCGTGGCAGGCTTCTTGTTAACTGTTCTTATATCTTAAATTAACCCATTTTTATAAATCTATAGCTTGCCACGTGGCTGGTGGCTTACCGGCTTCTTTACATGCTCTTCTCCTGGCGGTGGCTGCAGTGTCTCTCCCTCCTTCTTCCTGTTTCCCCAATTCTCCTCTCTCTTTGTCCCGCCTATACTTCCTGCCTGGTCACTGGCCATCAGTGTTTTATTTACATAGAGTAATATCCACAGCAATGCACGCACCCAAAGTAAACACACTCAGGGAGGCAGGAAGGCAGGCAGGCAGGCCCGTAGGCACGCCCCTGGGCACCACCACCCCATCCCGTGGGGGCTCCTAGTGGGGGAGGTGGGCGTGGTGGAGGGCTCGGGTGGGAGCCTGGTTCCTCTGGGACTGCTTCCAAGCGGTGGGCTGTGTGGAGGTGGTGGGCGGATCTGTCCCCCCACCCCACCCCCGTGCCGGGACCCGGAGTGTCCTCCTCCCAGACCCCCGCCTGTGGAGCCAGGCAGGCAGCCAGGTGCGATGGAGCCCCGGTTGGTGGAGGGCAAGGCTAGCCTGGGCTGCCTGTCAGGCGAGACCTGCCTCTCTCATGTGAATCTTAGCTTCTTCTGGGGTCCTGGGAACCCCACTCGGGTGTTTCCCCCGGTGGGTTGGCAGCGTGCCTGAGGGCTGCGATGGCCGGGCGAATTGGCAGCCTTGCGGGCGAGGGGGAGTGGGAGGCGGAGGCGGAGGCGGAGGGGTCCGGGGGCCCGCCCCATGGGGGCCCGCGGCCGCAAAGGGCCTGCCTTTCAAAGGCCAAAAGGGGCAAAGGCAAAAAAAAAGCCTACAGCACCCGGTATTCCCAGGCGGTCTCCCATCCAAGTACTAACCAGGCCGGACCCTGCTTAGCTTCCGAGATCAGACGAGATCGGGCGCGTTCAGGGTGGTATGGCCGTAGACGATGGCGCCCGGCCCGCGGAGCCTCAAGAGCCTCACCTCCGCCGCTGCCCTCAGCAGCTCACCCACCCACCCGCCGCCCCTGAGCCCGGCTCGCGCCCCACCCTCAACGCGACGGCACGCCAGCGAGGCCCTCCTCAGCCCTCTGCCCGCCTCCGTGGCCCGTGGTCCGTGGCCCGCAGCGGGGGCCCAGGGCCGGCAGTGGCCAGCGTTTCCCCGGGACCTTCTCCTCTCCCGGTCCTGCTTCATCGGCCGGACGCACTCTCCCACCGGGCACACCCGGCGGGCCCCTGGCACCTTGGCTCGCCCGCAAGCCTGCTCCTCCCTCTCCCTGGGCCTCGGGCCGGTCCGGTGTGCACGCGCCCGCACCTCCCGCTCCCCCGCTCGGCTTTCCACGGCTGCGGGCGCTGAAGCCTCAGGACCTTCTTCCTTCCAGGGCAGGGGCTGCCTTGGTTCCGCGACTCGCCCCACCCGTTGCCAGGTAGCCAGCCCCTGGTCTTTGTGCCAAGCAGGTTGGAGCCCTCCTCTGACCTGCAGGCCATTTCTGTGCCTTCGGGGGTCCTGGTGGGGAGGTGGAGGTGGGGGGGTGGGGAGTGGGGGTGAGGGTGGCCCTGCCCGGGCTGCGCTCTGCCACTTTCTTTCCTGGCTTCCCGGGGAGGGGAGGTGCCCAGGGAGGCGCAGGCAAGGCGGCCGGATCCTTCGGGTGGGTCATCCACCCGTCCAGACAGGGTACTCACCCTCCTGACGGTGCTGCCCCGAGGTGGTGCCTGGACGGATGGGGTGCTCGCACCGACTGTCATCTCTCACCTTGGGGAACTGTCGGCTTCTCCTCCTCCTCCTCCTCCTCCTCCTCCTCCCCCCCGTTGCTCCTTCCTACTCCTCTTCCTCCTCTCCCCAGGAGACACAGACAGACACAGACAGACAGACAGACAGACAGACAGACACACACACACACACACACACACAAAGGCATGCACAAACACACACGCACACACACACACATGCACGCCCATTCACACACCCTTCCCTACCTCCTGGATGGACCTTGGTTCCCTCTCTGGAACTTGGAATGCCAGCTCGTGGGCTCCAGGTTCTGCCCCCACCCCCACCCCACCCCCACGGAGAACCCGTCCATCCATTCCTCCGTGGCAGAAGCCTCCCTCCCCGGGAAGCGGCGGCGGCGGCGGCGGCGGCGGCGGCGGCGGCGGCGGCGGCAGCGATGATGATGAGCCGCCCCGCTCAGCCCGCCCGCCCGGGAGAAGGGAGAATGTCTCGCTGGAAGGCGAAGGCGCGCAAGATGATCCTGCGCCCATGGGTCCCAGCGAACTTGGAACTTGGGTCTTGGCGCTCTGCGCGTGCACGGTGGGGGCAGAGGCGGGTCCCGTCCGGGCCAGGCGTCTCTTGGACTATCTATCCTCGGTCCCACCCGGCCAGCGGGCCTCCTCCCACCTTGCCTGTGGAGAGTACTGTCCTCTGGAGAGTCCCGGACGAGGAAGGAAGCGTGTGTCTAGGCCCCGACTCCTCGGGAACATCTTCCCTTGCCAATGGATGAGACAGCTCGGGCAGGGCCCTGCAGCCACAAAGTCTGTCTGTCTGTCTGTCTGTCTTCACTGGATGGAGCGAGCACCCGTGCTCTAGCAAGGAGGGACGGCCGCACAGCCAAGCCAGAGCGTACAAAACCAGAGGCACAAACATGCGCACACTCGTGCACACATCCACACCCAGACACGGAGCCCGAGCCTCGCCACACACACATAAACGGGCAAGGATGTCCAGGGCAGGTTGGAACACGGGTCTCTTTGGCGCTCAGCTCCGTGGACGTTGGGGGTAGAGGCGGGTCACGGGGCCAGAATTCTCTTACTGCCCCGCGGCCACCCGGCCACGCACCCATCCAAAGCTGCCTCCATCACGGAAGAGCCAAGGGTCTGAGCGGGCGCGACGAAGGTCGCGCGGCTGGACCGGACTGTGTGCCGGGGGTCTGATGGCCTCTCAAACCCCAGCACGGACCCCTCCGCTCTGGGGGACCTGCTTCCGCGACAGACAGAGAATTCCCGCACCGCCGCCACCGCCTCCGACGCCGGCGCCTTAGTGGGACAGCGCCTGAGCCGAGACTTCCTCTTGCCCTGGGACCACTAGGTTCCAGGTCGGGCCCATCTTGGACCCGGGTCCTCTGCTCGGCCACCGCACTACTGACTGACTCCTCTACTGGCCTGCGCCCAGGCCTTGGCCCCTCGGGTCGGGCTCGGGAAGCAACCAACTGTGGCTCTCTGGCATCCCATCCCACCGGCGACACGCGCAGCCACACCCACGGACACGTCGCAGCCCCCCAGGGCACCGCTTCACGTGGACTCACACTCATGCACGCACACACGTAGACCTCCACACACACGCTCGCCCACACGGAAACACACTCGGCATGTGTGCCCCCGCACACGCACGCACGCGCACACACACAGACACCCACGCACGAGCCAGGGTGCCTGCAGGCACAGAGGCCCGCGTGCGTGTGCGCCCGCAGGAACACACACACACACACACACACACACACACACACATACACTTGCGTGAGATCCCCCCCCCAACACACAAAACATGCAAGGATGCAGGAATGAGGCTACACAGGCACACAAGATGACAATGCGGCCGATCCGAACACACAGACACACACACACACGCACACACGCACACAAGCACACACGCACACAGGCCCACACGCACTCCCACACGGGCCTACTCACCTGTGCATGTTGCTGGAGAGCTTCTCTCCAGGTTCCCCAAGCCCCGCAGTCCCACAATCCACTTATAAAATAATCACTCAGACGCTTGTATCACTTATAAACTGTATGGCCGTGGCAGGCTTCTTGTTAACTGTTCTTATATCTTAAATTAACCCATTTTTATAAATCTATAGCTTGCCACGTGGCTGGTGGCTTACCGGCTTCTTTACATGCTCTTCTCCTGGCGGTGGCTGCAGTGTCTCTCCCTCCTTCTTCCTGTTTCCCCAATTCTCCTCTCTCTTTGTCCCGCCTATACTTCCTGCCTGGTCACTGGCCATCAGTGTTTTATTTACATAGAGTAATATCCACAGCAATGCACGCACCCAAAGTAAACACACTCAGGGAGGCAGGAAGGCAGGCAGGCAGGCCCGTAGGCACGCCCCTGGGCACCACCACCCCATCCCGTGGGGGCTCCTAGTGGGGGAGGTGGGCGTGGTGGAGGGCTCGGGTGGGAGCCTGGTTCCTCTGGGACTGCTTCCAAGCGGTGGGCTGTGTGGAGGTGGTGGGCGGATCTGTCCCCCCACCCCACCCCCGTGCCGGGACCCGGAGTGTCCTCCTCCCAGACCCCCGCCTGTGGAGCCAGGCAGGCAGCCAGGTGCGATGGAGCCCCGGTTGGTGGAGGGCAAGGCTAGCCTGGGCTGCCTGTCAGGCGAGACCTGCCTCTCTCATGTGAATCTTAGCTTCTTCTGGGGTCCTGGGAACCCCACTCGGGTGTTTCCCCCGGTGGGTTGGCAGCGTGCCTGAGGGCTGCGATGGCCGGGCGAATTGGCAGCCTTGCGGGCGAGGGGGAGTGGGAGGCGGAGGCGGAGGCGGAGGGGTCCGGGGGCCCGCCCCATGGGGGCCCGCGGCCGCAAAGGGCCTGCCTTTCAAAGGCCAAAAGGGGCAAAGGCAAAAAAAAAGCCTACAGCACCCGGTATTCCCAGGCGGTCTCCCATCCAAGTACTAACCAGGCCGGACCCTGCTTAGCTTCCGAGATCAGACGAGATCGGGCGCGTTCAGGGTGGTATGGCCGTAGACGATGGCGCCCGGCCCGCGGAGCCTCAAGAGCCTCACCTCCGCCGCTGCCCTCAGCAGCTCACCCACCCACCCGCCGCCCCTGAGCCCGGCTCGCGCCCCACCCTCAACGCGACGGCACGCCAGCGAGGCCCTCCTCAGCCCTCTGCCCGCCTCCGTGGCCCGTGGTCCGTGGCCCGCAGCGGGGGCCCAGGGCCGGCAGTGGCCAGCGTTTCCCCGGGACCTTCTCCTCTCCCGGTCCTGCTTCATCGGCCGGACGCACTCTCCCACCGGGCACACCCGGCGGGCCCCTGGCACCTTGGCTCGCCCGCAAGCCTGCTCCTCCCTCTCCCTGGGCCTCGGGCGGGTCCGGTGTGCACGCGCCCGCACCTCCCGCTCCCCCGCTCGGCTTTCCACGGCTGCGGGCGCTGAAGCCTCAGGACCTTCTTCCTTCCAGGGCAGGGGCTGCCTTGGTTCCGCGACTCGCCCCACCCGTTGCCAGGTAGCCAGCCCCTGGTCTTTGTGCCAAGCAGGTTGGAGCCCTCCTCTGACCTGCAGGCCATTTCTGTGCCTTCGGGGGTCCTGGTGGGGAGGTGGAGGTGGGGGGGTGGGGAGTGGGGGTGAGGGTGGCCCTGCCCGGGCTGCGCTCTGCCACTTTCTTTCCTGGCTTCCCGGGGAGGGGAGGTGCCCAGGGAGGCGCAGGCAAGGCGGCCGGATCCTTCGGGTGGGTCATCCACCCGTCCAGACAGGGTGCTCACCCTCCTGACGGTGCTGCCCCGAGGTGGTGCCTGGACGGATGGGGTGCTCGCACCGACTGTCATCTCTCACCTTGGGGAACTGTCGGCTTCTCCTCCTCCTCCTCCTCCTCCTCCTCCTCCTCCCCCCCGTTGCTCCTTCCTACTCCTCTTCCTCCTCTCCCCAGGAGACACAGACAGACACAGACAGACAGACAGACAGACAGACAGACACACACACACACACACACACAAAGGCATGCACAAACACACACGCACACACACACACATGCACGCCCATTCACACACCCTTCCCTACCTCCTGGATGGACCTTGGTTCCCTCTCTGGAACTTGGAATGCCAGCTCGTGGGCTCCAGGTTCTGCCCCCACCCCCACCCCACCCCCACGGAGAACCCGTCCATCCATTCCTCCGTGGCAGAAGCCTCCCTCCCCGGGAAGCGGCGGCGGCGGCGGCGGCGGCGGCGGCGGCGGCGGCGGCGGCAGCGATGATGATGAGCCGCCCCGCTCAGCCCGCCCGCCCGGGAGAAGGGAGAATGTCTCGCTGGAAGGCGAAGGCGCGCAAGATGATCCTGCGCCCATGGGTCCCAGCGAACTTGGAACTTGGGTCTTGGCGCTCTGCGCGTGCACGGTGGGGGCAGAGGCGGGTCCCGTCCGGGCCAGGCGTCTCTTGGACTATCTATCCTCGGTCCCACCCGGCCAGCGGGCCTCCTCCCACCTTGCCTGTGGAGAGTACTGTCCTCTGGAGAGTCCCGGACGAGGAAGGAAGCGTGTGTCTAGGCCCCGACTCCTCGGGAACATCTTCCCTTGCCAATGGATGAGACAGCTCGGGCAGGGCCCTGCAGCCACAAAGTCTGTCTGTCTGTCTGTCTGTCTTCACTGGATGGAGCGAGCACCCGTGCTCTAGCAAGGAGGGACGGCCGCACAGCCAAGCCAGAGCGTACAAAACCAGAGGCACAAACATGCGCACACTCGTGCACACATCCACACCCAGACACGGAGCCCGAGCCTCGCCACACACACATAAACGGGCAAGGATGTCCAGGGCAGGTTGGAACACGGGTCTCTTTGGCGCTCAGCTCCGTGGACGTTGGGGGTAGAGGCGGGTCACGGGGCCAGAATTCTCTTACTGCCCCGCGGCCACCCGGCCACGCACCCATCCAAAGCTGCCTCCATCACGGAAGAGCCAAGGGTCTGAGCGGGCGCGACGAAGGTCGCGCGGCTGGACCGGACTGTGTGCCGGGGGTCTGATGGCCTCTCAAACCCCAGCACGGACCCCTCCGCTCTGGGGGACCTGCTTCCGCGACAGACAGAGAATTCCGGCACCGCCGCCACCGCCTCCGACGCCGGCGCCTCAGTGGGACAGCGCCTGACCCGTGACTTCCTCTTGCCCTGGGACCACTAGGTTCCAGGTCGGGCCCATCTTGGACCCGGGTCCTCTGCTCGGCCACCGCACTACTGACTGACTCCTCTACTGGCCTGCGCCCAGGCCTTGGCCCCTCGGGTCGGGCTCGGGAAGCAACCAACTGTG
Source organism: Peromyscus maniculatus bairdii (assembly GCF_049852395.1). Classification (NCBI taxonomy): domain Eukaryota; kingdom Metazoa; phylum Chordata; class Mammalia; order Rodentia; family Cricetidae; genus Peromyscus; species Peromyscus maniculatus. The sequence goes on from NC_134856.1 coordinate 57,191,958, forward strand.
GCTCTCTGGCATCCCATCCCACCGGCGACACGCGCAGCCACACCCACGGACACGTCGCAGCCCCCCAGGGCACCGCTTCACGTGGACTCACACTCATGCACGCACACACGTAGACCTCCACACACACGCTCGCCCACACGGAAACACACTCGGGCATGTGTGCCCCCGCACACGCACGCACGCGCACACACACAGACACCCACGCACGAGCCAGGGTGCCTGCAGGCACAGAGGCCCGCGTGCGTGTGCGCCCGCAGGAACACACACACACACACACACACACACACACACATACACTTGCGTGAGATCCCCCCCCCAACACACAAAACATGCAAGGATGCAGGAATGAGGCTACACAGGCACACAAGATGACAATGCGGCCGATCCGAACACACAGACACACACACACACGCACACACGCACACAAGCACACACGCACACAGGCCCACACGCACTCCCACACGGGCCTACTCACCTGTGCATGTTGCTGGAGAGCTTCTCTCCAGGTTCCCCAAGCCCCGCAGTCCCACAATCCACTTATAAAATAATCACTCAGACGCTTGTATCACTTATAAACTGTATGGCCGTGGCAGGCTTCTTGTTAACTGTTCTTATATCTTAAATTAACCCATTTTTATAAATCTATAGCTTGCCACGTGGCTGGTGGCTTACCGGCTTCTTTACATGCTCTTCTCCTGGCGGTGGCTGCAGTGTCTCTCCCTCCTTCTTCCTGTTTCCCCAATTCTCCTCTCTCTTTGTCCCGCCTATACTTCCTGCCTGGTCACTGGCCATCAGTGTTTTATTTACATAGAGTAATATCCACAGCAATGCACGCACCCAAAGTAAACACACTCAGGGAGGCAGGAAGGCAGGCAGGCAGGCCCGTAGGCACGCCCCTGGGCACCACCACCCCATCCCGTGGGGGCTCCTAGTGGGGGAGGTGGGCGTGGTGGAGGGCTCGGGTGGGAGCCTGGTTCCTCTGGGACTGCTTCCAAGCGGTGGGCTGTGTGGAGGTGGTGGGCGGATCTGTCCCCCCACCCCACCCCCGTGCCGGGACCCGGAGTGTCCTCCTCCCAGACCCCCGCCTGTGGAGCCAGGCAGGCAGCCAGGTGCGATGGAGCCCCGGTTGGTGGAGGGCAAGGCTAGCCTGGGCTGCCTGTCAGGCGAGACCTGCCTCTCTCATGTGAATCTTAGCTTCTTCTGGGGTCCTGGGAACCCCACTCGGGTGTTTCCCCCGGTGGGTTGGCAGCGTGCCTGAGGGCTGCGATGGCCGGGCGAATTGGCAGCCTTGCGGGCGAGGGGGAGTGGGAGGCGGAGGCGGAGGCGGAGGGGTCCGGGGGCCCGCCCCATGGGGGCCCGCGGCCGCAAAGGGCCTGCCTTTCAAAGGCCAAAAGGGGCAAAGGCAAAAAAAAAGCCTACAGCACCCGGTATTCCCAGGCGGTCTCCCATCCAAGTACTAACCAGGCCGGACCCTGCTTAGCTTCCGAGATCAGACGAGATCGGGCGCGTTCAGGGTGGTATGGCCGTAGACGATGGCGCCCGGCCCGCGGAGCCTCAAGAGCCTCACCTCCGCCGCTGCCCTCAGCAGCTCACCCACCCACCCGCCGCCCCTGAGCCCGGCTCGCGCCCCACCCTCAACGCGACGGCACGCCAGCGAGGCCCTCCTCAGCCCTCTGCCCGCCTCCGTGGCCCGTGGTCCGTGGCCCGCAGCGGGGGCCCAGGGCCGGCAGTGGCCAGCGTTTCCCCGGGACCTTCTCCTCTCCCGGTCCTGCTTCATCGGCCGGACGCACTCTCCCACCGGGCACACCCGGCGGGCCCCTGGCACCTTGGCTCGCCCGCAAGCCTGCTCCTCCCTCTCCCTGGGCCTCGGGCCGGTCCGGTGTGCACGCGCCCGCACCTCCCGCTCCCCCGCTCGGCTTTCCACGGCTGCGGGCGCTGAAGCCTCAGGACCTTCTTCCTTCCAGGGCAGGGGCTGCCTTGGTTCCGCGACTCGCCCCACCCGTTGCCAGGTAGCCAGCCCCTGGTCTTTGTGCCAAGCAGGTTGGAGCCCTCCTCTGACCTGCAGGCCATTTCTGTGCCTTCGGGGGTCCTGGTGGGGAGGTGGAGGTGGGGGGGTGGGGAGTGGGGGTGAGGGTGGCCCTGCCCGGGCTGCGCTCTGCCACTTTCTTTCCTGGCTTCCCGGGGAGGGGAGGTGCCCAGGGAGGCGCAGGCAAGGCGGCCGGATCCTTCGGGTGGGTCATCCACCCGTCCAGACAGGGTGCTCACCCTCCTGACGGTGCTGCCCCGAGGTGGTGCCTGGACGGATGGGGTGCTCGCACCGACTGTCATCTCTCACCTTGGGGAACTGTCGGCTTCTCCTCCTCCTCCTCCTCCTCCTCCTCCCCCCCGTTGCTCCTTCCTACTCCTCTTCCTCCTCTCCCCAGGAGACACAGACAGACACAGACAGACAGACAGACAGACAGACAGACAGACACACACACACACACACACACACAAAGGCATGCACAAACACACACGCACACACACACACATGCACGCCCATTCACACACCCTTCCCTACCTCCTGGATGGACCTTGGTTCCCTCTCTGGAACTTGGAATGCCAGCTCGTGGGCTCCAGGTTCTGCCCCCACCCCCACCCCACCCCCACGGAGAACCCGTCCATCCATTCCTCCGTGGCAGAAGCCTCCCTCCCCGGGAAGCGGCGGCGGCGGCGGCGGCGGCGGCGGCGGCGGCGGCGGCGGCAGCGATGATGATGAGCCGCCCCGCTCAGCCCGCCCGCCCGGGAGAAGGGAGAATGTCTCGCTGGAAGGCGAAGGCGCGCAAGATGATCCTGCGCCCATGGGTCCCAGCGAACTTGGAACTTGGGTCTTGGCGCTCTGCGCGTGCACGGTGGGGGCAGAGGCGGGTCCCGTCCGGGCCAGGCGTCTCTTGGACTATCTATCCTCGGTCCCACCCGGCCAGCGGGCCTCCTCCCACCTTGCCTGTGGAGAGTACTGTCCTCTGGAGAGTCCCGGACGAGGAAGGAAGCGTGTGTCTAGGCCCCGACTCCTCGGGAACATCTTCCCTTGCCAATGGATGAGACAGCTCGGGCAGGGCCCTGCAGCCACAAAGTCTGTCTGTCTGTCTGTCTGTCTTCACTGGATGGAGCGAGCACCCGTGCTCTAGCAAGGAGGGACGGCCGCACAGCCAAGCCAGAGCGTACAAAACCAGAGGCACAAACATGCGCACACTCGTGCACACATCCACACCCAGACACGGAGCCCGAGCCTCGCCACACACACATAAACGGGCAAGGATGTCCAGGGCAGGTTGGAACACGGGTCTCTTTGGCGCTCAGCTCCGTGGACGTTGGGGGTAGAGGCGGGTCACGGGGCCAGAATTCTCTTACTGCCCCGCGGCCACCCGGCCACGCACCCATCCAAAGCTGCCTCCATCACGGAAGAGCCAAGGGTCTGAGCGGGCGCGACGAAGGTCGCGCGGCTGGACCGGACTGTGTGCCGGGGGTCTGATGGCCTCTCAAACCCCAGCACGGACCCCTCCGCTCTGGGGGACCTGCTTCCGCGACAGACAGAGAATTCCCGCACCGCCGCCACCGCCTCCGACGCCGGCGCCTTAGTGGGACAGCGCCTGAGCCGAGACTTCCTCTTGCCCTGGGACCACTAGGTTCCAGGTCGGGCCCATCTTGGACCCGGGTCCTCTGCTCGGCCACCGCACTACTGACTGACTCCTCTACTGGCCTGCGCCCAGGCCTTGGCCCCTCGGGTCGGGCTCGGGAAGCAACCAACTGTGGCTCTCTGGCATCCCATCCCACCGGCGACACGCGCAGCCACACCCACGGACACGTCGCAGCCCCCCAGGGCACCGCTTCACGTGGACTCACACTCATGCACGCACACACGTAGACCTCCACACACACGCTCGCCCACACGGAAACACACTCGGGCATGTGTGCCCCCGCACACGCACGCACGCGCACACACACAGACACCCACGCACGAGCCAGGGTGCCTGCAGGCACAGAGGCCCGCGTGCGTGTGCGCCCGCAGGAACACACACACACACACACACACACACACACACACACATACACTTGCGTGAGATCCCCCCCCCAACACACAAAACATGCAAGGATGCAGGAATGAGGCTACACAGGCACACAAGATGACAATGCGGCCGATCCGAACACACAGACACACACACACACGCACACACGCACACAAGCACACACGCACACAGGCCCACACGCACTCCCACACGGGCCTACTCACCTGTGCATGTTGCTGGAGAGCTTCTCTCCAGGTTCCCCAAGCCCCGCAGTCCCACAATCCACTTATAAAATAATCACTCAGACGCTTGTATCACTTATAAACTGTATGGCCGTGGCAGGCTTCTTGTTAACTGTTCTTATATCTTAAATTAACCCATTTTTATAAATCTATAGCTTGCCACGTGGCTGGTGGCTTACCGGCTTCTTTACATGCTCTTCTCCTGGCGGTGGCTGCAGTGTCTCTCCCTCCTTCTTCCTGTTTCCCCAATTCTCCTCTCTCTTTGTCCCGCCTATACTTCCTGCCTGGTCACTGGCCATCAGTGTTTTATTTACATAGAGTAATATCCACAGCAATGCACGCACCCAAAGTAAACACACTCAGGGAGGCAGGAAGGCAGGCAGGCAGGCCCGTAGGCACGCCCCTGGGCACCACCACCCCATCCCGTGGGGGCTCCTAGTGGGGGAGGTGGGCGTGGTGGAGGGCTCGGGTGGGAGCCTGGTTCCTCTGGGACTGCTTCCAAGCGGTGGGCTGTGTGGAGGTGGTGGGCGGATCTGTCCCCCCACCCCACCCCCGTGCCGGGACCCGGAGTGTCCTCCTCCCAGACCCCCGCCTGTGGAGCCAGGCAGGCAGCCAGGTGCGATGGAGCCCCGGTTGGTGGAGGGCAAGGCTAGCCTGGGCTGCCTGTCAGGCGAGACCTGCCTCTCTCATGTGAATCTTAGCTTCTTCTGGGGTCCTGGGAACCCCACTCGGGTGTTTCCCCCGGTGGGTTGGCAGCGTGCCTGAGGGCTGCGATGGCCGGGCGAATTGGCAGCCTTGCGGGCGAGGGGGAGTGGGAGGCGGAGGCGGAGGCGGAGGGGTCCGGGGGCCCGCCCCATGGGGGCCCGCGGCCGCAAAGGGCCTGCCTTTCAAAGGCCAAAAGGGGCAAAGGCAAAAAAAAAGCCTACAGCACCCGGTATTCCCAGGCGGTCTCCCATCCAAGTACTAACCAGGCCGGACCCTGCTTAGCTTCCGAGATCAGACGAGATCGGGCGCGTTCAGGGTGGTATGGCCGTAGACGATGGCGCCCGGCCCGCGGAGCCTCAAGAGCCTCACCTCCGCCGCTGCCCTCAGCAGCTCACCCACCCACCCGCCGCCCCTGAGCCCGGCTCGCGCCCCACCCTCAACGCGACGGCACGCCAGCGAGGCCCTCCTCAGCCCTCTGCCCGCCTCCGTGGCCCGTGGTCCGTGGCCCGCAGCGGGGGCCCAGGGCCGGCAGTGGCCAGCGTTTCCCCGGGACCTTCTCCTCTCCCGGTCCTGCTTCATCGGCCGGACGCACTCTCCCACCGGGCACACCCGGCGGGCCCCTGGCACCTTGGCTCGCCCGCAAGCCTGCTCCTCCCTCTCCCTGGGCCTCGGGCCGGTCCGGTGTGCACGCGCCCGCACCTCCCGCTCCCCCGCTCGGCTTTCCACGGCTGCGGGCGCTGAAGCCTCAGGACCTTCTTCCTTCCAGGGCAGGGGCTGCCTTGGTTCCGCGACTCGCCCCACCCGTTGCCAGGTAGCCAGCCCCTGGTCTTTGTGCCAAGCAGGTTGGAGCCCTCCTCTGACCTGCAGGCCATTTCTGTGCCTTCGGGGGTCCTGGTGGGGAGGTGGAGGTGGGGGGGTGGGGAGTGGGGGTGAGGGTGGCCCTGCCCGGGCTGCGCTCTGCCACTTTCTTTCCTGGCTTCCCGGGGAGGGGAGGTGCCCAGGGAGGCGCAGGCAAGGCGGCCGGATCCTTCGGGTGGGTCATCCACCCGTCCAGACAGGGTGCTCACCCTCCTGACGGTGCTGCCCCGAGGTGGTGCCTGGACGGATGGGGTGCTCGCACCGACTGTCATCTCTCACCTTGGGGAACTGTCGGCTTCTCCTCCTCCTCCTCCTCCTCCTCCTCCTCCCCCCCGTTGCTCCTTCCTACTCCTCTTCCTCCTCTCCCCAGGAGACACAGACAGACACAGACAGACAGACAGACAGACAGACAGACACACACACACACACACACACACAAAGGCATGCACAAACACACACGCACACACACACACATGCACGCCCATTCACACACCCTTCCCTACCTCCTGGATGGACCTTGGTTCCCTCTCTGGAACTTGGAATGCCAGCTCGTGGGCTCCAGGTTCTGCCCCCACCCCCACCCCACCCCCACGGAGAACCCGTCCATCCATTCCTCCGTGGCAGAAGCCTCCCTCCCCGGGAAGCGGCGGCGGCGGCGGCGGCGGCGGCGGCGGCGGCGGCGGCAGCGATGATGATGAGCCGCCCCGCTCAGCCCGCCCGCCCGGGAGAAGGGAGAATGTCTCGCTGGAAGGCGAAGGCGCGCAAGATGATCCTGCGCCCATGGGTCCCAGCGAACTTGGAACTTGGGTCTTGGCGCTCTGCGCGTGCACGGTGGGGGCAGAGGCGGGTCCCGTCCGGGCCAGGCGTCTCTTGGACTATCTATCCTCGGTCCCACCCGGCCAGCGGGCCTCCTCCCACCTTGCCTGTGGAGAGTACTGTCCTCTGGAGAGTCCCGGACGAGGAAGGAAGCGTGTGTCTAGGCCCCGACTCCTCGGGAACATCTTCCCTTGCCAATGGATGAGACAGCTCGGGCAGGGCCCTGCAGCCACAAAGTCTGTCTGTCTGTCTGTCTGTCTTCACTGGATGGAGCGAGCACCCGTGCTCTAGCAAGGAGGGACGGCCGCACAGCCAAGCCAGAGCGTACAAAACCAGAGGCACAAACATGCGCACACTCGTGCACACATCCACACCCAGACACGGAGCCCGAGCCTCGCCACACACACATAAACGGGCAAGGATGTCCAGGGCAGGTTGGAACACGGGTCTCTTTGGCGCTCAGCTCCGTGGACGTTGGGGGTAGAGGCGGGTCACGGGGCCAGAATTCTCTTACTGCCCCGCGGCCACCCGGCCACGCACCCATCCAAAGCTGCCTCCATCACGGAAGAGCCAAGGGTCTGAGCGGGCGCGACGAAGGTCGCGCGGCTGGACCGGACTGTGTGCCGGGGGTCTGATGGCCTCTCAAACCCCAGCACGGACCCCTCCGCTCTGGGGGACCTGCTTCCGCGACAGACAGAGAATTCCCGCACCGCCGCCACCGCCTCCGACGCCGGCGCCTTAGTGGGACAGCGCCTGAGCCGAGACTTCCTCTTGCCCTGGGACCACTAGGTTCCAGGTCGGGCCCATCTTGGACCCGGGTCCTCTGCTCGGCCACCGCACTACTGACTGACTCCTCTACTGGCCTGCGCCCAGGCCTTGGCCCCTCGGGTCGGGCTCGGGAAGCAACCAACTGTGGCTCTCTGGCATCCCATCCCACCGGCGACACGCGCAGCCACACCCACGGACACGTCGCAGCCCCCCAGGGCACCGCTTCACGTGGACTCACACTCATGCACGCACACACGTAGACCTCCACACACACGCTCGCCCACACGGAAACACACTCGGGCATGTGTGCCCCCGCACACGCACGCACGCGCACACACACAGACACCCACGCACGAGCCAGGGTGCCTGCAGGCACAGAGGCCCGCGTGCGTGTGCGCCCGCAGGAACACACACACACACACACACACACACACACACACACATACACTTGCGTGAGATCCCCCCCCCAACACACAAAACATGCAAGGATGCAGGAATGAGGCTACACAGGCACACAAGATGACAATGCGGCCGATCCGAACACACAGACACACACACACACGCACACACGCACACAAGCACACACGCACACAGGCCCACACGCACTCCCACACGGGCCTACTCACCTGTGCATGTTGCTGGAGAGCTTCTCTCCAGGTTCCCCAAGCCCCGCAGTCCCACAATCCACTTATAAAATAATCACTCAGACGCTTGTATCACTTATAAACTGTATGGCCGTGGCAGGCTTCTTGTTAACTGTTCTTATATCTTAAATTAACCCATTTTTATAAATCTATAGCTTGCCACGTGGCTGGTGGCTTACCGGCTTCTTTACATGCTCTTCTCCTGGCGGTGGCTGCAGTGTCTCTCCCTCCTTCTTCCTGTTTCCCCAATTCTCCTCTCTCTTTGTCCCGCCTATACTTCCTGCCTGGTCACTGGCCATCAGTGTTTTATTTACATAGAGTAATATCCACAGCAATGCACGCACCCAAAGTAAACACACTCAGGGAGGCAGGAAGGCAGGCAGGCAGGCCCGTAGGCACGCCCCTGGGCACCACCACCCCATCCCGTGGGGGCTCCTAGTGGGGGAGGTGGGCGTGGTGGAGGGCTCGGGTGGGAGCCTGGTTCCTCTGGGACTGCTTCCAAGCGGTGGGCTGTGTGGAGGTGGTGGGCGGATCTGTCCCCCCACCCCACCCCCGTGCCGGGACCCGGAGTGTCCTCCTCCCAGACCCCCGCCTGTGGAGCCAGGCAGGCAGCCAGGTGCGATGGAGCCCCGGTTGGTGGAGGGCAAGGCTAGCCTGGGCTGCCTGTCAGGCGAGACCTGCCTCTCTCATGTGAATCTTAGCTTCTTCTGGGGTCCTGGGAACCCCACTCGGGTGTTTCCCCCGGTGGGTTGGCAGCGTGCCTGAGGGCTGCGATGGCCGGGCGAATTGGCAGCCTTGCGGGCGAGGGGGAGTGGGAGGCGGAGGCGGAGGCGGAGGGGTCCGGGGGCCCGCCCCATGGGGGCCCGCGGCCGCAAAGGGCCTGCCTTTCAAAGGCCAAAAGGGGCAAAGGCAAAAAAAAAAGCCTACAGCACCCGGTATTCCCAGGCGGTCTCCCATCCAAGTACTAACCAGGCCGGACCCTGCTTAGCTTCCGAGATCAGACGAGATCGGGCGCGTTCAGGGTGGTATGGCCGTAGACGATGGCGCCCGGCCCGCGGAGCCTCAAGAGCCTCACCTCCGCCGCTGCCCTCAGCAGCTCACCCACCCACCCGCCGCCCCTGAGCCCGGCTCGCGCCCCACCCTCAACGCGACGGCACGCCAGCGAGGCCCTCCTCAGCCCTCTGCCCGCCTCCGTGGCCCGTGGTCCGTGGCCCGCAGCGGGGGCCCAGGGCCGGCAGTGGCCAGCGTTTCCCCGGGACCTTCTCCTCTCCCGGTCCTGCTTCATCGGCCGGACGCACTCTCCCACCGGGCACACCCGGCGGGCCCCTGGCACCTTGGCTCGCCCGCAAGCCTGCTCCTCCCTCTCCCTGGGCCTCGGGCGGGTCCGGTGTGCACGCGCCCGCACCTCCCGCTCCCCCGCTCGGCTTTCCACGGCTGCGGGCGCTGAAGCCTCAGGACCTTCTTCCTTCCAGGGCAGGGGCTGCCTTGGTTCCGCGACTCGCCCCACCCGTTGCCAGGTAGCCAGCCCCTGGTCTTTGTGCCAAGCAGGTTGGAGCCCTCCTCTGACCTGCAGGCCATTTCTGTGCCTTCGGGGGTCCTGGTGGGGAGGTGGAGGTGGGGGGGTGGGGAGTGGGGGTGAGGGTGGCCCTGCCCGGGCTGCGCTCTGCCACTTTCTTTCCTGGCTTCCCGGGGAGGGGAGGTGCCCAGGGAGGCGCAGGCAAGGCGGCCGGATCCTTCGGGTGGGTCATCCACCCGTCCAGACAGGGTGCTCACCCTCCTGACGGTGCTGCCCCGAGGTGGTGCCTGGACGGATGGGGTGCTCGCACCGACTGTCATCTCTCACCTTGGGGAACTGTCGGCTTCTCCTCCTCCTCCTCCTCCTCCTCCTCCCCCCCGTTGCTCCTTCCTACTCCTCTTCCTCCTCTCCCCAGGAGACACAGACAGACACAGACAGACAGACAGACAGACAGACAGACACACACACACACACACACACACACACAAAGGCATGCACAAACACACACGCACACACACACACATGCACGCCCATTCACACACCCTTCCCTACCTCCTGGATGGACCTTGGTTCCCTCTCTGGAACTTGGAATGCCAGCTCGTGGGCTCCAGGTTCTGCCCCCACCCCCACCCCACCCCCACGGAGAACCCGTCCATCCATTCCTCCGTGGCAGAAGCCTCCCTCCCCGGGAAGCGGCGGCGGCGGCGGCGGCGGCGGCGGCGGCGGCGGCGGCGGCAGCGATGATGATGAGCCGCCCCGCTCAGCCCGCCCGCCCGGGAGAAGGGAGAATGTCTCGCTGGAAGGCGAAGGCGCGCAAGATGATCCTGCGCCCATGGGTCCCAGCGAACTTGGAACTTGGGTCTTGGCGCTCTGCGCGTGCACGGTGGGGGCAGAGGCGGGTCCCGTCCGGGCCAGGCGTCTCTTGGACTATCTATCCTCGGTCCCACCCGGCCAGCGGGCCTCCTCCCACCTTGCCTGTGGAGAGTACTGTCCTCTGGAGAGTCCCGGACGAGGAAGGAAGCGTGTGTCTAGGCCCCGACTCCTCGGGAACATCTTCCCTTGCCAATGGATGAGACAGCTCGGGCAGGGCCCTGCAGCCACAAAGTCTGTCTGTCTGTCTGTCTGTCTTCACTGGATGGAGCGAGCACCCGTGCTCTAGCAAGGAGGGACGGCCGCACAGCCAAGCCAGAGCGTACAAAACCAGAGGCACAAACATGCGCACACTCGTGCACACATCCACACCCAGACACGGAGCCCGAGCCTCGCCACACACACATAAACGGGCAAGGATGTCCAGGGCAGGTTGGAACACGGGTCTCTTTGGCGCTCAGCTCCGTGGACGTTGGGGGTAGAGGCGGGTCACGGGGCCAGAATTCTCTTACTGCCCCGCGGCCACCCGGCCACGCACCCATCCAAAGCTGCCTCCATCACGGAAGAGCCAAGGGTCTGAGCGGGCGCGACGAAGGTCGCGCGGCTGGACCGGACTGTGTGCCGGGGGTCTGATGGCCTCTCAAACCCCAGCACGGACCCCTCCGCTCTGGGGGACCTGCTTCCGCGACAGACAGAGAATTCCCGCACCGCCGCCACCGCCTCCGACGCCGGCGCCTTAGTGGGACAGCGCCTGACCCGTGACTTCCTCTTGCCCTGGGACCACTAGGTTCCAGGTCGGGCCCATCTTGGACCCGGGTCCTCTGCTCGGCCACCGCACTACTGACTGACTCCTCTACTGGCCTGCGCCCAGGCCTTGGCCCCTCGGGTCGGGCTCGGGAAGCAACCAACTGTGGCTCTCTGGCATCCCATCCCACCGGCGACACGCGCAGCCACACCCACGGACACGTCGCAGCCCCCCAGGGCACCGCTTCACGTGGACTCACACTCATGCACGCACACACGTAGACCTCCACACACACGCTCGCCCACACGGAAACACACTCGGGCATGTGTGCCCCCGCACACGCACGCACGCGCACACACACAGACACCCACGCACGAGCCAGGGTGCCTGCAGGCACAGAGGCCCGCGTGCGTGTGCGCCCGCAGGAACACACACACACACACACACACACACACACACATACACTTGCGTGAGATCCCCCCCCCAACACACAAAACATGCAAGGATGCAGGAATGAGGCTACACAGGCACACAAGATGACAATGCGGCCGATCCGAACACACAGACACACACACACACGCACACACGCACACAAGCACACACGCACACAGGCCCACACGCACTCCCACACGGGCCTACTCACCTGTGCATGTTGCTGGAGAGCTTCTCTCCAGGTTCCCCAAGCCCCGCAGTCCCACAATCCACTTATAAAATAATCACTCAGACGCTTGTATCACTTATAAACTGTATGGCCGTGGCAGGCTTCTTGTTAACTGTTCTTATATCTTAAATTAACCCATTTTTATAAATCTATAGCTTGCCACGTGGCTGGTGGCTTACCGGCTTCTTTACATGCTCTTCTCCTGGCGGTGGCTGCAGTGTCTCTCCCTCCTTCTTCCTGTTTCCCCAATTCTCCTCTCTCTTTGTCCCGCCTATACTTCCTGCCTGGTCACTGGCCATCAGTGTTTTATTTACATAGAGTAATATCCACAGCAATGCACGCACCCAAAGTAAACACACTCAGGGAGGCAGGAAGGCAGGCAGGCAGGCCCGTAGGCACGCCCCTGGGCACCACCACCCCATCCCGTGGGGGCTCCTAGTGGGGGAGGTGGGCGTGGTGGAGGGCTCGGGTGGGAGCCTGGTTCCTCTGGGACTGCTTCCAAGCGGTGGGCTGTGTGGAGGTGGTGGGCGGATCTGTCCCCCCACCCCACCCCCGTGCCGGGACCCGGAGTGTCCTCCTCCCAGACCCCCGCCTGTGGAGCCAGGCAGGCAGCCAGGTGCGATGGAGCCCCGGTTGGTGGAGGGCAAGGCTAGCCTGGGCTGCCTGTCAGGCGAGACCTGCCTCTCTCATGTGAATCTTAGCTTCTTCTGGGGTCCTGGGAACCCCACTCGGGTGTTTCCCCCGGTGGGTTGGCAGCGTGCCTGAGGGCTGCGATGGCCGGGCGAATTGGCAGCCTTGCGGGCGAGGGGGAGTGGGAGGCGGAGGCGGAGGCGGAGGGGTCCGGGGGCCCGCCCCATGGGGGCCCGCGGCCGCAAAGGGCCTGCCTTTCAAAGGCCAAAAGGGGCAAAGGCAAAAAAAAAAGCCTACAGCACCCGGTATTCCCAGGCGGTCTCCCATCCAAGTACTAACCAGGCCGGACCCTGCTTAGCTTCCGAGATCAGACGAGATCGGGCGCGTTCAGGGTGGTATGGCCGTAGACGATGGCGCCCGGCCCGCGGAGCCTCAAGAGCCTCACCTCCGCCGCTGCCCTCAGCAGCTCACCCACCCACCCGCCGCCCCTGAGCCCGGCTCGCGCCCCACCCTCAACGCGACGGCACGCCAGCGAGGCCCTCCTCAGCCCTCTGCCCGCCTCCGTGGCCCGTGGTCCGTGGCCCGCAGCGGGGGCCCAGGGCCGGCAGTGGCCAGCGTTTCCCCGGGACCTTCTCCTCTCCCGGTCCTGCTTCATCGGCCGGACGCACTCTCCCACCGGGCACACCCGGCGGGCCCCTGGCACCTTGGCTCGCCCGCAAGCCTGCTCCTCCCTCTCCCTGGGCCTCGGGCGGGTCCGGTGTGCACGCGCCCGCACCTCCCGCTCCCCCGCTCGGCTTTCCACGGCTGCGGGCGCTGAAGCCTCAGGACCTTCTTCCTTCCAGGGCAGGGGCTGCCTTGGTTCCGCGACTCGCCCCACCCGTTGCCAGGTAGCCAGCCCCTGGTCTTTGTGCCAAGCAGGTTGGAGCCCTCCTCTGACCTGCAGGCCATTTCTGTGCCTTCGGGGGTCCTGGTGGGGAGGTGGAGGTGGGGGGGTGGGGAGTGGGGGTGAGGGTGGCCCTGCCCGGGCTGCGCTCTGCCACTTTCTTTCCTGGCTTCCCGGGGAGGGGAGGTGCCCAGGGAGGCGCAGGCAAGGCGGCCGGATCCTTCGGGTGGGTCATCCACCCGTCCAGACAGGGTGCTCACCCTCCTGACGGTGCTGCCCCGAGGTGGTGCCTGGACGGATGGGGTGCTCGCACCGACTGTCATCTCTCACCTTGGGGAACTGTCGGCTTCTCCTCCTCCTCCTCCTCCTCCTCCTCCCCCCCGTTGCTCCTTCCTACTCCTCTTCCTCCTCTCCCCAGGAGACACAGACAGACACAGACAGACAGACAGACAGACAGACAGACACACACACACACACACACACACACACAAAGGCATGCACAAACACACACGCACACACACACACATGCACGCCCATTCACACACCCTTCCCTACCTCCTGGATGGACCTTGGTTCCCTCTCTGGAACTTGGAATGCCAGCTCGTGGGCTCCAGGTTCTGCCCCCACCCCCACCCCACCCCCACGGAGAACCCGTCCATCCATTCCTCCGTGGCAGAAGCCTCCCTCCCCGGGAAGCGGCGGCGGCGGCGGCGGCGGCGGCGGCGGCGGCGGCGGCGGCAGCGATGATGATGAGCCGCCCCGCTCAGCCCGCCCGCCCGGGAGAAGGGAGAATGTCTCGCTGGAAGGCGAAGGCGCGCAAGATGATCCTGCGCCCATGGGTCCCAGCGAACTTGGAACTTGGGTCTTGGCGCTCTGCGCGTGCACGGTGGGGGCAGAGGCGGGTCCCGTCCGGGCCAGGCGTCTCTTGGACTATCTATCCTCGGTCCCACCCGGCCAGCGGGCCTCCTCCCACCTTGCCTGTGGAGAGTACTGTCCTCTGGAGAGTCCCGGACGAGGAAGGAAGCGTGTGTCTAGGCCCCGACTCCTCGGGAACATCTTCCCTTGCCAATGGATGAGACAGCTCGGGCAGGGCCCTGCAGCCACAAAGTCTGTCTGTCTGTCTGTCTGTCTTCACTGGATGGAGCGAGCACCCGTGCTCTAGCAAGGAGGGACGGCCGCACAGCCAAGCCAGAGCGTACAAAACCAGAGGCACAAACATGCGCACACTCGTGCACACATCCACACCCAGACACGGAGCCCGAGCCTCGCCACACACACATAAACGGGCAAGGATGTCCAGGGCAGGTTGGAACACGGGTCTCTTTGGCGCTCAGCTCCGTGGACGTTGGGGGTAGAGGCGGGTCACGGGGCCAGAATTCTCTTACTGCCCCGCGGCCACCCGGCCACGCACCCATCCAAAGCTGCCTCCATCACGGAAGAGCCAAGGGTCTGAGCGGGCGCGACGAAGGTCGCGCGGCTGGACCGGACTGTGTGCCGGGGGTCTGATGGCCTCTCAAACCCCAGCACGGACCCCTCCGCTCTGGGGGACCTGCTTCCGCGACAGACAGAGAATTCCCGCACCGCCGCCACCGCCTCCGACGCCGGCGCCTTAGTGGGACAGCGCCTGACCCGTGACTTCCTCTTGCCCTGGGACCACTAGGTTCCAGGTCGGGCCCATCTTGGACCCGGGTCCTCTGCTCGGCCACCGCACTACTGACTGACTCCTCTACTGGCCTGCGCCCAGGCCTTGGCCCCTCGGGTCGGGCTCGGGAAGCAACCAACTGTGGCTCTCTGGCATCCCATCCCACCGGCGACACGCGCAGCCACACCCACGGACACGTCGCAGCCCCCCAGGGCACCGCTTCACGTGGACTCACACTCATGCACGCACACACGTAGACCTCCACACACACGCTCGCCCACACGGAAACACACTCGGGCATGTGTGCCCCCGCACACGCACGCACGCGCACACACACAGACACCCACGCACGAGCCAGGGTGCCTGCAGGCACAGAGGCCCGCGTGCGTGTGCGCCCGCAGGAACACACACACACACACACACACACACACACACATACACTTGCGTGAGATCCCCCCCCCAACACACAAAACATGCAAGGATGCAGGAATGAGGCTACACAGGCACACAAGATGACAATGCGGCCGATCCGAACACACAGACACACACACACACGCACACACGCACACAAGCACACACGCACACAGGCCCACACGCACTCCCACACGGGCCTACTCACCTGTGCATGTTGCTGGAGAGCTTCTCTCCAGGTTCCCCAAGCCCCGCAGTCCCACAATCCACTTATAAAATAATCACTCAGACGCTTGTATCACTTATAAACTGTATGGCCGTGGCAGGCTTCTTGTTAACTGTTCTTATATCTTAAATTAACCCATTTTTATAAATCTATAGCTTGCCACGTGGCTGGTGGCTTACCGGCTTCTTTACATGCTCTTCTCCTGGCGGTGGCTGCAGTGTCTCTCCCTCCTTCTTCCTGTTTCCCCAATTCTCCTCTCTCTTTGTCCCGCCTATACTTCCTGCCTGGTCACTGGCCATCAGTGTTTTATTTACATAGAGTAATATCCACAGCAATGCACGCACCCAAAGTAAACACACTCAGGGAGGCAGGAAGGCAGGCAGGCAGGCCCGTAGGCACGCCCCTGGGCACCACCACCCCATCCCGTGGGGGCTCCTAGTGGGGGAGGTGGGCGTGGTGGAGGGCTCGGGTGGGAGCCTGGTTCCTCTGGGACTGCTTCCAAGCGGTGGGCTGTGTGGAGGTGGTGGGCGGATCTGTCCCCCCACCCCACCCCCGTGCCGGGACCCGGAGTGTCCTCCTCCCAGACCCCCGCCTGTGGAGCCAGGCAGGCAGCCAGGTGCGATGGAGCCCCGGTTGGTGGAGGGCAAGGCTAGCCTGGGCTGCCTGTCAGGCGAGACCTGCCTCTCTCATGTGAATCTTAGCTTCTTCTGGGGTCCTGGGAACCCCACTCGGGTGTTTCCCCCGGTGGGTTGGCAGCGTGCCTGAGGGCTGCGATGGCCGGGCGAATTGGCAGCCTTGCGGGCGAGGGGGAGTGGGAGGCGGAGGCGGAGGCGGAGGGGTCCGGGGGCCCGCCCCATGGGGGCCCGCGGCCGCAAAGGGCCTGCCTTTCAAAGGCCAAAAGGGGCAAAGGCAAAAAAAAAAGCCTACAGCACCCGGTATTCCCAGGCGGTCTCCCATCCAAGTACTAACCAGGCCGGACCCTGCTTAGCTTCCGAGATCAGACGAGATCGGGCGCGTTCAGGGTGGTATGGCCGTAGACGATGGCGCCCGGCCCGCGGAGCCTCAAGAGCCTCACCTCCGCCGCTGCCCTCAGCAGCTCACCCACCCACCCGCCGCCCCTGAGCCCGGCTCGCGCCCCACCCTCAACGCGACGGCACGCCAGCGAGGCCCTCCTCAGCCCTCTGCCCGCCTCCGTGGCCCGTGGTCCGTGGCCCGCAGCGGGGGCCCAGGGCCGGCAGTGGCCAGCGTTTCCCCGGGACCTTCTCCTCTCCCGGTCCTGCTTCATCGGCCGGACGCACTCTCCCACCGGGCACACCCGGCGGGCCCCTGGCACCTTGGCTCGCCCGCAAGCCTGCTCCTCCCTCTCCCTGGGCCTCGGGCGGGTCCGGTGTGCACGCGCCCGCACCTCCCGCTCCCCCGCTCGGCTTTCCACGGCTGCGGGCGCTGAAGCCTCAGGACCTTCTTCCTTCCAGGGCAGGGGCTGCCTTGGTTCCGCGACTCGCCCCACCCGTTGCCAGGTAGCCAGCCCCTGGTCTTTGTGCCAAGCAGGTTGGAGCCCTCCTCTGACCTGCAGGCCATTTCTGTGCCTTCGGGGGTCCTGGTGGGGAGGTGGAGGTGGGGGGGTGGGGAGTGGGGGTGAGGGTGGCCCTGCCCGGGCTGCGCTCTGCCACTTTCTTTCCTGGCTTCCCGGGGAGGGGAGGTGCCCAGGGAGGCGCAGGCAAGGCGGTCGGATCCTTCGGGTGGGTCATCCACCCGTCCAGACAGGGTGCTCACCCTCCTGACGGTGCTGCCCCGAGGTGGTGCCTGGACGGATGGGGTGCTCGCACCGACTGTCATCTCTCACCTTGGGGAACTGTCGGCTTCTCCTCCTCCTCCTCCTCCTCCTCCCCCCCGTTGCTCCTTCCTACTCCTCTTCCTCCTCTCCCCAGGAGACACAGACAGACACAGACAGACAGACAGACAGACAGACACACACACACACACACACACACACACACACACAAAGGCATGCACAAACACACACGCACACACACACACATGCACGCCCATTCACACACCCTTCCCTACCTCCTGGATGGACCTTGGTTCCCTCTCTGGAACTTGGAATGCCAGCTCGTGGGCTCCAGGTTCTGCCCCCACCCCCACCCCACCCCCACGGAGAACCCGTCCATCCATTCCTCCGTGGCAGAAGCCTCCCTCCCCGGGAAGCGGCGGCGGCGGCGGCGGCGGCGGCGGCGGCGGCGGCGGCGGCGGCGGCAGCGATGATGATGAGCCGCCCCGCTCAGCCCGCCCGCCCGGGAGAAGGGAGAATGTCTCGCTGGAAGGCGAAGGCGCGCAAGATGATCCTGCGCCCATGGGTCCCAGCGAACTTGGAACTTGGGTCTTGGCGCTCTGCGCGTGCACGGTGGGGGCAGAGGCGGGTCCCGTCCGGGCCAGGCGTCTCTTGGACTATCTATCCTCGGTCCCACCCGGCCAGCGGGCCTCCTCCCACCTTGCCTGTGGAGAGTACTGTCCTCTGGAGAGTCCCGGACGAGGAAGGAAGCGTGTGTCTAGGCCCCGACTCCTCGGGAACATCTTCCCTTGCCAATGGATGAGACAGCTCGGGCAGGGCCCTGCAGCCACAAAGTCTGTCTGTCTGTCTGTCTGTCTTCACTGGATGGAGCGAGCACCCGTGCTCTAGCAAGGAGGGACGGCCGCACAGCCAAGCCAGAGCGTACAAAACCAGAGGCACAAACATGCGCACACTCGTGCACACATCCACACCCAGACACGGAGCCCGAGCCTCGCCACACACACATAAACGGGCAAGGATGTCCAGGGCAGGTTGGAACACGGGTCTCTTTGGCGCTCAGCTCCGTGGACGTTGGGGGTAGAGGCGGGTCACGGGGCCAGAATTCTCTTACTGCCCCGCGGCCACCCGGCCACGCACCCATCCAAAGCTGCCTCCATCACGGAAGAGCCAAGGGTCTGAGCGGGCGCGACGAAGGTCGCGCGGCTGGACCGGACTGTGTGCCGGGGGTCTGATGGCCTCTCAAACCCCAGCACGGACCCCTCCGCTCTGGGGGACCTGCTTCCGCGACAGACAGAGAATTCCCGCACCGCCGCCACCGCCTCCGACGCCGGCGCCTTAGTGGGACAGCGCCTGACCCGTGACTTCCTCTTGCCCTGGGACCACTAGGTTCCAGGTCGGGCCCATCTTGGACCCGGGTCCTCTGCTCGGCCACCGCACTACTGACTGACTCCTCTACTGGCCTGCGCCCAGGCCTTGGCCCCTCGGGTCGGGCTCGGGAAGCAACCAACTGTGGCTCTCTGGCATCCCATCCCACCGGCGACACGCGCAGCCACACCCACGGACACGTCGCAGCCCCCCAGGGCACCGCTTCACGTGGACTCACACTCATGCACGCACACACGTAGACCTCCACACACACGCTCGCCCACACGGAAACACACTCGGGCATGTGTGCCCCCGCACACGCACGCACGCGCACACACACAGACACCCACGCACGAGCCAGGGTGCCTGCAGGCACAGAGGCCCGCGTGCGTGTGCGCCCGCAGGAACACACACACACACACACACACACACACACACACACATACACTTGCGTGAGATCCCCCCCCCAACACACAAAACATGCAAGGATGCAGGAATGAGGCTACACAGGCACACAAGATGACAATGCGGCCGATCCGAACACACAGACACACACACACACGCACACACGCACACAAGCACACACGCACACAGGCCCACACGCACTCCCACACGGGCCTACTCACCTGTGCATGTTGCTGGAGAGCTTCTCTCCAGGTTCCCCAAGCCCCGCAGTCCCACAATCCACTTATAAAATAATCACTCAGACGCTTGTATCACTTATAAACTGTATGGCCGTGGCAGGCTTCTTGTTAACTGTTCTTATATCTTAAATTAACCCATTTTTATAAATCTATAGCTTGCCACGTGGCTGGTGGCTTACCGGCTTCTTTACATGCTCTTCTCCTGGCGGTGGCTGCAGTGTCTCTCCCTCCTTCTTCCTGTTTCCCCAATTCTCCTCTCTCTTTGTCCCGCCTATACTTCCTGCCTGGTCACTGGCCATCAGTGTTTTATTTACATAGAGTAATATCCACAGCAATGCACGCACCCAAAGTAAACACACTCAGGGAGGCAGGAAGGCAGGCAGGCAGGCCCGTAGGCACGCCCCTGGGCACCACCACCCCATCCCGTGGGGGCTCCTAGTGGGGGAGGTGGGCGTGGTGGAGGGCTCGGGTGGGAGCCTGGTTCCTCTGGGACTGCTTCCAAGCGGTGGGCTGTGTGGAGGTGGTGGGCGGATCTGTCCCCCCACCCCACCCCCGTGCCGGGACCCGGAGTGTCCTCCTCCCAGACCCCCGCCTGTGGAGCCAGGCAGGCAGCCAGGTGCGATGGAGCCCCGGTTGGTGGAGGGCAAGGCTAGCCTGGGCTGCCTGTCAGGCGAGACCTGCCTCTCTCATGTGAATCTTAGCTTCTTCTGGGGTCCTGGGAACCCCACTCGGGTGTTTCCCCCGGTGGGTTGGCAGCGTGCCTGAGGGCTGCGATGGCCGGGCGAATTGGCAGCCTTGCGGGCGAGGGGGAGTGGGAGGCGGAGGCGGAGGCGGAGGGGTCCGGGGGCCCGCCCCATGGGGGCCCGCGGCCGCAAAGGGCCTGCCTTTCAAAGGCCAAAAGGGGCAAAGGCAAAAAAAAAAGCCTACAGCACCCGGTATTCCCAGGCGGTCTCCCATCCAAGTACTAACCAGGCCGGACCCTGCTTAGCTTCCGAGATCAGACGAGATCGGGCGCGTTCAGGGTGGTATGGCCGTAGACGATGGCGCCCGGCCCGCGGAGCCTCAAGAGCCTCACCTCCGCCGCTGCCCTCAGCAGCTCACCCACCCACCCGCCGCCCCTGAGCCCGGCTCGCGCCCCACCCTCAACGCGACGGCACGCCAGCGAGGCCCTCCTCAGCCCTCTGCCCGCCTCCGTGGCCCGTGGTCCGTGGCCCGCAGCGGGGGCCCAGGGCCGGCAGTGGCCAGCGTTTCCCCGGGACCTTCTCCTCTCCCGGTCCTGCTTCATCGGCCGGACGCACTCTCCCACCGGGCACACCCGGCGGGCCCCTGGCACCTTGGCTCGCCCGCAAGCCTGCTCCTCCCTCTCCCTGGGCCTCGGGCGGGTCCGGTGTGCACGCGCCCGCACCTCCCGCTCCCCCGCTCGGCTTTCCACGGCTGCGGGCGCTGAAGCCTCAGGACCTTCTTCCTTCCAGGGCAGGGGCTGCCTTGGTTCCGCGACTCGCCCCACCCGTTGCCAGGTAGCCAGCCCCTGGTCTTTGTGCCAAGCAGGTTGGAGCCCTCCTCTGACCTGCAGGCCATTTCTGTGCCTTCGGGGGTCCTGGTGGGGAGGTGGAGGTGGGGGGGTGGGGAGTGGGGGTGAGGGTGGCCCTGCCCGGGCTGCGCTCTGCCACTTTCTTTCCTGGCTTCCCGGGGAGGGGAGGTGCCCAGGGAGGCGCAGGCAAGGCGGCCGGATCCTTCGGGTGGGTCATCCACCCGTCCAGACAGGGTGCTCACCCTCCTGACGGTGCTGCCCCGAGGTGGTGCCTGGACGGATGGGGTGCTCGCACCGACTGTCATCTCTCACCTTGGGGAACTGTCGGCTTCTCCTCCTCCTCCTCCTCCTCCTCCTCCCCCCCGTTGCTCCTTCCTACTCCTCTTCCTCCTCTCCCCAGGAGACACAGACAGACACAGACAGACAGACAGACAGACAGACACACACACACACACACACACACACAAAGGCATGCACAAACACACACGCACACACACACACATGCACGCCCATTCACACACCCTTCCCTACCTCCTGGATGGACCTTGGTTCCCTCTCTGGAACTTGGAATGCCAGCTCGTGGGCTCCAGGTTCTGCCCCCACCCCCACCCCACCCCCACGGAGAACCCGTCCATCCATTCCTCCGTGGCAGAAGCCTCCCTCCCCGGGAGGCGGCGGCGGCGGCGGCGGCGGCGGCGGCGGCGGCGGCGGCGGCGGCGGCAGCGATGATGATGAGCCGCCCCGCTCAGCCCGCCCGCCCGGGAGAAGGGAGAATGTCTCGCTGGAAGGCGAAGGCGCGCAAGATGATCCTGCGCCCATGGGTCCCAGCGAACTTGGAACTTGGGTCTTGGCGCTCTGCGCGTGCACGGTGGGGGCAGAGGCGGGTCCCGTCCGGGCCAGGCGTCTCTTGGACTATCTATCCTCGGTCCCACCCGGCCAGCGGGCCTCCTCCCACCTTGCCTGTGGAGAGTACTGTCCTCTGGAGAGTCCCGGACGAGGAAGGAAGCGTGTGTCTAGGCCCCGACTCCTCGGGAACATCTTCCCTTGCCAATGGATGAGACAGCTCGGGCAGGGCCCTGCAGCCACAAAGTCTGTCTGTCTGTCTGTCTGTCTTCACTGGATGGAGCGAGCACCCGTGCTCTAGCAAGGAGGGACGGCCGCACAGCCAAGCCAGAGCGTACAAAACCAGAGGCACAAACATGCGCACACTCGTGCACACATCCACACCCAGACACGGAGCCCGAGCCTCGCCACACACACATAAACGGGCAAGGATGTCCAGGGCAGGTTGGAACACGGGTCTCTTTGGCGCTCAGCTCCGTGGACGTTGGGGGTAGAGGCGGGTCACGGGGCCAGAATTCTCTTACTGCCCCGCGGCCACCCGGCCACGCACCCATCCAAAGCTGCCTCCATCACGGAAGAGCCAAGGGTCTGAGCGGGCGCGACGAAGGTCGCGCGGCTGGACCGGACTGTGTGCCGGGGGTCTGATGGCCTCTCAAACCCCAGCACGGACCCCTCCGCTCTGGGGGACCTGCTTCCGCGACAGACAGAGAATTCCCGCACCGCCGCCACCGCCTCCGACGCCGGCGCCTTAGTGGGACAGCGCCTGACCCGTGACTTCCTCTTGCCCTGGGACCACTAGGTTCCAGGTCGGGCCCATCTTGGACCCGGGTCCTCTGCTCGGCCACCGCACTACTGACTGACTCCTCTACTGGCCTGCGCCCAGGCCTTGGCCCCTCGGGTCGGGCTCGGGAAGCAACCAACTGTGGCTCTCTGGCATCCCATCCCACCGGCGACACGCGCAGCCACACCCACGGACACGTCGCAGCCCCCCAGGGCACCGCTTCACGTGGACTCACACTCATGCACGCACACACGTAGACCTCCACACACACGCTCGCCCACACGGAAACACACTCGGGCATGTGTGCCCCCGCACACGCACGCACGCGCACACACACAGACACCCACGCACGAGCCAGGGTGCCTGCAGGCACAGAGGCCCGCGTGCGTGTGCGCCCGCAGGAACACACACACACACACACACACACACACACACATACACTTGCGTGAGATCCCCCCCCCAACACACAAAACATGCAAGGATGCAGGAATGAGGCTACACAGGCACACAAGATGACAATGCGGCCGATCCGAACACACAGACACACACACACACGCACACACGCACACAAGCACACACGCACACAGGCCCACACGCACTCCCACACGGGCCTACTCACCTGTGCATGTTGCTGGAGAGCTTCTCTCCAGGTTCCCCAAGCCCCGCAGTCCCACAATCCACTTATAAAATAATCACTCAGACGCTTGTATCACTTATAAACTGTATGGCCGTGGCAGGCTTCTTGTTAACTGTTCTTATATCTTAAATTAACCCATTTTTATAAATCTATAGCTTGCCACGTGGCTGGTGGCTTACCGGCTTCTTTACATGCTCTTCTCCTGGCGGTGGCTGCAGTGTCTCTCCCTCCTTCTTCCTGTTTCCCCAATTCTCCTCTCTCTTTGTCCCGCCTATACTTCCTGCCTGGTCACTGGCCATCAGTGTTTTATTTACATAGAGTAATATCCACAGCAATGCACGCACCCAAAGTAAACACACTCAGGGAGGCAGGAAGGCAGGCAGGCAGGCCCGTAGGCACGCCCCTGGGCACCACCACCCCATCCCGTGGGGGCTCCTAGTGGGGGAGGTGGGCGTGGTGGAGGGCTCGGGTGGGAGCCTGGTTCCTCTGGGACTGCTTCCAAGCGGTGGGCTGTGTGGAGGTGGTGGGCGGATCTGTCCCCCCACCCCACCCCCGTGCCGGGACCCGGAGTGTCCTCCTCCCAGACCCCCGCCTGTGGAGCCAGGCAGGCAGCCAGGTGCGATGGAGCCCCGGTTGGTGGAGGGCAAGGCTAGCCTGGGCTGCCTGTCAGGCGAGACCTGCCTCTCTCATGTGAATCTTAGCTTCTTCTGGGGTCCTGGGAACCCCACTCGGGTGTTTCCCCCGGTGGGTTGGCAGCGTGCCTGAGGGCTGCGATGGCCGGGCGAATTGGCAGCCTTGCGGGCGAGGGGGAGTGGGAGGCGGAGGCGGAGGCGGAGGGGTCCGGGGGCCCGCCCCATGGGGGCCCGCGGCCGCAAAGGGCCTGCCTTTCAAAGGCCAAAAGGGGCAAAGGCAAAAAAAAAAAGCCTACAGCACCCGGTATTCCCAGGCGGTCTCCCATCCAAGTACTAACCAGGCCGGACCCTGCTTAGCTTCCGAGATCAGACGAGATCGGGCGCGTTCAGGGTGGTATGGCCGTAGACGATGGCGCCCGGCCCGCGGAGCCTCAAGAGCCTCACCTCCGCCGCTGCCCTCAGCAGCTCACCCACCCACCCGCCGCCCCTGAGCCCGGCTCGCGCCCCACCCTCAACGCGACAGCACGCCAGCGAGGCCCTCCTCAGCCCTCTGCCCGCCTCCGTGGCCCGTGGTCCGTGGCCCGCAGCGGGGGCCCAGGGCCGGCAGTGGCCAGCGTTTCCCCGGGACCTTCTCCTCTCCCGGTCCTGCTTCATCGGCCGGACGCACTCTCCCACCGGGCACACCCGGCGGGCCCCTGGCACCTTGGCTCGCCCGCAAGCCTGCTCCTCCCTCTCCCTGGGCCTCGGGCGGGTCCGGTGTGCACGCGCCCGCACCTCCCGCTCCCCCGCTCGGCTTTCCACGGCTGCGGGCGCTGAAGCCTCAGGACCTTCTTCCTTCCAGGGCAGGGGCTGCCTTGGTTCCGCGACTCGCCCCACCCGTTGCCAGGTAGCCAGCCCCTGGTCTTTGTGCCAAGCAGGTTGGAGCCCTCCTCTGACCTGCAGGCCATTTCTGTGCCTTCGGGGGTCCTGGTGGGGAGGTGGAGGTGGGGGGGTGGGGAGTGGGGGTGAGGGTGGCCCTGCCCGGGCTGCGCTCTGCCACTTTCTTTCCTGGCTTCCCGGGGAGGGGAGGTGCCCAGGGAGGCGCAGGCAAGGCGGCCGGATCCTTCGGGTGGGTCATCCACCCGTCCAGACAGGGTGCTCACCCTCCTGACGGTGCTGCCCCGAGGTGGTGCCTGGACGGATGGGGTGCTCGCACCGACTGTCATCTCTCACCTTGGGGAACTGTCGGCTTCTCCTCCTCCTCCTCCTCCCCCGTTGCTCCTTCCTACTCCTCTTCCTCCTCTCCCCAGGAGACACAGACAGACACAGACAGACAGACACACACACAAACACACACA
The DNA here is from genome assembly GCF_049852395.1 of Peromyscus maniculatus bairdii. NCBI lineage: Eukaryota > Metazoa > Chordata > Mammalia > Rodentia > Cricetidae > Peromyscus > Peromyscus maniculatus. The sequence continues at coordinate 57,217,183 of NC_134856.1, forward strand.
CACACACACACACACGCATGCACAAACACACACGCGCACACACACACACATGCACGCCCATTCACACACCCTTCCCTACCTCCTGGATGGACCTTGGTTCCCTCTCTGGAACTTGGAATGCCAGCTCGTGGGCTCCAGGTTCTGCCCCCACCCCCGCCCCACCCCCACGGAGAACCCGTCCATCCATTCCTCCGTGGCAGAAGCCTCCCTCCCCGGGAAGCGGCGGGGGCGGCGGGGGCGGCGGCGGCGGCGGCGGCGGGGGCCGCGGCGGCGATGATGAGCCGCCCCGCTCAGCCCGCCCGCCCGGGAGAAGGGAGAATGTCTCGCTGGAAGGCGCGCAAGATGATCCTGCGCCCATGGGTCCCAGCGAACTTGGAACTTGGGTCTTGGCGCTCTGCGCGTGCACGGTGGGGGCAGAGGCGGGTCCCGTCCGGGCCAGGCGTCTCTTGGACTATCTATCCTCGGTCCCACCCGGCCAGCGGGCCTCCTCCCACCCTGTGGAGAGTACTGTCCTCTGGAGATTCCGGACGAGGAAGGAAGCGTGTGTCTAGGCCCCGACTCCTCGGGAACATCTTCCCTTGCCAATGGATGAGACAGCTCGGGCAGGGCCCTGCAGCCACAAAGTCTGTCTGTCTGTCTGTCTGTCTTCACTGGATGGAGCGAGCACCCGTGCTCTAGCAAGGAGGGACGGCCGCACAGCCAAGCCAGAGCGTACAAAACCAGAGGCACAAACATGCGCACACTCGTGCACACATCCACACCCAGACACGGAGCCCGAGCCTCGCCACACACACACATAAACGGGCAAGGATGTCCAGGGCAGGTTGGAACACGGGGCTCTTTGTCGCTCAGCTCCGTGGACGTTGGGGGTAGAGGCGGGTCACGGGGCCAGAATTCTCTTCCTGCCACCTGGCCACCCGGCCACCCGGCCACGCACCCATCCAAAGCTGCCTCCATCAAGGAAGAGCCAAGGGTCTGAGCGGGCGCGACGAAGGTCGCGCGGCTGGACCGGACTGTGTGCCGGGGGTCTGATGGCCTCTCAAACCCCAGCACGGACCCCTCCGCTCTGGGGGACCTGCTTCCGCGACAGACAGAGAATTCCCGAGAATTCCCGCACCGCCGGCGCCTCAGTGGGACAGCGCCTGACCTGTGACTTCCTCTTGCCCTGGGACCACTAGGTTCCAGGTCGGGCCCATCTTGGACCCGGGTGCTCTGCTCGGCCACCGCACTACTGACTGACTCCTCTACTGGCCTGCGCCCAGGCCTTGGCCCCTCGGGTCGGGCTCGGGAAGCAACCAACTGTGGCTCTCTGGCATCCCATCCCACCGGCGACACGCGCAGCCACACCCACGGACACGTCGCAGCCCCCTAGGGCACCGCTTCACGTGGACTCACACTCATGCACGCACACACGTAGACCTCCACACACACGCTCGCCCACACGGAAACACACTCGGCATGTGTGCCCCCGCACACGCACGCACGCACGCAAGCACGCACGCGCACACACACAGACACCCATGCACGAGCCAGGGTGCCTGCAGGCACAGAGGCCCGCGTGCGTGTGCGCCCGCAGGAACACACACACACACACACACACACACACACACACACACACACACACATACACGTGCGTGAGATACCCCCCCCAACACACAAAACATTCAATGATGCAGGAATGAGGCTACACAGGCACACAGGATGACAATGTGGCCGACCTGAACACACACACACACACACACACATACACACACACACACACACACACACGGGCCTACTCACCTATGCACGCACCCAAAGTTAACACACTCAGGGAGGCAGGAAGGCAGGCAGGCAGGCCCGTAGGCACGCCCCTGGGCACCACCACCCTATCCCCGTGGGGGCTCCTAGTGGGGGAGGTGGGCGTGGTGGAGGGCTCGGGTGGGAGCCTGGTTCCTCTGGGACTGCTTCCAAGCGGTGGGCTGTTTGGAGGTGGTGGGCGGATCTGTCCCCCCACCCCATCCCCGTGCCGGGACCCGGAGTGTCCTCCTCCCAGACCCCCGCCTGTGGAGCCAGGCAGGCAGCCAGGTGCGATGGAGCCCCGGTTGTTGGAGGGCAAGGCTAGCCTGGGCTGCCTGTCAGGCGAGACCTGCCTCTCTCATGTGAATCTTAGCTTCTTCTGGGGTCCTGGGATCCCCACTCGGGTGTTTCCCCCGGTGGGTTGGCAGCGTGCCTGAGGGCTGCGATGGCCGGGCGAATTGGCAGCCTTGCGGGCGAAGGGGAGGGGGAGGGGGAGGGCGGAGGGGTCCCGGGGCCCGCCCCATGGGGGCCCGCGGCCGCAAAGGGCCTGCCTTTCAAAGGCCAAAAGGGGCAAAGGCAAAAAAAGCCTACAGCACCCGGTATTCCCAGGCGGTCTCCCATCCAAGTACTAACCAGGCCCGACCCTGCTTAGCTTCCGAGATCAGACGAGATCGGGCGCGTTCAGGGTGGTATGGCCGTAGACGACGGCGCCCGGTCCGCGGAGCCTCAAGAGCCTCACCTCCGCCGCTGCCCTCAGCAGCTCACCCACCCACCCGCCGCCCCGGAGCCCGGCTCGCGCCCCACCCTGAACGCGACGGCACGCCAGCGAGGCCCTCCTCAGCCCTCTGCCCGCGTCCGTGGCCCGTGGTCCGTGGCCCGCAGCGGGGGCCCAGGGCCGGCAGTGGCCAGCGTTTCCCCGGGACCTTCTCCTCTCCCGGTCCTGCTTCATCGGCCGGCGGCACTCTCCCACCGGGCACACCCGGCGGGGCCCCTGGCACCTTGGCTCGCCCGCAAGCCTGCTCCTCCCTCTCCCTGGGCCTCGGGCCGGTCCGGTGTGCACGCGCCCGCACCTCCCGCTCCCCCCGCTCGGCTTTCCACGGCTGCGGGCGCTGAAGCCTCAGGACCTTCTTCCTTCCAGGGCAGGGGCTGCCTTGGCTCCGCGACTCGCCCCACCCGTTGCCAGGTAGCCAGCCCCTGGTCTTTGGGGCAGGCAGGTTGGAGCCCTCCTCTGACCTGCAGGCCATTTCTGTGCCTTTGGGGGTCCTGGTGGGGAGGTGGAGGTGGGGGGGGTGGGGAGTGGGGGTGAGGGTGGCAGGAGGGGTTCGTGGCCCTGCCCGGGCTGCGCTCTGCCACTTTCTTTCCTGGCTTCCCGGGGAGGGGAGGTGCCCAGGGAGGCGCAGGCAAGGCGGCCGGATCCTTCGGGTGGGTCATCCACCCGTCCAGACAGGGTGCTCACCCTCCTGACGGTGCTGCCCCGAGGTGGTGCCTGGACGGATGGGGTGCTCGCACCGACTGTCATCTCTCACCTTGGGGAACTGTCGGCTTCTCCTCCTCCTCCTCCTCCCCCGTTGCTCCTTCCTACTCCTCTTCCTCCTCTCCCCAGGAGACACAGACAGACACAGACAGACAGACACACACACAAACACACACACACACACACACACACGCATGCACAAACACACACGCGCACACACACACACATGCACGCCCATTCACACACCCTTCCCTACCTCCTGGATGGACCTTGGTTCCCTCTCTGGAACTTGGAATGCCAGCTCGTGGGCTCCAGGTTCTGCCCCCACCCCCGCCCCACCCCCACGGAGAACCCGTCCATCCATTCCTCCGTGGCAGAAGCCTCCCTCCCCGGGAAGCGGCGGGGCGGCGGGGGGCGGCGGCGGCGGCGGCGGCGGGGGCCGCGGCGGCGATGATGAGCCGCCCCGCTCAGCCCGCCCGCCCGGGAGAAGGGAGAATGTCTCGCTGGAAGGCGCGCAAGATGATCCTGCGCCCATGGGTCCCAGCGAACTTGGAACTTGGGTCTTGGCGCTCTGCGCGTGCACGGTGGGGGCAGAGGCGGGTCCCGTCCGGGCCAGGCGTCTCTTGGACTATCTATCCTCGGTCCCACCCGGCCAGCGGGCCTCCTCCCACCTTGCCTGTGGAGAGTACTGTCCTCTGGAGATTCCGGACGAGGAAGGAAGCGTGTGTCTAGGCCCCGACTCCTCGGGAACATCTTCCCTTGCCAATGGATGAGACAGCTCGGGCAGGGCCCTGCAGCCACAAAGTCTGTCTGTCTGTCTGTCTGTCTTCACTGGATGGAGCGAGCACCCGTGCTCTAGCAAGGAGGGACGGCCGCACAGCCAAGCCAGAGCGTACAAAACCAGAGGCACAAACATGCGCACACTCGTGCACACATCCACACCCAGACACGGAGCCCGAGCCTCGCCACACACACATAAACGGGCAAGGATGTCCAGGGCAGGTTGGAACACGGGGCTCTTTGTCGCTCAGCTCCGTGGACGTTGGGGGTAGAGGCGGGTCACGGGGCCAGAATTCTCTTCCTGCCACCTGGCCACCCGGCCACCCGGCCACGCACCCATCCAAAGCTGCCTCCATCAAGGAAGAGCCAAGGGTCTGAGCGGGCGCGACGAAGGTCGCGCGGCTGGACCGGACTGTGTGCCGGGGGTCTGATGGCCTCTCAAACCCCAGCACGGACCCCTCCGCTCTGGGGGACCTGCTTCCGCGACAGACAGAGAATTCCCGAGAATTCCCGCACCGCCGGCGCCTCAGTGGGACAGCGCCTGACCTGTGACTTCCTCTTGCCCTGGGACCACTAGGTTCCAGGTCGGGCCCATCTTGGACCCGGGTGCTCTGCTCGGCCACCGCACTACTGACTGACTCCTCTACTGGCCTGCGCCCAGGCCTTGGCCCCTCGGGTCGGGCTCGGGAAGCAACCAACTGTGGCTCTCTGGCATCCCATCCCACCGGCGACACGCGCAGCCACACCCACGGACACGTCGCAGCCCCCTAGGGCACCGCTTCACGTGGACTCACACTCATGCACGCACACACGTAGACCTCCACACACACGCTCGCCCACACGGAAACACACTCGGCATGTGTGCCCCCGCACACGCACGCACGCACGCAAGCACGCACGCGCACACACACACAGACACCCATGCACGAGCCAGGGTGCCTGCAGGCACAGAGGCCCGCGTGCGTGTGCGCCCGCAGGAACACACACACACACACACACACACACACACACACACACACATACACGTGCGTGAGATACCCCCCCCAACACACAAAACATTCAATGATGCAGGAATGAGGCTACACAGGCACACAGGATGACAATGTGGCCGACCTGAACACACACACACACACACACACACACACACACACACACACACGGGCCTACTCACCTATGCACGCACCCAAAGTTAACACACTCAGGGAGGCAGGAAGGCAGGCAGGCAGGGCCCGTAGGCACGCCCCTGGGCACCACCACCCTATCCCGTGGGGGCTCCTAGTGGGGGAGGTGGGCGTGGTGGAGGGCTCGGGTGGGAGCCTGGTTCCTCTGGGACTGCTTCCAAGCGGTGGGCTGTTTGGAGGTGGTGGGCGGATCTGTCCCCCCACCCCATCCCCGTGCCGGGACCCGGAGTGTCCTCCTCCCAGACCCCCGCCTGTGGAGCCAGGCAGGCAGCCAGGTGCGATGGAGCCCCGGTTGTTGGAGGGCAAGGCTAGCCTGGGCTGCCTGTCAGGCGAGACCTGCCTCTCTCATGTGAATCTTAGCTTCTTCTGGGGTCCTGGGATCCCCACTCGGGTGTTTCCCCCGGTGGGTTGGCAGCGTGCCTGAGGGCTGCGATGGCCGGGCGAATTGGCAGCCTTGCGGGCGAAGGGGAGGGGGGAGGGGGAGGCGGAGGGGTCCCGGGGCCCGCCCCATGGGGGCCCGCGGCCGCAAAGGGCCTGCCTTTCAAAGGCCAAAAGGGGCAAAGGCAAAAAAAGCCTACAGCACCCGGTATTCCCAGGCGGTCTCCCATCCAAGTACAACCAGGCCCGACCCTGCTTAGCTTCCGAGATCAGACGAGATCGGGCGCGTTCAGGGTGGTATGGCCGTAGACGACGGCGCCCGGTCCGCGGAGCCTCAAGAGCCTCACCTCCGCCGCTGCCCTCAGCAGCTCACCCACCCACCCGCCGCCCCGGAGCCCGGCTCGCGCCCCACCCTGAACGCGACGGCACGCCAGCGAGGCCCTCCTCAGCCCTCTGCCCGCGTCCGTGGCCCGTGGTCCGTGGCCCGCAGCGGGGGCCCAGGGCCGGCAGTGGCCAGCGTTTCCCCGGGACCTTCTCCTCTCCCGGTCCTGCTTCATCGGCCGGCGGCACTCTCCCACCGGGCACACCCGGCGGGCCCCTGGCACCTTGGCTCGCCCGCAAGCCTGCTCCTCCCTCTCCCTGGGCCTCGGGCCGGTCCGGTGTGCACGCGCCCGCACCTCCCGCTCCCCCGCTCGGCTTTCCACGGCTGCGGGCGCTGAAGCCTCAGGACCTTCTTCCTTCCAGGGCAGGGGCTGCCTTGGCTCCGCGACTCGCCCCCACCCGTTGCCAGGTAGCCAGCCCCTGGTCTTTGGGGCAGGCAGGTTGGAGCCCTCCTCTGACCTGCAGGCCATTTCTGTGCCTTTGGGGGTCCTGGTGGGGAGGTGGAGGTGGGGGGGGTGGGGAGTGGGGGTGAGGGTGGCAGGAGGGGTTCGTGGCCCTGCCCGGGCTGCGCTCTGCCACTTTCTTTCCTGGCTTCCCGGGGAGGGGAGGTGCCCAGGGAGGCGCAGGCAAGGCGGCCGGATCCTTCGGGTGGGTCATCCACCCGTCCAGACAGGGTGCTCACCCTCCTGACGGTGCTGCCCCGAGGTGGTGCCTGGACGGATGGGGTGCTCGCACCGACTGTCATCTCTCACCTTGGGGAACTGTCGGCTTCTCCTCCTCCTCCTCCTCCCCCGTTGCTCCTTCCTACTCCTCTTCCTCCTCTCCCCAGGAGACACAGACAGACACAGACAGACAGACACACACACAAACACACACACACACACACACACACGCATGCACAAACACACACGCGCACACACACACACATGCACGCCCATTCACACACCCTTCCCTACCTCCTGGATGGACCTTGGTTCCCTCTCTGGAACTTGGAATGCCAGCTCGTGGGCTCCAGGTTCTGCCCCCACCCCCGCCCCACCCCCACGGAGAACCCGTCCATCCATTCCTCCGTGGCAGAAGCCTCCCTCCCCGGGAAGCGGCGGGGGCGGCGGGGGCGGCGGCGGCGGCGGCGGCGGGGGCCGCGGCGGCGATGATGAGCCGCCCCGCTCAGCCCGCCCGCCCGGGAGAAGGGAGAATGTCTCGCTGGAAGGCGCGCAAGATGATCCTGCGCCCATGGGTCCCAGCGAACTTGGAACTTGGGTCTTGGCGCTCTGCGCGTGCACGGTGGGGGCAGAGGCGGGTCCCGTCCGGGCCAGGCGTCTCTTGGACTATCTATCCTCGGTCCCACCCGGCCAGCGGGCCTCCTCCCACCTTGCCTGTGGAGAGTACTGTCCTCTGGAGATTCCGGACGAGGAAGGAAGCGTGTGTCTAGGCCCCGACTCCTCGGGAACATCTTCCCTTGCCAATGGATGAGACAGCTCGGGCAGGGCCCTGCAGCCACAAAGTCTGTCTGTCTGTCTGTCTGTCTTCACTGGATGGAGCGAGCACCCGTGCTCTAGCAAGGAGGGACGGCCGCACAGCCAAGCCAGAGCGTACAAAACCAGAGGCACAAACATGCGCACACTCGTGCACACATCCACACCCAGACACGGAGCCCGAGCCTCGCCACACACACATAAACGGGCAAGGATGTCCAGGGCAGGTTGGAACACGGGGCTCTTTGTCGCTCAGCTCCGTGGACGTTGGGGGTAGAGGCGGGTCACGGGGCCAGAATTCTCTTCCTGCCACCTGGCCACCCGGCCACCCGGCCACGCACCCATCCAAAGCTGCCTCCATCAAGGAAGAGCCAAGGGTCTGAGCGGGCGCGACGAAGGTCGCGCGGCTGGACCGGACTGTGTGCCGGGGGTCTGATGGCCTCTCAAACCCCAGCACGGACCCCTCCGCTCTGGGGGACCTGCTTCCGCGACAGACAGAGAATTCCCGAGAATTCCCGCACCGCCGGCGCCTCAGTGGGACAGCGCCTGACCTGTGACTTCCTCTTGCCCTGGGACCACTAGGTTCCAGGTCGGGCCCATCTTGGACCCGGGTGCTCTGCTCGGCCACCGCACTACTGACTGACTCCTCTACTGGCCTGCGCCCAGGCCTTGGCCCCTCGGGTCGGGCTCGGGAAGCAACCAACTGTGGCTCTCTGGCATCCCATCCCACCGGCGACACGCGCAGCCACACCCACGGACACGTCGCAGCCCCCTAGGGCACCGCTTCACGTGGACTCACACTCATGCACGCACACACGTAGACCTCCACACACACGCTCGCCCACACGGAAACACACTCGGCATGTGTGCCCCCGCACACGCACGCACGCACGCAAGCACGCACGCGCACACACACAGACACCCATGCACGAGCCAGGGTGCCTGCAGGCACAGAGGCCCGCGTGCGTGTGCGCCCGCAGGAACACACACACACACACACACACACACACACACACACACACACACACATACACGTGCGTGAGATACCCCCCCCAACACACAAAACATTCAATGATGCAGGAATGAGGCTACACAGGCACACAGGATGACAATGTGGCCGACCTGAACACACACACACACACACACACACACACACACACACACACACACGGGCCTACTCACCTATGCACGCACCCAAAGTTAACACACTCAGGGAGGCAGGAAGGCAGGCAGGCAGGCCCGTAGGCACGCCCCTGGGCACCACCACCCTATCCCGTGGGGGCTCCTAGTGGGGGAGGTGGGCGTGGTGGAGGGCTCGGGTGGGAGCCTGGTTCCTCTGGGACTGCTTCCAAGCGGTGGGCTGTTTGGAGGTGGTGGGCGGATCTGTCCCCCCACCCCATCCCCGTGCCGGGACCCGGAGTGTCCTCCTCCCAGACCCCCGCCTGTGGAGCCAGGCAGGCAGCCAGGTGCGATGGAGCCCCGGTTGTTGGAGGGCAAGGCTAGCCTGGGCTGCCTGTCAGGCGAGACCTGCCTCTCTCATGTGAATCTTAGCTTCTTCTGGGGTCCTGGGATCCCCACTCGGGTGTTTCCCCCGGTGGGTTGGCAGCGTGCCTGAGGGCTGCGATGGCCGGGCGAATTGGCAGCCTTGCGGGCGAAGGGGAGGGGGAGGGGGAGGCGGAGGGGTCCCGGGGCCCGCCCCATGGGGGCCCGCGGCCGCAAAGGGCCTGCCTTTCAAAGGCCAAAAGGGGCAAAGGCAAAAAAAGCCTACAGCACCCGGTATTCCCAGGCGGTCTCCCATCCAAGTACTAACCAGGCCCGACCCTGCTTAGCTTCCGAGATCAGACGAGATCGGGCGCGTTCAGGGTGGTATGGCCGTAGACGACGGCGCCCGGTCCGCGGAGCCTCAAGAGCCTCACCTCCGCCGCTGCCCTCAGCAGCTCACCCACCCACCCGCCGCCCCGGAGCCCGGCTCGCGCCCCACCCTGAACGCGACGGCACGCCAGCGAGGCCCTCCTCAGCCCTCTGCCCGCCTCCGTGGCCCGTGGTCCGTGGCCCGCAGCGGGGGCCCAGGGCCGGCAGTGGCCAGCGTTTCCCCGGGACCTTCTCCTCTCCCGGTCCTGCTTCATCGGCCGGCGGCACTCTCCCACCGGGCACACCCGGCGGGCCCCTGGCACCTTGGCTCGCCCGCAAGCCTGCTCCTCCCTCTCCCTGGGCCTCGGGCCGGTCCGGTGTGCACGCGCCCGCACCTCCCGCTCCCCCGCTCGGCTTTCCACGGCTGCGGGCGCTGAAGCCTCAGGACCTTCTTCCTTCCAGGGCAGGGGCTGCCTTGGCTCCGCGACTCGCCCCACCCGTTGCCAGGTAGCCAGCCCCTGGTCTTTGGGGCAGGCAGGTTGGAGCCCTCCTCTGACCTGCAGGCCATTTCTGTGCCTTTGGGGGTCCTGGTGGGGAGGTGGAGGTGGGGGGGTGGGGAGTGGGGGTGAGGGTGGCAGGAGGGGTTCGTGGCCCTGCCCGGGCTGCGCTCTGCCACTTTCTTTCCTGGCTTCCCGGGGAGGGGAGGTGCCCAGGGAGGCGCAGGCAAGGCGGCCGGATCCTTCGGGTGGGTCATCCACCGGTCCAGACAGGGTGCTCACCCTCCTGACGGTGCTGCCCCGAGGTGGTGCCTGGACGGATGGGGTGCTCGCACCGACTGTCATCTCTCACCTTGGGGAACTGTCGGCTTCTCCTCCTCCTCCTCCTCCTCCTCCCCCCCGTTGCTCCTTCCTACTCCTCTTCCTCCTCTCCCCAGGAGACACAGACAGTCACAGACAGACAGTCACACACACAAACACACACACACACACACACACACACACGCATGCACAAACACACACGCGCACACACACACACATGCACGCCCATTCACACACCCTTCCCTACCTCCTGGATGGACCTTGGTTCCCTCTCTGGAACTTGGAATGCCAGCTCGTGGGCTCCAGGTTCTGCCCCCACCCCCGCCCCACCCCCACGGAGAACCCGTCCATCCATTCCTCCGTGGCAGAAGCCTCCCTCCCCGGGAAGCGGCGGGGGCGGCGGGGGCGGCGGCGGCGGCGGGGGCGGCGGCGGAGGCGATGATGATGAGCCGCCCCGCTCAGCCCGCCCGCCCGGGAGAAGGGAGAATGTCTCGCTGGAAGGCGAGCAAGATGATCCTGCGCCCATGGGTCCCAGCGAACTTGGAACTTGGGTCTTGGCGCTCTGCGCGTGCACGGTGGGGGCAGAGGCGGGTCCCGTCCGGGCCAGGCGTCTCTTGGGCTATCTATCCTCGGTCCCACCCGGCCAGCGGGCCTCCTCCCACCTTGCCTGTGGAGAGTACTGTCCTCTGGAGAGTCCCGGACGAGGAAGGAAGCGTGTGTCTAGGCCCCGACTCCTCGGTTACATCTTCCCTTGCCAATGGATGAGACAGCTCGGGCAGGGCCCTGCAGCCACAAAGTCTGTCTGTCTGTCTGTCTGTCTGTCTTCACTGGATGGAGCGAGCACCCGTGCTCTAGCAAGGAGGGACGGCCGCACAGCCAAGCCAGAGCGTACAAAACCAGAGGCACAAACATGCGCACACTCGTGCACACATCCACACCCAGACACGGAGCCCGAGCCTCGCCACACACACATAAACGGGCAAGGATGTCCAGGGCAGGTTGGAACACGGGGCTCTTTGGCGCTCAGCTCCGTGGACGTTGGGGGTAGAGGCGGGTCACGGGGCCAGAATTCTCTTCCTGCCACCTGGCCACCCGGCCACCCGGCCACGCACCCATCCAAAGCTGCCTCCATCAAGGAAGAGCCAAGGGTCTGAGCGGGCGCGACGAAGGTCGCGCGGCTGGACCGGACTGTGTGCCGGGGGTCTGATGGCCTCTCAAACCCCAGCACGGACCCCTCCGCTCTGGGGGACCTGCTTCCGCGACAGACAGAGAATTCCCGAGAATTCCCGCACCGCCGGCGCCTCAGTGGGACAGCGCCTGACCTGTGACTTCCTCTTGCCCTGGGACCACTAGGTTCCAGGTCGGGCCCATCTTGGACCCGGGTGCTCTGCTCGGCCACCGCACTACTGACTGACTCCTCTACTGGCCTGCGCCCAGGCCTTGGCCCCTCGGGTCGGGCTCGGGAAGCAACCAACTGTGGCTCTCTGGCATCCCATCCCACCGGCGACACGCGCAGCCACACCCACGGACACGTCGCAGCCCCCTAGGGCACCGCTTCACGTGGACTCACACTCATGCACGCACACACGTAGACCTCCACACACACGCTCGCCCACACGGAAACACACTCGGCATGTGTGCCCCCGCACACGCACGCACGCACGCAAGCACGCACGCGCACACACACAGACACCCACGCACGAGCCAGGGTGCCTGCAGGCACAGAGGCCCGCGTGCGTGTGCGCCCGCAGGAACACACACACACACACACACACACACACACACACATACACGTGCGTGAGATACCCCCCCCAACACACAAAACATTCAATGATGCAGGAATGAGGCTACACAGGCACACAGGATGACAATGCGGCCGACCTGAACACACACACACACACACACACACACACACACGGGCCTACTCACCTATGCACGCACCCAAAGTTAACACACTCAGGGAGGCAGGAAGGCAGGCAGGCAGGCCCGTAGGCACGCCCCTGGGCACCACCACCCTATCCCGTGGGGGCTCCTAGTGGGGGAGGTGGGCGTGGTGGAGGGCTCGGGTGGGAGCCTGGTTCCTCTGGGACTGCTTCCAAGCGGTGGGCTGTGTGGAGGTGGTGGGCGGATCTGTCCCCCCACCCCATCCCCGTGCCGGGACCCGGAGTGTCCTCCTCCCAGACCCCCGCCTGTGGAGCCAGGCAGGCAGCCAGGTGCGATGGAGCCCCGGTTGTTGGAGGGCAAGGCTAGCCTGGGCTGCCTGTCAGGCGAGACCTGCCTCTCTCATGTGAATCTTAGCTTCTTCTGGGGTCCTGGGATCCCCACTCGGGTGTTTCCCCCGGTGGGTTGGCAGCGTGCCTGAGGGCTGCGATGGCCGGGCGAATTGGCAGCCTTGCGGGCGAAGGGGAGGGGGAGGGGGAGGCGGAGGGGTCCCGGGGCCCGCCCCATGGGGGCCCGCGGCCGCAAAGGGCCTGCCTTTCAAAGGCCAAAAGGGGCAAAGGCAAAAAAAGCCTACAGCACCCGGTATTCCCAGGCGGTCTCCCATCCAAGTACTAACCAGGCCCGACCCTGCTTAGCTTCCGAGATCAGACGAGATCGGGCGCGTTCAGGGTGGTATGGCCGTAGACGACGGCGCCCGGTCCGCGGAGCCTCAAGAGCCTCACCTCCGCCGCTGCCCTCAGCAGCTCACCCACCCACCCGCCGCCCCGGAGCCCGGCTCGCGCCCCACCCTGAACGCGACGGCACGCCAGCGAGGCCCTCCTCAGCCCTCTGCCCGCCTCCGTGGCCCGTGGTCCGTGGCCCGCAGCGGGGGCCCAGGGCCGGCAGTGGCCAGCGTTTCCCCGGGACCTTCTCCTCTCCCGGTCCTGCTTCATCGGCCGGCGGCACTCTCCCACCGGGCACACCCGGCGGGCCCCTGGCACCTTGGCTCGCCCGCAAGCCTGCTCCTCCCTCTCCCTGGGCCTCGGGCGGGTCCGGTGTGCACGCGCCCGCACCTCCCGCTCCCCCGCTCGGCTTTCCACGGCTGCGGGCGCTGAAGCCTCAGGACCTTCTTCCTTCCAGGGCAGGGGCTGCCTTGGCTCCGCGACTCGCCCCACCCGTTGCCAGGTAGCCAGCCCCTGGTCTTTGGGGCAGGCAGGTTGGAGCCCTCCTCTGACCTGCAGGCCATTTCTGTGCCTTTGGGGGTCCTGGTGGGGAGGTGGAGGTGGGGGGGGTGGGGAGTGGGGGTGAGGGTGGCAGGAGGGGTTCGTGGCCCTGCCCGGGCTGCGCTCTGCCACTTTCTTTCCTGGCTTCCCGGGGAGGGGAGGTGCCCAGGGAGGCGCAGGCAAGGCGGCCGGATCCTTCGGGTGGGTCATCCACCCGTCCAGACAGGGTGCTCACCCTCCTGACGGTGCTGCCCCGAGGTGGTGCCTGGACGGATGGGGTGCTCGCACCGACTGTCATCTCTCACCTTGGGGAACTGTCGGCTTCTCCTCCTCCTCCTCCTCCCCCGTTGCTCCTTCCTACTCCTCTTCCTCCTCTCCCCAGGAGACACAGACAGACACAGACAGACAGACACACACACAAACACACACACACACACACACACACGCATGCACAAACACACACGCGCACACACACACACATGCACGCCCATTCACACACCCTTCCCTACCTCCTGGATGGACCTTGGTTCCCTCTCTGGAACTTGGAATGCCAGCTCGTGGGCTCCAGGTTCTGCCCCCACCCCCGCCCCACCCCCACGGAGAACCCGTCCATCCATTCCTCCGTGGCAGAAGCCTCCCTCCCCGGGAAGCGGCGGGGGCGGCGGGGGCGGCGGCGGCGGCGGCGGCGGCGGCGGCGGCGGCGGGGGCCGCGGCGGCGATGATGAGCCGCCCCGCTCAGCCCGCCCGGGAGAAGGGAGAATGTCTCGCTGGAAGGCGCGCAAGATGATCCTGCGCCCATGGGTTTCAGCGAACTTGGAACTTGGGTCTTGGCGCTCTGCGCGTGCACGGTGGGGGCAGAGGCGGGTCCCGTCCGGGCCAGGCGTCTCTTGGGCTATCTATCCTCGGTCCCACCCGGCCAGCGGGCCTCCTCCCACCTTGCCTGTGGAGAGGACTGTCCTCTGGAGAGTCCCGGACGAGGAAGGAAGCGTGTGTCTAGGCCCCAACTCCTCGGTTACATCTTCCCTTGCCAATGGATGAGACAGCTCGGGCAGGGCCCTGCAGCCACAAAGTCTGTCTGTCTGTCTGTCTGTCTGTCTGTCTTCACTGGATGGAGCGAGCACCCGTGCTCTAGCAAGGAGGGACGGCCGCACAGCCAAGCCAGAGCGTACAAAACCAGAGGCACAAACATGCGCACACTCGTGCACACATCCACACCCAGACACGGAGCCCGAGCCTCGCCACACACACATAAACGGGCAAGGATGTCCAGGGCAGGTTGGAACACGGGGCTCTTTGTCGCTCAGCTCCGTGGACGTTGGGGGTAGAGGCGGGTCACGGGGCCAGAATTCTCTTCCTGCCACCTGGCCACCCGGCCACCCGGCCACGCACCCATCCAAAGCTGCCTCCATCAAGGAAGAGCCAAGGGTCTGAGCGGGCGCGACGAAGGTCGCGCGGCTGGACCGGACTGTGTGCCGGGGGTCTGATGGCCTCTCAAACCCCAGCACGGACCCCTCCGCTCTGGGGGACCTGCTTCCGCGACAGACAGAGAATTCCCGAGAATTCCCGCACCGCCGGCGCCTCAGTGGGACAGCGCCTGACCTGTGACTTCCTCTTGCCCTGGGACCACTAGGTTCCAGGTCGGGCCCATCTTGGACCCGGGTGCTCTGCTCGGCCACCGCACTACTGACTGACTCCTCTACTGGCCTGCGCCCAGGCCTTGGCCCCTCGGGTCGGGCTCGGGAAGCAACCAACTGTGGCTCTCTGGCATCCCATCCCACCGGCGACACGCGCAGCCACACCCACGGACACGTCGCAGCCCCCTAGGGCACCGCTTCACGTGGACTCACACTCATGCACGCACACACGTAGACCTCCACACACACGCTCGCCCACACGGAAACACACTCGGCATGTGTGCCCCCGCACACGCACGCACGCACGCAAGCACGCACGCGCACACACACAGACACCCACGCACGAGCCAGGGTGCCTGCAGGCACAGAGGCCCGCGTGCGTGTGCGCCCGCAGGAACACACACACACACACACACACACACACACATACACGTGCGTGAGATACCCCCCCCAACACACAAAACATTCAATGATGCAGGAATGAGGCTACACAGGCACACAGGATGACAATGCGGCCGACCTGAACACACACACACACACACACACACACACACACACACACACACACACGGGCCTACTCACCTATGCACGCACCCAAAGTTAACACACTCAGGGAGGCAGGAAGGCAGGCAGGCAGGCCCGTAGGCACGCCCCTGGGCACCACCACCCTATCCCGTGGGGGCTCCTAGTGGGGGAGGTGGGCGTGGTGGAGGGCTCGGGTGGGAGCCTGGTTCCTCTGGGACTGCTTCCAAGCGGTGGGCTGTGTGGAGGTGGTGGGCGGATCTGTCCCCCCACCCCATCCCCGTGCCGGGACCCGGAGTGTCCTCCTCCCAGACCCCCGCCTGTGGAGCCAGGCAGGCAGCCAGGTGCGATGGAGCCCCGGTTGTTGGAGGGCAAGGCTAGCCTGGGCTGCCTGTCAGGCGAGACCTGCCTCTCTCATGTGAATCTTAGCTTCTTCTGGGGTCCTGGGATCCCCACTCGGGTGTTTCCCCCGGTGGGTTGGCAGCGTGCCTGAGGGCTGCGATGGCCGGGCGAATTGGCAGCCTTGCGGGCGAAGGGGAGGGGGAGGGGGAGGCGGAGGGGTCCCGGGGCCCGCCCCATGGGGGCCCGCGGCCGCAAAGGGCCTGCCTTTCAAAGGCCAAAAGGGGCAAAGGCAAAAAAAGCCTACAGCACCCGGTATTCCCAGGCGGTCTCCCATCCAAGTACTAACCAGGCCCGACCCTGCTTAGCTTCCGAGATCAGACGAGATCGGGCGCGTTCAGGGTGGTATGGCCGTAGACGACGGCGCCCGGTCCGCGGAGCCTCAAGAGCCTCACCTCCGCCGCTGCCCTCAGCAGCTCACCCACCCACCCGCCGCCCCGGAGCCCGGCTCGCGCCCCACCCTGAACGCGACGGCACGCCAGCGAGGCCCTCCTCAGCCCTCTGCCCGCCTCCGTGGCCCGTGGTCCGTGGCCCGCAGCGGGGGCCCAGGGCCGGCAGTGGCCAGCGTTTCCCCGGGACCTTCTCCTCTCCCGGTCCTGCTTCATCGGCCGGCGGCACTCTCCCACCGGGCACACCCGGCGGGTCCCTGGCACCTTGGCTCGCCCGCAAGCCTGCTCCTCCCTCTCCCTGGGCCTCGGGCCGGTCCGGTGTGCACGCGCCCGCACCTCCCGCTCCCCCGCTCGGCTTTCCACGGCTGCGGGCGCTGAAGCCTCAGGACCTTCTTCCTTCCAGGGCAGGGGCTGCCTTGGCTCCGCGACTCGCCCCACCCGTTGCCAGGTAGCCAGCCCCTGGTCTTTGGGGCAGGCAGGTTGGAGCCCTCCTCTGACCTGCAGGCCATTTCTGTGCCTTTGGGGGTCCTGGTGGGGAGGTGGAGGTGGGGGGGTGGGGAGTGGGGGTGAGGGTGGCAGGAGGGGTTCGTGGCCCTGCCCGGGCTGCGCTCTGCCACTTTCTTTCCTGGCTTCCCGGGGAGGGGAGGTGCCCAGGGAGGCGCAGGCAAGGCGGCCGGATCCTTCGGGTGGGTCATCCACCCGTCCAGACAGGGTGCTCACCCTCCTGACGGTGCTGCCCCGAGGTGGTGCCTGGACGGATGGGGTGCTCGCACCGACTGTCATCTCTCACCTTGGGGAACTGTCGGCTTCTCCTCCTCCTCCTCCTCCCCCGTTGCTCCTTCCTACTCCTCTTCCTCCTCTCCCCAGGAGACACAGACAGACACAGACAGACAGACACACACACAAACACACACACACACACACACACGCATGCACAAACACACACGCGCACACACACACACATGCACGCCCATTCACACACCCTTCCCTACCTCCTGGATGGACCTTGGTTCCCTCTCTGGAACTTGGAATGCCAGCTCGTGGGCTCCAGGTTCTGCCCCCACCCCCGCCCCACCCCCACGGAGAACCCGTCCATCCATTCCTCCGTGGCAGAAGCCTCCCTCCCCGGGAAGCGGCGGGGGCGGCGGGGGCGGCGGCGGCGGCGGGGGCGGCGGCGGAGGCGATGATGATGAGCCGCCCCGCTCAGCCCGCCCGCCCGGGAGAAGGGAGAATGTCTCGCTGGAAGGCGAGCAAGATGATCCTGCGCCCATGGGTCCCAGCGAACTTGGAACTTGGGTCTTGGCGCTCTGCGCGTGCACGGTGGGGGCAGAGGCGGGTCCCGTCCGGGCCAGGCGTCTCTTGGGCTATCTATCCTCGGTCCCACCCGGCCAGCGGGCCTCCTCCCACCTTGCCTGTGGAGAGTACTGTCCTCTGGAGAGTCCCGGACGAGGAAGGAAGCGTGTGTCTAGGCCCCAACTCCTCGGTTACATCTTCCCTTGCCAATGGATGAGACAGCTCGGGCAGGGCCCTGCAGCCACAAAGTCTGTCTGTCTGTCTGTCTGTCTGTCTTCACTGGATGGAGCGAGCACCCGTGCTCTAGCAAGGAGGGACGGCCGCACAGCCAAGCCAGAGCGTACAAAACCAGAGGCACAAACATGCGCACACTCGTGCACACATCCACACCCAGACACGGAGCCCGAGCCTCGCCACACACACATAAACGGGCAAGGATGTCCAGGGCAGGTTGGAACACGGGGCTCTTTGTCGCTCAGCTCCGTGGACGTTGGGGGTAGAGGCGGGTCTCGGGGCCAGAATTCTCTTCCTGCCACCCGGCCACCCGGCCACCCGGCCACGCACCCATCCAAAGCTGCCTCCATCAAGGAAGAGCCAAGGGTCTGAGCGGGCGCGACGAAGGTCGCGCGGCTGGACCGGACTGTGTGCCGGGGGTCTGATGGCCTCTCAAACCCCAGCACGGACCCCTCCGCTCTGGGGGACCTGCTTCCGCGACAGACAGAGAATTCCCGAGAATTCCCGCACCGCCGGCGCCTCAGTGGGACAGCGCCTGACCTGTGACTTCCTCTTGCCCTGGGACCACTAGGTTCCAGGTCGGGCCCATCTTGGACCCGGGTGCTCTGCTCGGCCACCGCACTACTGACTGACTCCTCTACTGGCCTGCGCCCAGGCCTTGGCCCCTCGGGTCGGGCTCGGGAAGCAACCAACTGTGGCTCTCTGGCATCCCATCCCACCGGCGACACGCGCAGCCACACCCACGGACACGTCGCAGCCCCCTAGGGCACCGCTTCACGTGGACTCACACTCATGCACGCACACACGTAGACCTCCACACACACGCTCGCCCACACGGAAACACACTCGGCATGTGTGCCCCCGCACACGCACGCACGCACGCAAGCACGCACGCGCACACACACAGACACCCACGCACGAGCCAGGGTGCCTGCAGGCACAGAGGCCCGCGTGCGTGTGCGCCCGCAGGAACACACACACACACACACACACACATACACGTGCGTGAGATACCCCCCCCCAACACACAAAACATTCAATGATGCAGGAATGAGGCTACACAGGCACACAGGATGACAATGCGGCCGACCTGAACACACACACACACACACACACACACACACACACACACACACACACACGGGCCTACTCACCTATGCACGCACCCAAAGTTAACACACTCAGGGAGGCAGGAAGGCAGGCAGGCAGGCCCGTAGGCACGCCCCTGGGCACCACCACCCTATCCCGTGGGGGCTCCTAGTGGGGGAGGTGGGCGTGGTGGAGGGCTCGGGTGGGAGCCTGGTTCCTCTGGGACTGCTTCCAAGCGGTGGGCTGTGTGGAGGTGGTGGGCGGATCTGTCCCCCCACCCCATCCCCGTGCCGGGACCCGGAGTGTCCTCCTCCCAGACCCCCGCCTGTGGAGCCAGGCAGGCAGCCAGGTGCGATGGAGCCCCGGTTGTTGGAGGGCAAGGCTAGCCTGGGCTGCCTGTCAGGCGAGACCTGCCTCTCTCATGTGAATCTTAGCTTCTTCTGGGGTCCTGGGATCCCCACTCGGGTGTTTCCCCCGGTGGGTTGGCAGCGTGCCTGAGGGCTGCGATGGCCGGGCGAATTGGCAGCCTTGCGGGCGAAGGGGAGGGGGAGGGGGAGGCGGAGGGGTCCCGGGGCCCGCCCCATGGGGGCCCGCGGCCGCAAAGGGCCTGCCTTTCAAAGGCCAAAAGGGGCAAAGGCAAAAAAAGCCTACAGCACCCGGTATTCCCAGGCGGTCTCCCATCCAAGTACTAACCAGGCCCGACCCTGCTTAGCTTCCGAGATCAGACGAGATCGGGCGCGTTCAGGGTGGTATGGCCGTAGACGACGGCGCCCGGTCCGCGGAGCCTCAAGAGCCTCACCTCCGCCGCTGCCCTCAGCAGCTCACCCACCCACCCGCCGCCCCGGAGCCCGGCTCGCGCCCCACCCTGAACGCGACGGCACGCCAGCGAGGCCCTCCTCAGCCCTCTGCCCGCGTCCGTGGCCCGTGGTCCGTGGCCCGCAGCGGGGGCCCAGGGCCGGCAGTGGCCAGCGTTTCCCCGGGACCTTCTCCTCTCCCGGTCCTGCTTCATCGGCCGGCGGCACTCTCCCACCGGGCACACCCGGCGGGCCCCTGGCACCTTGGCTCGCCCGCAAGCCTGCTCCTCCCTCTCCCTGGGCCTCGGGCCGGTCCGGTGTGCACGCGCCCGCACCTCCCGCTCCCCCGCTCGGCTTTCCACGGCTGCGGGCGCTGAAGCCTCAGGACCTTCTTCCTTCCAGGGCAGGGGCTGCCTTGGCTCCGCGACTCGCCCCACCCGTTGCCAGGTAGCCAGCCCCTGGTCTTTGGGGCAGGCAGGTTGGAGCCCTCCTCTGACCTGCAGGCCATTTCTGTGCCTTTGGGGGTCCTGGTGGGGAGGTGGAGGTGGGGGGGGTGGGGAGTGGGGGTGAGGGTGGCAGGAGGGGTTCGTGGCCCTGCCCGGGCTGCGCTCTGCCACTTTCTTTCCTGGCTTCCCGGGGAGGGGAGGTGCCCAGGGAGGCGCAGGCAAGGCGGCCGGATCCTTCGGGTGGGTCATCCACCCGTCCAGACAGGGTGCTCACCCTCCTGACGGTGCTGCCCCGAGGTGGTGCCTGGACGGATGGGGTGCTCGCACCGACTGTCATCTCTCACCTTGGGGAACTGTCGGCTTCTCCTCCTCCTCCTCCTCCCCCGTTGCTCCTTCCTACTCCTCTTCCTCCTCTCCCCAGGAGACACAGACAGACACAGACAGACAGACACACACACAAACACACACACACACACACACACACACGCATGCACAAACACACACGCGCACACACACACACATGCACGCCCATTCACACACCCTTCCCTACCTCCTGGATGGACCTTGGTTCCCTCTCTGGAACTTGGAATGCCAGCTCGTGGGCTCCAGGTTCTGCCCCCACCCCCGCCCCACCCCCACGGAGAACCCGTCCATCCATTCCTCCGTGGCAGAAGCCTCCCTCCCCGGGAAGCGGCGGGGGCGGCGGGGGCGGCGGCGGCGGCGGCGGCGGCGGGGGCCGCGGCGGCGATGATGAGCCGCCCCGCTCAGCCCGCCCGGGAGAAGGGAGAATGTCTCGCTGGAAGGCGCGCAAGATGATCCTGCGCCCATGGGTTTCAGCGAACTTGGAACTTGGGTCTTGGCGCTCTGCGCGTGCACGGTGGGGGCAGAGGCGGGTCCCGTCCGGGCCAGGCGTCTCTTGGGCTATCTATCCTCGGTCCCACCCGGCCAGCGGGCCTCCTCCCACCTTGCCTGTGGAGAGGACTGTCCTCTGGAGAGTCCCGGACGAGGAAGGAAGCGTGTGTCTAGGCCCCAACTCCTCGGTTACATCTTCCCTTGCCAATGGATGAGACAGCTCGGGCAGGGCCCTGCAGCCACAAAGTCTGTCTGTCTGTCTGTCTGTCTGTCTGTCTTCACTGGATGGAGCGAGCACCCGTGCTCTAGCAAGGAGGGACGGCCGCACAGCCAAGCCAGAGCGTACAAAACCAGAGGCACAAACATGCGCACACTCGTGCACACATCCACACCCAGACACGGAGCCCGAGCCTCGCCACACACACATAAACGGGCAAGGATGTCCAGGGCAGGTTGGAACACGGGGCTCTTTGTCGCTCAGCTCCGTGGACGTTGGGGGTAGAGGCGGGTCACGGGGCCAGAATTCTCTTCCTGCCACCTGGCCACCCGGCCACCCGGCCACGCACCCATCCAAAGCTGCCTCCATCAAGGAAGAGCCAAGGGTCTGAGCGGGCGCGACGAAGGTCGCGCGGCTGGACCGGACTGTGTGCCGGGGGTCTGATGGCCTCTCAAACCCCAGCACGGACCCCTCCGCTCTGGGGGACCTGCTTCCGCGACAGACAGAGAATTCCCGAGAATTCCCGCACCGCCGGCGCCTCAGTGGGACAGCGCCTGACCTGTGACTTCCTCTTGCCCTGGGACCACTAGGTTCCAGGTCGGGCCCATCTTGGACCCGGGTGCTCTGCTCGGCCACCGCACTACTGACTGACTCCTCTACTGGCCTGCGCCCAGGCCTTGGCCCCTCGGGTCGGGCTCGGGAAGCAACCAACTGTGGCTCTCTGGCATCCCATCCCACCGGCGACACGCGCAGCCACACCCACGGACACGTCGCAGCCCCCTAGGGCACCGCTTCACGTGGACTCACACTCATGCACGCACACACGTAGACCTCCACACACACGCTCGCCCACACGGAAACACACTCGGCATGTGTGCCCCCGCACACGCACGCACGCACGCAAGCACGCACGCGCACACACACAGACACCCACGCACGAGCCAGGGTGCCTGCAGGCACAGAGGCCCGCGTGCGTGTGCGCCCGCAGGAACACACACACACACACACACACACATACACGTGCGTGAGATACCCCCCCCCAACACACAAAACATTCAATGATGCAGGAATGAGGCTACACAGGCACACAGGATGACAATGCGGCCGACCTGAACACACACACACACACACACACACACACACACACACACACACACACACGGGCCTACTCACCTATGCACGCACCCAAAGTTAACACACTCAGGGAGGCAGGAAGGCAGGCAGGCAGGCCCGTAGGCACGCCCCTGGGCACCACCACCCTATCCCGTGGGGGCTCCTAGTGGGGGAGGTGGGCGTGGTGGAGGGCTCGGGTGGGAGCCTGGTTCCTCTGGGACTGCTTCCAAGCGGTGGGCTGTGTGGAGGTGGTGGGCGGATCTGTCCCCCCACCCCATCCCCGTGCCGGGACCCGGAGTGTCCTCCTCCCAGACCCCCGCCTGTGGAGCCAGGCAGGCAGCCAGGTGCGATGGAGCCCCGGTTGTTGGAGGGCAAGGCTAGCCTGGGCTGCCTGTCAGGCGAGACCTGCCTCTCTCATGTGAATCTTAGCTTCTTCTGGGGTCCTGGGATCCCCACTCGGGTGTTTCCCCCGGTGGGTTGGCAGCGTGCCTGAGGGCTGCGATGGCCGGGCGAATTGGCAGCCTTGCGGGCGAAGGGGAGGGGGAGGGGGAGGCGGAGGGGTCCCGGGGCCCGCCCCATGGGGGCCCGCGGCCGCAAAGGGCCTGCCTTTCAAAGGCCAAAAGGGGCAAAGGCAAAAAAAGCCTACAGCACCCGGTATTCCCAGGCGGTCTCCCATCCAAGTACTAACCAGGCCCGACCCTGCTTAGCTTCCGAGATCAGACGAGATCGGGCGCGTTCAGGGTGGTATGGCCGTAGACGACGGCGCCCGGTCCGCGGAGCCTCAAGAGCCTCACCTCCGCCGCTGCCCTCAGCAGCTCACCCACCCACCCGCCGCCCCGGAGCCCGGCTCGCGCCCCACCCTGAACGCGACGGCACGCCAGCGAGGCCCTCCTCAGCCCTCTGCCCGCGTCCGTGGCCCGTGGTCCGTGGCCCGCAGCGGGGGCCCAGGGCCGGCAGTGGCCAGCGTTTCCCCGGGACCTTCTCCTCTCCCGGTCCTGCTTCATCGGCCGGCGGCACTCTCCCACCGGGCACACCCGGCGGGCCCCTGGCACCTTGGCTCGCCCGCAAGCCTGCTCCTCCCTCTCCCTGGGCCTCGGGCCGGTCCGGTGTGCACGCGCCCGCACCTCCCGCTCCCCCGCTCGGCTTTCCACGGCTGCGGGCGCTGAAGCCTCAGGACCTTCTTCCTTCCAGGGCAGGGGCTGCCTTGGCTCCGCGACTCGCCCCACCCGTTGCCAGGTAGCCAGCCCCTGGTCTTTGGGGCAGGCAGGTTGGAGCCCTCCTCTGACCTGCAGGCCATTTCTGTGCCTTTGGGGGTCCTGGTGGGGAGGTGGAGGTGGGGGGGGTGGGGAGTGGGGGTGAGGGTGGCAGGAGGGGTTCGTGGCCCTGCCCGGGCTGCGCTCTGCCACTTTCTTTCCTGGCTTCCCGGGGAGGGGAGGTGCCCAGGGAGGCGCAGGCAAGGCGGCCGGATCCTTCGGGTGGGTCATCCACCCGTCCAGACAGGGTGCTCACCCTCCTGACGGTGCTGCCCCGAGGTGGTGCCTGGACGGATGGGGTGCTCGCACCGACTGTCATCTCTCACCTTGGGGAACTGTCGGCTTCTCCTCCTCCTCCTCCTCCCCCGTTGCTCCTTCCTACTCCTCTTCCTCCTCTCCCCAGGAGACACAGACAGACACAGACAGACAGACACACACACAAACACACACACACACACACACACACACGCATGCACAAACACACACGCGCACACACACACACATGCACGCCCATTCACACACCCTTCCCTACCTCCTGGATGGACCTTGGTTCCCTCTCTGGAACTTGGAATGCCAGCTCGTGGGCTCCAGGTTCTGCCCCCACCCCCGCCCCACCCCCACGGAGAACCCGTCCATCCATTCCTCCGTGGCAGAAGCCTCCCTCCCCGGGAAGCGGCGGGGGCGGCGGGGGCGGCGGCGGCGGCGGCGGCGGCGGGGGCCGCGGCGGCGATGATGAGCCGCCCCGCTCAGCCCGCCCGGGAGAAGGGAGAATGTCTCGCTGGAAGGCGCGCAAGATGATCCTGCGCCCATGGGTTTCAGCGAACTTGGAACTTGGGTCTTGGCGCTCTGCGCGTGCACGGTGGGGGCAGAGGCGGGTCCCGTCCGGGCCAGGCGTCTCTTGGGCTATCTATCCTCGGTCCCACCCGGCCAGCGGGCCTCCTCCCACCTTGCCTGTGGAGAGGACTGTCCTCTGGAGAGTCCCGGACGAGGAAGGAAGCGTGTGTCTAGGCCCCAACTCCTCGGTTACATCTTCCCTTGCCAATGGATGAGACAGCTCGGGCAGGGCCCTGCAGCCACAAAGTCTGTCTGTCTGTCTGTCTGTCTGTCTGTCTTCACTGGATGGAGCGAGCACCCGTGCTCTAGCAAGGAGGGACGGCCGCACAGCCAAGCCAGAGCGTACAAAACCAGAGGCACAAACATGCGCACACTCGTGCACACATCCACACCCAGACACGGAGCCCGAGCCTCGCCACACACACATAAACGGGCAAGGATGTCCAGGGCAGGTTGGAACACGGGGCTCTTTGTCGCTCAGCTCCGTGGACGTTGGGGGTAGAGGCGGGTCACGGGGCCAGAATTCTCTTCCTGCCACCTGGCCACCCGGCCACCCGGCCACGCACCCATCCAAAGCTGCCTCCATCAAGGAAGAGCCAAGGGTCTGAGCGGGCGCGACGAAGGTCGCGCGGCTGGACCGGACTGTGTGCCGGGGGTCTGATGGCCTCTCAAACCCCAGCACGGACCCCTCCGCTCTGGGGGACCTGCTTCCGCGACAGACAGAGAATTCCCGAGAATTCCCGCACCGCCGGCGCCTCAGTGGGACAGCGCCTGACCTGTGACTTCCTCTTGCCCTGGGACCACTAGGTTCCAGGTCGGGCCCATCTTGGACCCGGGTGCTCTGCTCGGCCACCGCACTACTGACTGACTCCTCTACTGGCCTGCGCCCAGGCCTTGGCCCCTCGGGTCGGGCTCGGGAAGCAACCAACTGTGGCTCTCTGGCATCCCATCCCACCGGCGACACGCGCAGCCACACCCACGGACACGTCGCAGCCCCCTAGGGCACCGCTTCACGTGGACTCACACTCATGCACGCACACACGTAGACCTCCACACACACGCTCGCCCACACGGAAACACACTCGGCATGTGTGCCCCCGCACACGCACGCACGCACGCAAGCACGCACGCGCACACACACAGACACCCACGCACGAGCCAGGGTGCCTGCAGGCACAGAGGCCCGCGTGCGTGTGCGCCCGCAGGAACACACACACACACACACACACACACACACACATACACGTGCGTGAGATACCCCCCCCCAACACACAAAACATTCAATGATGCAGGAATGAGGCTACACAGGCACACAGGATGACAATGCGGCCGACCTGAACACACACACACACACACACACACACACACACACACACACACACACGGGCCTACTCACCTATGCACGCACCCAAAGTTAACACACTCAGGGAGGCAGGAAGGCAGGCAGGCAGGCCCGTAGGCACGCCCCTGGGCACCACCACCCTATCCCGTGGGGGCTCCTAGTGGGGGAGGTGGGCGTGGTGGAGGGCTCGGGTGGGAGCCTGGTTCCTCTGGGACTGCTTCCAAGCGGTGGGCTGTGTGGAGGTGGTGGGCGGATCTGTCCCCCCACCCCATCCCCGTGCCGGGACCCGGAGTGTCCTCCTCCCAGACCCCCGCCTGTGGAGCCAGGCAGGCAGCCAGGTGCGATGGAGCCCCGGTTGTTGGAGGGCAAGGCTAGCCTGGGCTGCCTGTCAGGCGAGACCTGCCTCTCTCATGTGAATCTTAGCTTCTTCTGGGGTCCTGGGATCCCCACTCGGGTGTTTCCCCCGGTGGGTTGGCAGCGTGCCTGAGGGCTGCGATGGCCGGGCGAATTGGCAGCCTTGCGGGCGAAGGGGAGGGGGAGGGGGAGGCGGAGGGGTCCCGGGGCCCGCCCCATGGGGGCCCGCGGCCGCAAAGGGCCTGCCTTTCAAAGGCCAAAAGGGGCAAAGGCAAAAAAAGCCTACAGCACCCGGTATTCCCAGGCGGTCTCCCATCCAAGTACTAACCAGGCCCGACCCTGCTTAGCTTCCGAGATCAGACGAGATCGGGCGCGTTCAGGGTGGTATGGCCGTAGACGACGGCGCCCGGTCCGCGGAGCCTCAAGAGCCTCACCTCCGCCGCTGCCCTCAGCAGCTCACCCACCCACCCGCCGCCCCGGAGCCCGGCTCGCGCCCCACCCTGAACGCGACGGCACGCCAGCGAGGCCCTCCTCAGCCCTCTGCCCGCCTCCGTGGCCCGTGGTCCGTGGCCCGCAGCGGGGGCCCAGGGCCGGCAGTGGCCAGCGTTTCCCCGGGACCTTCTCCTCTCCCGGTCCTGCTTCATCGGCCGGCGGCACTCTCCCACCGGGCACACCCGGCGGGTCCCTGGCACCTTGGCTCGCCCGCAAGCCTGCTCCTCCCTCTCCCTGGGCCTCGGGCCGGTCCGGTGTGCACGCGCCCGCACCTCCCGCTCCCCCGCTCGGCTTTCCACGGCTGCGGGCGCTGAAGCCTCAGGACCTTCTTCCTTCCAGGGCAGGGGCTGCCTTGGCTCCGCGACTCGCCCCACCCGTTGCCAGGTAGCCAGCCCCTGGTCTTTGGGGCAGGCAGGTTGGAGCCCTCCTCTGACCTGCAGGCCATTTCTGTGCCTTTGGGGGTCCTGGTGGGGAGGTGGAGGTGGGGGGGGTGGGGAGTGGGGGTGAGGGTGGCAGGAGGGGTTCGTGGCCCTGCCCGGGCTGCGCTCTGCCACTTTCTTTCCTGGCTTCCCGGGGAGGGGAGGTGCCCAGGGAGGCGCAGGCAAGGCGGCCGGATCCTTCGGGTGGGTCATCCACCCGTCCAGACAGGGTGCTCACCCTCCTGACGGTGCTGCCCCGAGGTGGTGCCTGGACGGATGGGGTGCTCGCACCGACTGTCATCTCTCACCTTGGGGAACTGTCGGCTTCTCCTCCTCCTCCTCCTCCCCCGTTGCTCCTTCCTACTCCTCTTCCTCCTCTCCCCAGGAGACACAGACAGACACAGACAGACAGACACACACACAAACACACACACACACACACACACACACGCATGCACAAACACACACGCGCACACACACACACATGCACGCCCATTCACACACCCTTCCCTACCTCCTGGATGGACCTTGGTTCCCTCTCTGGAACTTGGAATGCCAGCTCGTGGGCTCCAGGTTCTGCCCCCACCCCCGCCCCACCCCCACGGAGAACCCGTCCATCCATTCCTCCGTGGCAGAAGCCTCCCTCCCCGGGAAGCGGCGGGGGCGGCGGGGGCGGCGGCGGCGGCGGCGGCGGCGGCGGCGGGGGCCGCGGCGGCGATGATGAGCCGCCCCGCTCAGCCCGCCCGGGAGAAGGGAGAATGTCTCGCTGGAAGGCGCGCAAGATGATCCTGCGCCCATGGGTTTCAGCGAACTTGGAACTTGGGTCTTGGCGCTCTGCGCGTGCACGGTGGGGGCAGAGGCGGGTCCCGTCCGGGCCAGGCGTCTCTTGGGCTATCTATCCTCGGTCCCACCCGGCCAGCGGGCCTCCTCCCACCTTGCCTGTGGAGAGGACTGTCCTCTGGAGAGTCCCGGACGAGGAAGGAAGCGTGTGTCTAGGCCCCAACTCCTCGGTTACATCTTCCCTTGCCAATGGATGAGACAGCTCGGGCAGGGCCCTGCAGCCACAAAGTCTGTCTGTCTGTCTGTCTGTCTGTCTGTCTTCACTGGATGGAGCGAGCACCCGTGCTCTAGCAAGGAGGGACGGCCGCACAGCCAAGCCAGAGCGTACAAAACCAGAGGCACAAACATGCGCACACTCGTGCACACATCCACACCCAGACACGGAGCCCGAGCCTCGCCACACACACATAAACGGGCAAGGATGTCCAGGGCAGGTTGGAACACGGGGCTCTTTGTCGCTCAGCTCCGTGGACGTTGGGGGTAGAGGCGGGTCACGGGGCCAGAATTCTCTTCCTGCCACCTGGCCACCCGGCCACCCGGCCACGCACCCATCCAAAGCTGCCTCCATCAAGGAAGAGCCAAGGGTCTGAGCGGGCGCGACGAAGGTCGCGCGGCTGGACCGGACTGTGTGCCGGGGGTCTGATGGCCTCTCAAACCCCAGCACGGACCCCTCCGCTCTGGGGGACCTGCTTCCGCGACAGACAGAGAATTCCCGAGAATTCCCGCACCGCCGGCGCCTCAGTGGGACAGCGCCTGACCTGTGACTTCCTCTTGCCCTGGGACCACTAGGTTCCAGGTCGGGCCCATCTTGGACCCGGGTGCTCTGCTCGGCCACCGCACTACTGACTGACTCCTCTACTGGCCTGCGCCCAGGCCTTGGCCCCTCGGGTCGGGCTCGGGAAGCAACCAACTGTGGCTCTCTGGCATCCCATCCCACCGGCGACACGCGCAGCCACACCCACGGACACGTCGCAGCCCCCTAGGGCACCGCTTCACGTGGACTCACACTCATGCACGCACACACGTAGACCTCCACACACACGCTCGCCCACACGGAAACACACTCGGCATGTGTGCCCCCGCACACGCACGCACGCACGCAAGCACGCACGCGCACACACACAGACACCCACGCACGAGCCAGGGTGCCTGCAGGCACAGAGGCCCGCGTGCGTGTGCGCCCGCAGGAACACACACACACACACACACACACACACACACATACACGTGCGTGAGATACCCCCCCCCAACACACAAAACATTCAATGATGCAGGAATGAGGCTACACAGGCACACAGGATGACAATGCGGCCGACCTGAACACACACACACACACACACACACACACACACACACACACACACACACGGGCCTACTCACCTATGCACGCACCCAAAGTTAACACACTCAGGGAGGCAGGAAGGCAGGCAGGCAGGCCCGTAGGCACGCCCCTGGGCACCACCACCCTATCCCGTGGGGGCTCCTAGTGGGGGAGGTGGGCGTGGTGGAGGGCTCGGGTGGGAGCCTGGTTCCTCTGGGACTGCTTCCAAGCGGTGGGCTGTGTGGAGGTGGTGGGCGGATCTGTCCCCCCACCCCATCCCCGTGCCGGGACCCGGAGTGTCCTCCTCCCAGACCCCCGCCTGTGGAGCCAGGCAGGCAGCCAGGTGCGATGGAGCCCCGGTTGTTGGAGGGCAAGGCTAGCCTGGGCTGCCTGTCAGGCGAGACCTGCCTCTCTCATGTGAATCTTAGCTTCTTCTGGGGTCCTGGGATCCCCACTCGGGTGTTTCCCCCGGTGGGTTGGCAGCGTGCCTGAGGGCTGCGATGGCCGGGCGAATTGGCAGCCTTGCGGGCGAAGGGGAGGGGGAGGGGGAGGCGGAGGGGTCCCGGGGCCCGCCCCATGGGGGCCCGCGGCCGCAAAGGGCCTGCCTTTCAAAGGCCAAAAGGGGCAAAGGCAAAAAAAGCCTACAGCACCCGGTATTCCCAGGCGGTCTCCCATCCAAGTACTAACCAGGCCCGACCCTGCTTAGCTTCCGAGATCAGACGAGATCGGGCGCGTTCAGGGTGGTATGGCCGTAGACGACGGCGCCCGGTCCGCGGAGCCTCAAGAGCCTCACCTCCGCCGCTGCCCTCAGCAGCTCACCCACCCACCCGCCGCCCCGGAGCCCGGCTCGCGCCCCACCCTGAACGCGACGGCACGCCAGCGAGGCCCTCCTCAGCCCTCTGCCCGCCTCCGTGGCCCGTGGTCCGTGGCCCGCAGCGGGTGCCCAGGGCCGGCAGTGGCCAGCGTTTCCCCGGGACCTTCTCCTCTCCCGGTCCTGCTTCATCGGCCGGCGGCACTCTCCCACCGGGCACACCCGGCGGGTCCCTGGCACCTTGGCTCGCCCGCAAGCCTGCTCCTCCCTCTCCCTGGGCCTCGGGCCGGTCCGGTGTGCACGCGCCCGCACCTCCCGCTCCCCCGCTCGGCTTTCCACGGCTGCGGGCGCTGAAGCCTCAGGACCTTCTTCCTTCCAGGGCAGGGGCTGCCTTGGCTCCGCGACTCGCCCCACCCGTTGCCAGGTAGCCAGCCCCTGGTCTTTGGGGCAGGCAGGTTGGAGCCCTCCTCTGACCTGCAGGCCATTTCTGTGCCTTTGGGGGTCCTGGTGGGGAGGTGGAGGTGGGGGGGGTGGGGAGTGGGGGTGAGGGTGGCAGGAGGGGTTCGTGGCCCTGCCCGGGCTGCGCTCTGCCACTTTCTTTCCTGGCTTCCCGGGGAGGGGAGGTGCCCAGGGAGGCGCAGGCAAGGCGGCCGGATCCTTCGGGTGGGTCATCCACCCGTCCAGACAGGGTGCTCACCCTCCTGACGGTGCTGCCCCGAGGTGGTGCCTGGACGGATGGGGTGCTCGCACCGACTGTCATCTCTCACCTTGGGGAACTGTCGGCTTCTCCTCCTCCTCCTCCTCCCCCGTTGCTCCTTCCTACTCCTCTTCCTCCTCTCCCCAGGAGACACAGACAGACACAGACAGACAGACACACACACAAACACACACACACACACACACACACACGCATGCACAAACACACACGCGCACACACACACACATGCACGCCCATTCACACACCCTTCCCTACCTCCTGGATGGACCTTGGTTCCCTCTCTGGAACTTGGAATGCCAGCTCGTGGGCTCCAGGTTCTGCCCCCACCCCCGCCCCACCCCCACGGAGAACCCGTCCATCCATTCCTCCGTGGCAGAAGCCTCCCTCCCCGGGAAGCGGCGGTGGCGGCGGGGGGCGGCGGCGGCGGCGGCGGCGGCGGCGGCGGGGGCCGCGGCGGCGATGATGAGCCGCCCCGCTCAGCCCGCCCGGGAGAAGGGAGAATGTCTCGCTGGAAGGCGCGCAAGATGATCCTGCGCCCATGGGTTTCAGCGAACTTGGAACTTGGGTCTTGGCGCTCTGCGCGTGCACGGTGGGGGCAGAGGCGGGTCCCGTCCGGGCCAGGCGTCTCTTGGGCTATCTATCCTCGGTCCCACCCGGCCAGCGGGCCTCCTCCCACCTTGCCTGTGGAGAGGACTGTCCTCTGGAGAGTCCCGGACGAGGAAGGAAGCGTGTGTCTAGGCCCCAACTCCTCGGTTACATCTTCCCTTGCCAATGGATGAGACAGCTCGGGCAGGGCCCTGCAGCCACAAAGTCTGTCTGTCTGTCTGTCTGTCTGTCTGTCTTCACTGGATGGAGCGAGCACCCGTGCTCTAGCAAGGAGGGACGGCCGCACAGCCAAGCCAGAGCGTACAAAACCAGAGGCACAAACATGCGCACACTCGTGCACACATCCACACCCAGACACGGAGCCCGAGCCTCGCCACACACACATAAACGGGCAAGGATGTCCAGGGCAGGTTGGAACACGGGGCTCTTTGTCGCTCAGCTCCGTGGACGTTGGGGGTAGAGGCGGGTCACGGGGCCAGAATTCTCTTCCTGCCACCTGGCCACCCGGCCACCCGGCCACGCACCCATCCAAAGCTGCCTCCATCAAGGAAGAGCCAAGGGTCTGAGCGGGCGCGACGAAGGTCGCGCGGCTGGACCGGACTGTGTGCCGGGGGTCTGATGGCCTCTCAAACCCCAGCACGGACCCCTCCGCTCTGGGGGACCTGCTTCCGCGACAGACAGAGAATTCCCGAGAATTCCCGCACCGCCGGCGCCTCAGTGGGACAGCGCCTGACCTGTGACTTCCTCTTGCCCTGGGACCACTAGGTTCCAGGTCGGGCCCATCTTGGACCCGGGTGCTCTGCTCGGCCACCGCACTACTGACTGACTCCTCTACTGGCCTGCGCCCAGGCCTTGGCCCCTCGGGTCGGGCTCGGGAAGCAACCAACTGTGGCTCTCTGGCATCCCATCCCACCGGCGACACGCGCAGCCACACCCACGGACACGTCGCAGCCCCCTAGGGCACCGCTTCACGTGGACTCACACTCATGCACGCACACACGTAGACCTCCACACACACGCTCGCCCACACGGAAACACACTCGGCATGTGTGCCCCCGCACACGCACGCACGCACGCAAGCACGCACGCGCACACACACAGACACCCACGCACGAGCCAGGGTGCCTGCAGGCACAGAGGCCCGCGTGCGTGTGCGCCCGCAGGAACACACACACACACACACACACACACACACACATACACGTGCGTGAGATACCCCCCCCCAACACACAAAACATTCAATGATGCAGGAATGAGGCTACACAGGCACACAGGATGACAATGCGGCCGACCTGAACACACACACACACACACACACACACACACACACACACACACACACGGGCCTACTCACCTATGCACGCACCCAAAGTTAACACACTCAGGGAGGCAGGAAGGCAGGCAGGCAGGCCCGTAGGCACGCCCCTGGGCACCACCACCCTATCCCGTGGGGGCTCCTAGTGGGGGAGGTGGGCGTGGTGGAGGGCTCGGGTGGGAGCCTGGTTCCTCTGGGACTGCTTCCAAGCGGTGGGCTGTGTGGAGGTGGTGGGCGGATCTGTCCCCCCACCCCATCCCCGTGCCGGGACCCGGAGTGTCCTCCTCCCAGACCCCCGCCTGTGGAGCCAGGCAGGCAGCCAGGTGCGATGGAGCCCCGGTTGTTGGAGGGCAAGGCTAGCCTGGGCTGCCTGTCAGGCGAGACCTGCCTCTCTCATGTGAATCTTAGCTTCTTCTGGGGTCCTGGGATCCCCACTCGGGTGTTTCCCCCGGTGGGTTGGCAGCGTGCCTGAGGGCTGCGATGGCCGGGCGAATTGGCAGCCTTGCGGGCGAAGGGGAGGGGGAGGGGGAGGCGGAGGGGTCCCGGGGCCCGCCCCATGGGGGCCCGCGGCCGCAAAGGGCCTGCCTTTCAAAGGCCAAAAGGGGCAAAGGCAAAAAAAGCCTACAGCACCCGGTATTCCCAGGCGGTCTCCCATCCAAGTACTAACCAGGCCCGACCCTGCTTAGCTTCCGAGATCAGACGAGATCGGGCGCGTTCAGGGTGGTATGGCCGTAGACGACGGTGCCCGGTCCGCGGAGCCTCAAGAGCCTCACCTCCGCCGCTGCCCTCAGCAGCTCACCCACCCACCCGCCGCCCCGGAGCCCGGCTCGCGCCCCACCCTGAACGCGACGGCACGCCAGCGAGGCCCTCCTCAGCCCTCTGCCCGCCTCCGTGGCCCGTGGTCCGTGGCCCGCAGCGGGGGCCCAGGGCCGGCAGTGGCCAGCGTTTCCCCGGGACCTTCTCCTCTCCCGGTCCTGCTTCATCGGCCGGCGGCACTCTCCCACCGGG
Organism: Peromyscus maniculatus bairdii; assembly: GCF_049852395.1. Lineage (NCBI taxonomy): Eukaryota > Metazoa > Chordata > Mammalia > Rodentia > Cricetidae > Peromyscus > Peromyscus maniculatus. The sequence goes on from NC_134856.1 coordinate 57,250,738, forward strand.
CACACCCGGCGGGTCCCTGGCACCTTGGCTCGCCCGCAAGCCTGCTCCTCCCTCTCCCTGGGCCTCGGGCCGGTCCGGTGTGCACGCGCCCGCACCTCCCGCTCCCCCGCTCGGCTTTCCACGGCTGCGGGCGCTGAAGCCTCAGGACCTTCTTCCTTCCAGGGCAGGGGCTGCCTTGGCTCCGCGACTCGCCCCACCCGTTGCCAGGTAGCCAGCCCCTGGTCTTTGGGGCAGGCAGGTTGGAGCCCTCCTCTGACCTGCAGGCCATTTCTGTGCCTTTGGGGGTCCTGGTGGGGAGGTGGAGGTGGGGGGGGTGGGGAGTGGGGGTGAGGGTGGCAGGAGGGGTTCGTGGCCCTGCCCGGGCTGCGCTCTGCCACTTTCTTTCCTGGCTTCCCGGGGAGGGGAGGTGCCCAGGGAGGCGCAGGCAAGGCGGCCGGATCCTTCGGGTGGGTCATCCACCCGTCCAGACAGGGTGCTCACCCTCCTGACGGTGCTGCCCCGAGGTGGTGCCTGGACGGATGGGGTGCTCGCACCGACTGTCATCTCTCACCTTGGGGAACTGTCGGCTTCTCCTCCTCCTCCTCCTCCCCCGTTGCTCCTTCCTACTCCTCTTCCTCCTCTCCCCAGGAGACACAGACAGACACAGACAGACAGACACACACACAAACACACACACACACACACACACACACGCATGCACAAACACACACGCGCACACACACACACATGCACGCCCATTCACACACCCTTCCCTACCTCCTGGATGGACCTTGGTTCCCTCTCTGGAACTTGGAATGCCAGCTCGTGGGCTCCAGGTTCTGCCCCCACCCCCGCCCCACCCCCACGGAGAACCCGTCCATCCATTCCTCCGTGGCAGAAGCCTCCCTCCCCGGGAAGCGGCGGGGGCGGCGGGGGCGGCGGCGGCGGCGGCGGCGGCGGCGGCGGGGGCCGCGGCGGCGATGATGAGCCGCCCCGCTCAGCCCGCCCGGGAGAAGGGAGAATGTCTCGCTGGAAGGCGCGCAAGATGATCCTGCGCCCATGGGTTTCAGCGAACTTGGAACTTGGGTCTTGGCGCTCTGCGCGTGCACGGTGGGGGCAGAGGCGGGTCCCGTCCGGGCCAGGCGTCTCTTGGGCTATCTATCCTCGGTCCCACCCGGCCAGCGGGCCTCCTCCCACCTTGCCTGTGGAGAGGACTGTCCTCTGGAGAGTCCCGGACGAGGAAGGAAGCGTGTGTCTAGGCCCCAACTCCTCGGTTACATCTTCCCTTGCCAATGGATGAGACAGCTCGGGCAGGGCCCTGCAGCCACAAAGTCTGTCTGTCTGTCTGTCTGTCTGTCTGTCTTCACTGGATGGAGCGAGCACCCGTGCTCTAGCAAGGAGGGACGGCCGCACAGCCAAGCCAGAGCGTACAAAACCAGAGGCACAAACATGCGCACACTCGTGCACACATCCACACCCAGACACGGAGCCCGAGCCTCGCCACACACACATAAACGGGCAAGGATGTCCAGGGCAGGTTGGAACACGGGGCTCTTTGTCGCTCAGCTCCGTGGACGTTGGGGGTAGAGGCGGGTCACGGGGCCAGAATTCTCTTCCTGCCACCTGGCCACCCGGCCACCCGGCCACGCACCCATCCAAAGCTGCCTCCATCAAGGAAGAGCCAAGGGTCTGAGCGGGCGCGACGAAGGTCGCGCGGCTGGACCGGACTGTGTGCCGGGGGTCTGATGGCCTCTCAAACCCCAGCACGGACCCCTCCGCTCTGGGGGACCTGCTTCCGCGACAGACAGAGAATTCCCGAGAATTCCCGCACCGCCGGCGCCTCAGTGGGACAGCGCCTGACCTGTGACTTCCTCTTGCCCTGGGACCACTAGGTTCCAGGTCGGGCCCATCTTGGACCCGGGTGCTCTGCTCGGCCACCGCACTACTGACTGACTCCTCTACTGGCCTGCGCCCAGGCCTTGGCCCCTCGGGTCGGGCTCGGGAAGCAACCAACTGTGGCTCTCTGGCATCCCATCCCACCGGCGACACGCGCAGCCACACCCACGGACACGTCGCAGCCCCCTAGGGCACCGCTTCACGTGGACTCACACTCATGCACGCACACACGTAGACCTCCACACACACGCTCGCCCACACGGAAACACACTCGGCATGTGTGCCCCCGCACACGCACGCACGCACGCAAGCACGCACGCGCACACACACAGACACCCATGCACGAGCCAGGGTGCCTGCAGGCACAGAGGCCCGCGTGCGTGTGCGCCCGCAGGAACACACACACACACACACACACACACACACACACACACACATACACGTGCGTGAGATACCCCCCCCAACACACAAAACATTCAATGATGCAGGAATGAGGCTACACAGGCACACAGGATGACAATGCGGCCGACCTGAACACACACACACACACACACACACACACACACACACACACACGGGCCTACTCACCTATGCACGCACCCAAAGTTAACACACTCAGGGAGGCAGGAAGGCAGGCAGGCAGGCCCGTAGGCACGCCCCTGGGCACCACCACCCTATCCCGTGGGGGCTCCTAGTGGGGGAGGTGGGCGTGGTGGAGGGCTCGGGTGGGAGCCTGGTTCCTCTGGGACTGCTTCCAAGCGGTGGGCTGTGTGGAGGTGGTGGGCGGATCTGTCCCCCCACCCCATCCCCGTGCCGGGACCCGGAGTGTCCTCCTCCCAGACCCCCGCCTGTGGAGCCAGGCAGGCAGCCAGGTGCGATGGAGCCCCGGTTGTTGGAGGGCAAGGCTAGCCTGGGCTGCCTGTCAGGCGAGACCTGCCTCTCTCATGTGAATCTTAGCTTCTTCTGGGGTCCTGGGATCCCCACTCGGGTGTTTCCCCCGGTGGGTTGGCAGCGTGCCTGAGGGCTGCGATGGCCGGGCGAATTGGCAGCCTTGCGGGCGAAGGGGAGGGGGAGGGGGAGGCGGAGGGGTCCCGGGGCCCGCCCCATGGGGGCCCGCGGCCGCAAAGGGCCTGCCTTTCAAAGGCCAAAAGGGGCAAAGGCAAAAAAAGCCTACAGCACCCGGTATTCCCAGGCGGTCTCCCATCCAAGTACTAACCAGGCCCGACCCTGCTTAGCTTCCGAGATCAGACGAGATCGGGCGCGTTCAGGGTGGTATGGCCGTAGACGACGGTGCCCGGTCCGCGGAGCCTCAAGAGCCTCACCTCCGCCGCTGCCCTCAGCAGCTCACCCACCCACCCGCCGCCCCGGAGCCCGGCTCGCGCCCCACCCTGAACGCGACGGCACGCCAGCGAGGCCCTCCTCAGCCCTCTGCCCGCCTCCGTGGCCCGTGGTCCGTGGCCCGCAGCGGGGGCCCAGGGCCGGCAGTGGCCAGCGTTTCCCCGGGACCTTCTCCTCTCCCGGTCCTGCTTCATCGGCCGGCGGCACTCTCCCACCGGGCACACCCGGCGGGTCCCTGGCACCTTGGCTCGCCCGCAAGCCTGCTCCTCCCTCTCCCTGGGCCTCGGGCCGGTCCGGTGTGCACGCGCCCGCACCTCCCGCTCCCCCGCTCGGCTTTCCACGGCTGCGGGCGCTGAAGCCTCAGGACCTTCTTCCTTCCAGGGCAGGGGCTGCCTTGGCTCCGCGACTCGCCCCACCCGTTGCCAGGTAGCCAGCCCCTGGTCTTTGGGGCAGGCAGGTTGGAGCCCTCCTCTGACCTGCAGGCCATTTCTGTGCCTTTGGGGGTCCTGGTGGGGAGGTGGAGGTGGGGGGGGTGGGGAGTGGGGGTGAGGGTGGCAGGAGGGGTTCGTGGCCCTGCCCGGGCTGCGCTCTGCCACTTTCTTTCCTGGCTTCCCGGGGAGGGGAGGTGCCCAGGGAGGCGCAGGCAAGGCGGCCGGATCCTTCGGGTGGGTCATCCACCCGTCCAGACAGGGTGCTCACCCTCCTGACGGTGCTGCCCCGAGGTGGTGCCTGGACGGATGGGGTGCTCGCACCGACTGTCATCTCTCACCTTGGGGAACTGTCGGCTTCTCCTCCTCCTCCTCCTCCCCCGTTGCTCCTTCCTACTCCTCTTCCTCCTCTCCCCAGGAGACACAGACAGACACAGACAGACAGACACACACACAAACACACACACACACACACACACACACGCATGCACAAACACACACGCGCACACACACACACATGCACGCCCATTCACACACCCTTCCCTACCTCCTGGATGGACCTTGGTTCCCTCTCTGGAACTTGGAATGCCAGCTCGTGGGCTCCAGGTTCTGCCCCCACCCCCGCCCCACCCCCACGGAGAACCCGTCCATCCATTCCTCCGTGGCAGAAGCCTCCCTCCCCGGGAAGCGGCGGGGGCGGCGGGGGCGGCGGCGGCGGCGGCGGCGGCGGCGGCGGGGGCCGCGGCGGCGATGATGAGCCGCCCCGCTCAGCCCGCCCGGGAGAAGGGAGAATGTCTCGCTGGAAGGCGCGCAAGATGATCCTGCGCCCATGGGTTTCAGCGAACTTGGAACTTGGGTCTTGGCGCTCTGCGCGTGCACGGTGGGGGCAGAGGCGGGTCCCGTCCGGGCCAGGCGTCTCTTGGGCTATCTATCCTCGGTCCCACCCGGCCAGCGGGCCTCCTCCCACCTTGCCTGTGGAGAGGACTGTCCTCTGGAGAGTCCCGGACGAGGAAGGAAGCGTGTGTCTAGGCCCCAACTCCTCGGTTACATCTTCCCTTGCCAATGGATGAGACAGCTCGGGCAGGGCCCTGCAGCCACAAAGTCTGTCTGTCTGTCTGTCTGTCTGTCTGTCTTCACTGGATGGAGCGAGCACCCGTGCTCTAGCAAGGAGGGACGGCCGCACAGCCAAGCCAGAGCGTACAAAACCAGAGGCACAAACATGCGCACACTCGTGCACACATCCACACCCAGACACGGAGCCCGAGCCTCGCCACACACACATAAACGGGCAAGGATGTCCAGGGCAGGTTGGAACACGGGGCTCTTTGTCGCTCAGCTCCGTGGACGTTGGGGGTAGAGGCGGGTCACGGGGCCAGAATTCTCTTCCTGCCACCTGGCCACCCGGCCACCCGGCCACGCACCCATCCAAAGCTGCCTCCATCAAGGAAGAGCCAAGGGTCTGAGCGGGCGCGACGAAGGTCGCGCGGCTGGACCGGACTGTGTGCCGGGGGTCTGATGGCCTCTCAAACCCCAGCACGGACCCCTCCGCTCTGGGGGACCTGCTTCCGCGACAGACAGAGAATTCCCGAGAATTCCCGCACCGCCGGCGCCTCAGTGGGACAGCGCCTGACCTGTGACTTCCTCTTGCCCTGGGACCACTAGGTTCCAGGTCGGGCCCATCTTGGACCCGGGTGCTCTGCTCGGCCACCGCACTACTGACTGACTCCTCTACTGGCCTGCGCCCAGGCCTTGGCCCCTCGGGTCGGGCTCGGGAAGCAACCAACTGTGGCTCTCTGGCATCCCATCCCACCGGCGACACGCGCAGCCACACCCACGGACACGTCGCAGCCCCCTAGGGCACCGCTTCACGTGGACTCACACTCATGCACGCACACACGTAGACCTCCACACACACGCTCGCCCACACGGAAACACACTCGGCATGTGTGCCCCCGCACACGCACGCACGCACGCAAGCACGCACGCGCACACACACAGACACCCACGCACGAGCCAGGGTGCCTGCAGGCACAGAGGCCCGCGTGCGTGTGCGCCCGCAGGAACACACACACACACACACACACACATACACGTGCGTGAGATACCCCCCCCAACACACAAAACATTCAATGATGCAGGAATGAGGCTACACAGGCACACAGGATGACAATGCGGCCGACCTGAACACACACACACACACACACACACACACACACACACACACACGGGCCTACTCACCTATGCACGCACCCAAAGTTAACACACTCAGGGAGGCAGGAAGGCAGGCAGGCAGGCCCGTAGGCACGCCCCTGGGCACCACCACCCTATCCCGTGGGGGCTCCTAGTGGGGGAGGTGGGCGTGGTGGAGGGCTCGGGTGGGAGCCTGGTTCCTCTGGGACTGCTTCCAAGCGGTGGGCTGTGTGGAGGTGGTGGGCGGATCTGTCCCCCCACCCCATCCCCGTGCCGGGACCCGGAGTGTCCTCCTCCCAGACCCCCGCCTGTGGAGCCAGGCAGGCAGCCAGGTGCGATGGAGCCCCGGTTGTTGGAGGGCAAGGCTAGCCTGGGCTGCCTGTCAGGCGAGACCTGCCTCTCTCATGTGAATCTTAGCTTCTTCTGGGGTCCTGGGATCCCCACTCGGGTGTTTCCCCCGGTGGGTTGGCAGCGTGCCTGAGGGCTGCGATGGCCGGGCGAATTGGCAGCCTTGCGGGCGAAGGGGAGGGGGAGGGGGAGGCGGAGGGGTCCCGGGGCCCGCCCCATGGGGGCCCGCGGCCGCAAAGGGCCTGCCTTTCAAAGGCCAAAAGGGGCAAAGGCAAAAAAAGCCTACAGCACCCGGTATTCCCAGGCGGTCTCCCATCCAAGTACTAACCAGGCCCGACCCTGCTTAGCTTCCGAGATCAGACGAGATCGGGCGCGTTCAGGGTGGTATGGCCGTAGACGACGGCGCCCGGTCCGCGGAGCCTCAAGAGCCTCACCTCCGCCGCTGCCCTCAGCAGCTCACCCACCCACCCGCCGCCCCGGAGCCCGGCTCGCGCCCCACCCTGAACGCGACGGCACGCCAGCGAGGCCCTCCTCAGCCCTCTGCCCGCGTCCGTGGCCCGTGGTCCGTGGCCCGCAGCGGGGGCCCAGGGCCGGCAGTGGCCAGCGTTTCCCCGGGACCTTCTCCTCTCCCGGTCCTGCTTCATCGGCCGGCGGCACTCTCCCACCGGGCACACCCGGCGGGTCCCTGGCACCTTGGCTCGCCCGCAAGCCTGCTCCTCCCTCTCCCTGGGCCTCGGGCCGGTCCGGTGTGCACGCGCCCGCACCTCCCGCTCCCCCGCTCGGCTTTCCACGGCTGCGGGCGCTGAAGCCTCAGGACCTTCTTCCTTCCAGGGCAGGGGCTGCCTTGGCTCCGCGACTCGCCCCACCCGTTGCCAGGTAGCCAGCCCCTGGTCTTTGGGGCAGGCAGGTTGGAGCCCTCCTCTGACCTGCAGGCCATTTCTGTGCCTTTGGGGGTCCTGGTGGGGAGGTGGAGGTGGGGGGGTGGGGAGTGGGGGTGAGGGTGGCAGGAGGGGTTCGTGGCCCTGCCCGGGCTGCGCTCTGCCACTTTCTTTCCTGGCTTCCCGGGGAGGGGAGGTGCCCAGGGAGGCGCAGGCAAGGCGGCCGGATCCTTCGGGTGGGTCATCCACCCGTCCAGACAGGGTGCTCACCCTCCTGACGGTGCTGCCCCGAGGTGGTGCCTGGACGGATGGGGTGCTCGCACCGACTGTCATCTCTCACCTTGGGGAACTGTCGGCTTCTCCTCCTCCTCCTCCTCCCCCGTTGCTCCTTCCTACTCCTCTTCCTCCTCTCCCCAGGAGACACAGACAGACACAGACAGACAGACACACACACAAACACACACACACACACACACACACACGCATGCACAAACACACACGCGCACACACACACACATGCACGCCCATTCACACACCCTTCCCTACCTCCTGGATGGACCTTGGTTCCCTCTCTGGAACTTGGAATGCCAGCTCGTGGGCTCCAGGTTCTGCCCCCACCCCCGCCCCACCCCCACGGAGAACCCGTCCATCCATTCCTCCGTGGCAGAAGCCTCCCTCCCCGGGAAGCGGCGGGGGCGGCGGGGGCGGCGGCGGCGGCGGCGGCGGCGGCGGCGGGGGCCGCGGCGGCGATGATGAGCCGCCCCGCTCAGCCCGCCCGGGAGAAGGGAGAATGTCTCGCTGGAAGGCGCGCAAGATGATCCTGCGCCCATGGGTTTCAGCGAACTTGGAACTTGGGTCTTGGCGCTCTGCGCGTGCACGGTGGGGGCAGAGGCGGGTCCCGTCCGGGCCAGGCGTCTCTTGGGCTATCTATCCTCGGTCCCACCCGGCCAGCGGGCCTCCTCCCACCTTGCCTGTGGAGAGGACTGTCCTCTGGAGAGTCCCGGACGAGGAAGGAAGCGTGTGTCTAGGCCCCAACTCCTCGGTTACATCTTCCCTTGCCAATGGATGAGACAGCTCGGGCAGGGCCCTGCAGCCACAAAGTCTGTCTGTCTGTCTGTCTGTCTGTCTGTCTTCACTGGATGGAGCGAGCACCCGTGCTCTAGCAAGGAGGGACGGCCGCACAGCCAAGCCAGAGCGTACAAAACCAGAGGCACAAACATGCGCACACTCGTGCACACATCCACACCCAGACACGGAGCCCGAGCCTCGCCACACACACATAAACGGGCAAGGATGTCCAGGGCAGGTTGGAACACGGGGCTCTTTGTCGCTCAGCTCCGTGGACGTTGGGGGTAGAGGCGGGTCACGGGGCCAGAATTCTCTTCCTGCCACCTGGCCACCCGGCCACCCGGCCACGCACCCATCCAAAGCTGCCTCCATCAAGGAAGAGCCAAGGGTCTGAGCGGGCGCGACGAAGGTCGCGCGGCTGGACCGGACTGTGTGCCGGGGGTCTGATGGCCTCTCAAACCCCAGCACGGACCCCTCCGCTCTGGGGGACCTGCTTCCGCGACAGACAGAGAATTCCCGAGAATTCCCGCACCGCCGGCGCCTCAGTGGGACAGCGCCTGACCTGTGACTTCCTCTTGCCCTGGGACCACTAGGTTCCAGGTCGGGCCCATCTTGGACCCGGGTGCTCTGCTCGGCCACCGCACTACTGACTGACTCCTCTACTGGCCTGCGCCCAGGCCTTGGCCCCTCGGGTCGGGCTCGGGAAGCAACCAACTGTGGCTCTCTGGCATCCCATCCCACCGGCGACACGCGCAGCCACACCCACGGACACGTCGCAGCCCCCTAGGGCACCGCTTCACGTGGACTCACACTCATGCACGCACACACGTAGACCTCCACACACACGCTCGCCCACACGGAAACACACTCGGCATGTGTGCCCCCGCACACGCACGCACGCACGCAAGCACGCACGCGCACACACACAGACACCCACGCACGAGCCAGGGTGCCTGCAGGCACAGAGGCCCGCGTGCGTGTGCGCCCGCAGGAACACACACACACACACACACACACATACACGTGCGTGAGATACCCCCCCCCAACACACAAAACATTCAATGATGCAGGAATGAGGCTACACAGGCACACAGGATGACAATGCGGCCGACCTGAACACACACACACACACACACACACACACACACACACACACACACACACGGGCCTACTCACCTATGCACGCACCCAAAGTTAACACACTCAGGGAGGCAGGAAGGCAGGCAGGCAGGCCCGTAGGCACGCCCCTGGGCACCACCACCCTATCCCGTGGGGGCTCCTAGTGGGGGAGGTGGGCGTGGTGGAGGGCTCGGGTGGGAGCCTGGTTCCTCTGGGACTGCTTCCAAGCGGTGGGCTGTGTGGAGGTGGTGGGCGGATCTGTCCCCCCACCCCATCCCCGTGCCGGGACCCGGAGTGTCCTCCTCCCAGACCCCCGCCTGTGGAGCCAGGCAGGCAGCCAGGTGCGATGGAGCCCCGGTTGTTGGAGGGCAAGGCTAGCCTGGGCTGCCTGTCAGGCGAGACCTGCCTCTCTCATGTGAATCTTAGCTTCTTCTGGGGTCCTGGGATCCCCACTCGGGTGTTTCCCCCGGTGGGTTGGCAGCGTGCCTGAGGGCTGCGATGGCCGGGCGAATTGGCAGCCTTGCGGGCGAAGGGGAGGGGGAGGGGGAGGCGGAGGGGTCCCGGGGCCCGCCCCATGGGGGCCCGCGGCCGCAAAGGGCCTGCCTTTCAAAGGCCAAAAGGGGCAAAGGCAAAAAAAGCCTACAGCACCCGGTATTCCCAGGCGGTCTCCCATCCAAGTACTAACCAGGCCCGACCCTGCTTAGCTTCCGAGATCAGACGAGATCGGGCGCGTTCAGGGTGGTATGGCCGTAGACGACGGCGCCCGGTCCGCGGAGCCTCAAGAGCCTCACCTCCGCCGCTGCCCTCAGCAGCTCACCCACCCACCCGCCGCCCCGGAGCCCGGCTCGCGCCCCACCCTGAACGCGACGGCACGCCAGCGAGGCCCTCCTCAGCCCTCTGCCCGCGTCCGTGGCCCGTGGTCCGTGGCCCGCAGCGGGGGCCCAGGGCCGGCAGTGGCCAGCGTTTCCCCGGGACCTTCTCCTCTCCCGGTCCTGCTTCATCGGCCGGCGGCACTCTCCCACCGGGCACACCCGGCGGGCCCCTGGCACCTTGGCTCGCCCGCAAGCCTGCTCCTCCCTCTCCCTGGGCCTCGGGCCGGTCCGGTGTGCACGCGCCCGCACCTCCCGCTCCCCCGCTCGGCTTTCCACGGCTGCGGGCGCTGAAGCCTCAGGACCTTCTTCCTTCCAGGGCAGGGGCTGCCTTGGCTCCGCGACTCGCCCCACCCGTTGCCAGGTAGCCAGCCCCTGGTCTTTGGGGCAGGCAGGTTGGAGCCCTCCTCTGACCTGCAGGCCATTTCTGTGCCTTTGGGGGTCCTGGTGGGGAGGTGGAGGTGGGGGGGTGGGGAGTGGGGGTGAGGGTGGCAGGAGGGGTTCGTGGCCCTGCCCGGGCTGCGCTCTGCCACTTTCTTTCCTGGCTTCCCGGGGAGGGGAGGTGCCCAGGGAGGCGCAGGCAAGGCGGCCGGATCCTTCGGGTGGGTCATCCACCCGTCCAGACAGGGTGCTCACCCTCCTGACGGTGCTGCCCCGAGGTGGTGCCTGGACGGATGGGGTGCTCGCACCGACTGTCATCTCTCACCTTGGGGAACTGTCGGCTTCTCCTCCTCCTCCTCCTCCCCCGTTGCTCCTTCCTACTCCTCTTCCTCCTCTCCCCAGGAGACACAGACAGACACAGACAGACAGACACACACACAAACACACACACACACACACACACACGCATGCACAAACACACACGCGCACACACACACACATGCACGCCCATTCACACACCCTTCCCTACCTCCTGGATGGACCTTGGTTCCCTCTCTGGAACTTGGAATGCCAGCTCGTGGGCTCCAGGTTCTGCCCCCACCCCCGCCCCACCCCCACGGAGAACCCGTCCATCCATTCCTCCGTGGCAGAAGCCTCCCTCCCCGGGAAGCGGCGGGGGCGGCGGGGGCGGCGGCGGCGGCGGCGGCGGCGGCGGCGGGGGCCGCGGCGGCGATGATGAGCCGCCCCGCTCAGCCCGCCCGGGAGAAGGGAGAATGTCTCGCTGGAAGGCGCGCAAGATGATCCTGCGCCCATGGGTTTCAGCGAACTTGGAACTTGGGTCTTGGCGCTCTGCGCGTGCACGGTGGGGGCAGAGGCGGGTCCCGTCCGGGCCAGGCGTCTCTTGGGCTATCTATCCTCGGTCCCACCCGGCCAGCGGGCCTCCTCCCACCTTGCCTGTGGAGAGGACTGTCCTCTGGAGAGTCCCGGACGAGGAAGGAAGCGTGTGTCTAGGCCCCAACTCCTCGGTTACATCTTCCCTTGCCAATGGATGAGACAGCTCGGGCAGGGCCCTGCAGCCACAAAGTCTGTCTGTCTGTCTGTCTGTCTGTCTGTCTTCACTGGATGGAGCGAGCACCCGTGCTCTAGCAAGGAGGGACGGCCGCACAGCCAAGCCAGAGCGTACAAAACCAGAGGCACAAACATGCGCACACTCGTGCACACATCCACACCCAGACACGGAGCCCGAGCCTCGCCACACACACATAAACGGGCAAGGATGTCCAGGGCAGGTTGGAACACGGGGCTCTTTGTCGCTCAGCTCCGTGGACGTTGGGGGTAGAGGCGGGTCACGGGGCCAGAATTCTCTTCCTGCCACCTGGCCACCCGGCCACCCGGCCACGCACCCATCCAAAGCTGCCTCCATCAAGGAAGAGCCAAGGGTCTGAGCGGGCGCGACGAAGGTCGCGCGGCTGGACCGGACTGTGTGCCGGGGGTCTGATGGCCTCTCAAACCCCAGCACGGACCCCTCCGCTCTGGGGGACCTGCTTCCGCGACAGACAGAGAATTCCCGAGAATTCCCGCACCGCCGGCGCCTCAGTGGGACAGCGCCTGACCTGTGACTTCCTCTTGCCCTGGGACCACTAGGTTCCAGGTCGGGCCCATCTTGGACCCGGGTGCTCTGCTCGGCCACCGCACTACTGACTGACTCCTCTACTGGCCTGCGCCCAGGCCTTGGCCCCTCGGGTCGGGCTCGGGAAGCAACCAACTGTGGCTCTCTGGCATCCCATCCCACCGGCGACACGCGCAGCCACACCCACGGACACGTCGCAGCCCCCTAGGGCACCGCTTCACGTGGACTCACACTCATGCACGCACACACGTAGACCTCCACACACACGCTCGCCCACACGGAAACACACTCGGCATGTGTGCCCCCGCACACGCACGCACGCACGCAAGCACGCACGCGCACACACACAGACACCCACGCACGAGCCAGGGTGCCTGCAGGCACAGAGGCCCGCGTGCGTGTGCGCCCGCAGGAACACACACACACACACACACACACATACACGTGCGTGAGATACCCCCCCCCCAACACACAAAACATTCAATGATGCAGGAATGAGGCTACACAGGCACACAGGATGACAATGCGGCCGACCTGAACACACACACACACACACACACACACACACACACACACACACACACACGGGCCTACTCACCTATGCACGCACCCAAAGTTAACACACTCAGGGAGGCAGGAAGGCAGGCAGGCAGGCCCGTAGGCACGCCCCTGGGCACCACCACCCTATCCCGTGGGGGCTCCTAGTGGGGGAGGTGGGCGTGGTGGAGGGCTCGGGTGGGAGCCTGGTTCCTCTGGGACTGCTTCCAAGCGGTGGGCTGTGTGGAGGTGGTGGGCGGATCTGTCCCCCCACCCCATCCCCGTGCCGGGACCCGGAGTGTCCTCCTCCCAGACCCCCGCCTGTGGAGCCAGGCAGGCAGCCAGGTGCGATGGAGCCCCGGTTGTTGGAGGGCAAGGCTAGCCTGGGCTGCCTGTCAGGCGAGACCTGCCTCTCTCATGTGAATCTTAGCTTCTTCTGGGGTCCTGGGATCCCCACTCGGGTGTTTCCCCCGGTGGGTTGGCAGCGTGCCTGAGGGCTGCGATGGCCGGGCGAATTGGCAGCCTTGCGGGCGAAGGGGAGGGGGAGGGGGAGGCGGAGGGGTCCCGGGGCCCGCCCCATGGGGGCCCGCGGCCGCAAAGGGCCTGCCTTTCAAAGGCCAAAAGGGGCAAAGGCAAAAAAAGCCTACAGCACCCGGTATTCCCAGGCGGTCTCCCATCCAAGTACTAACCAGGCCCGACCCTGCTTAGCTTCCGAGATCAGACGAGATCGGGCGCGTTCAGGGTGGTATGGCCGTAGACGACGGCGCCCGGTCCGCGGAGCCTCAAGAGCCTCACCTCCGCCGCTGCCCTCAGCAGCTCACCCACCCACCCGCCGCCCCGGAGCCCGGCTCGCGCCCCACCCTGAACGCGACGGCACGCCAGCGAGGCCCTCCTCAGCCCTCTGCCCGCGTCCGTGGCCCGTGGTCCGTGGCCCGCAGCGGGGGCCCAGGGCCGGCAGTGGCCAGCGTTTCCCCGGGACCTTCTCCTCTCCCGGTCCTGCTTCATCGGCCGGCGGCACTCTCCCACCGGGCACACCCGGCGGGCCCCTGGCACCTTGGCTCGCCCGCAAGCCTGCTCCTCCCTCTCCCTGGGCCTCGGGCCGGTCCGGTGTGCACGCGCCCGCACCTCCCGCTCCCCCGCTCGGCTTTCCACGGCTGCGGGCGCTGAAGCCTCAGGACCTTCTTCCTTCCAGGGCAGGGGCTGCCTTGGCTCCGCGACTCGCCCCACCCGTTGCCAGGTAGCCAGCCCCTGGTCTTTGGGGCAGGCAGGTTGGAGCCCTCCTCTGACCTGCAGGCCATTTCTGTGCCTTTGGGGGTCCTGGTGGGGAGGTGGAGGTGGGGGGGTGGGGAGTGGGGGTGAGGGTGGCAGGAGGGGTTCGTGGCCCTGCCCGGGCTGCGCTCTGCCACTTTCTTTCCTGGCTTCCCGGGGAGGGGAGGTGCCCAGGGAGGCGCAGGCAAGGCGGCCGGATCCTTCGGGTGGGTCATCCACCGGTCCAGACAGGGTGCTCACCCTCCTGACGGTGCTGCCCCGAGGTGGTGCCTGGACGGATGGGGTGCTCGCACCGACTGTCATCTCTCACCTTGGGGAACTGTCGGCTTCTCCTCCTCCTCCTCCTCCTCCCCCGTTGCTCCTTCCTACTCCTCTTCCTCCTCTCCCCAGGAGACACAGACAGACACAGACAGACAGTCACACACACAAACACACACACACACACACACACACACACGCATGCACAAACACACACGCGCACACACACACACATGCACGCCCATTCACACACCCTTCCCTACCTCCTGGATGGACCTTGGTTCCCTCTCTGGAACTTGGAATGCCAGCTCGTGGGCTCCAGGTTCTGCCCCCACCCCCGCCCCACCCCCACGGAGAACCCGTCCATCCATTCCTCCGTGGCAGAAGCCTCCCTCCCCGGGAAGCGGCGGGGGCGGCGGGGGCGGCGGCGGCGGCGGGGGCGGCGGCGGAGGCGATGATGATGAGCCGCCCCGCTCAGCCCGCCCGCCCGGGAGAAGGGAGAATGTCTCGCTGGAAGGCGAGCAAGATGATCCTGCGCCCATGGGTCCCAGCGAACTTGGAACTTGGGTCTTGGCGCTCTGCGCGTGCACGGTGGGGGCAGAGGCGGGTCCCGTCCGGGCCAGGCGTCTCTTGGGCTATCTATCCTCGGTCCCACCCGGCCAGCGGGCCTCCTCCCACCTTGCCTGTGGAGAGTACTGTCCTCTGGAGAGTCCCGGACGAGGAAGGAAGCGTGTGTCTAGGCCCCGACTCCTCGGTTACATCTTCCCTTGCCAATGGATGAGACAGCTCGGGCAGGGCCCTGCAGCCACAAAGTCTGTCTGTCTGTCTGTCTGTCTGTCTTCACTGGATGGAGCGAGCACCCGTGCTCTAGCAAGGAGGGACGGCCGCACAGCCAAGCCAGAGCGTACAAAACCAGAGGCACAAACATGCGCACACTCGTGCACACATCCACACCCAGACACGGAGCCCGAGCCTCGCCACACACACATAAACGGGCAAGGATGTCCAGGGCAGGTTGGAACACGGGGCTCTTTGGCGCTCAGCTCCGTGGACGTTGGGGGTAGAGGCGGGTCACGGGGCCAGAATTCTCTTCCTGCCACCTGGCCACCCGGCCACCCGGCCACGCACCCATCCAAAGCTGCCTCCATCAAGGAAGAGCCAAGGGTCTGAGCGGGCGCGACGAAGGTCGCGCGGCTGGACCGGACTGTGTGCCGGGGGTCTGATGGCCTCTCAAACCCCAGCACGGACCCCTCCGCTCTGGGGGACCTGCTTCCGCGACAGACAGAGAATTCCCGAGAATTCCCGCACCGCCGGCGCCTCAGTGGGACAGCGCCTGACCTGTGACTTCCTCTTGCCCTGGGACCACTAGGTTCCAGGTCGGGCCCATCTTGGACCCGGGTGCTCTGCTCGGCCACCGCACTACTGACTGACTCCTCTACTGGCCTGCGCCCAGGCCTTGGCCCCTCGGGTCGGGCTCGGGAAGCAACCAACTGTGGCTCTCTGGCATCCCATCCCACCGGCGACACGCGCAGCCACACCCACGGACACGTCGCAGCCCCCTAGGGCACCGCTTCACGTGGACTCACACTCATGCACGCACACACGTAGACCTCCACACACACGCTCGCCCACACGGAAACACACTCGGCATGTGTGCCCCCGCACACGCACGCACGCACGCAAGCACGCACGCGCACACACACAGACACCCACGCACGAGCCAGGGTGCCTGCAGGCACAGAGGCCCGCGTGCGTGTGCGCCCGCAGGAACACACACACACACACACACACACACACACACACATACACGTGCGTGAGATACCCCCCCCAACACACAAAACATTCAATGATGCAGGAATGAGGCTACACAGGCACACAGGATGACAATGCGGCCGACCTGAACACACACACACACACACACACACACACACACGGGCCTACTCACCTATGCACGCACCCAAAGTTAACACACTCAGGGAGGCAGGAAGGCAGGCAGGCAGGCCCGTAGGCACGCCCCTGGGCACCACCACCCTATCCCGTGGGGGCTCCTAGTGGGGGAGGTGGGCGTGGTGGAGGGCTCGGGTGGGAGCCTGGTTCCTCTGGGACTGCTTCCAAGCGGTGGGCTGTGTGGAGGTGGTGGGCGGATCTGTCCCCCCACCCCATCCCCGTGCCGGGACCCGGAGTGTCCTCCTCCCAGACCCCCGCCTGTGGAGCCAGGCAGGCAGCCAGGTGCGATGGAGCCCCGGTTGTTGGAGGGCAAGGCTAGCCTGGGCTGCCTGTCAGGCGAGACCTGCCTCTCTCATGTGAATCTTAGCTTCTTCTGGGGTCCTGGGATCCCCACTCGGGTGTTTCCCCCGGTGGGTTGGCAGCGTGCCTGAGGGCTGCGATGGCCGGGCGAATTGGCAGCCTTGCGGGCGAAGGGGAGGGGGAGGGGGAGGCGGAGGGGTCCCGGGGCCCGCCCCATGGGGGCCCGCGGCCGCAAAGGGCCTGCCTTTCAAAGGCCAAAAGGGGCAAAGGCAAAAAAAGCCTACAGCACCCGGTATTCCCAGGCGGTCTCCCATCCAAGTACTAACCAGGCCCGACCCTGCTTAGCTTCCGAGATCAGACGAGATCGGGCGCGTTCAGGGTGGTATGGCCGTAGACGACGGCGCCCGGTCCGCGGAGCCTCAAGAGCCTCACCTCCGCCGCTGCCCTCAGCAGCTCACCCACCCACCCGCCGCCCCGGAGCCCGGCTCGCGCCCCACCCTGAACGCGACGGCACGCCAGCGAGGCCCTCCTCAGCCCTCTGCCCGCGTCCGTGGCCCGTGGTCCGTGGCCCGCAGCGGGGGCCCAGGGCCGGCAGTGGCCAGCGTTTCCCCGGGACCTTCTCCTCTCCCGGTCCTGCTTCATCGGCCGGCGGCACTCTCCCACCGGGCACACCCGGCGGGTCCCTGGCACCTTGGCTCGCCCGCAAGCCTGCTCCTCCCTCTCCCTGGGCCTCGGGCCGGTCCGGTGTGCACGCGCCCGCACCTCCCGCTCCCCCGCTCGGCTTTCCACGGCTGCGGGCGCTGAAGCCTCAGGACCTTCTTCCTTCCAGGGCAGGGGCTGCCTTGGCTCCGCGACTCGCCCCACCCGTTGCCAGGTAGCCAGCCCCTGGTCTTTGGGGCAGGCAGGTTGGAGCCCTCCTCTGACCTGCAGGCCATTTCTGTGCCTTTGGGGGTCCTGGTGGGGAGGTGGAGGTGGGGGGGTGGGGAGTGGGGGTGAGGGTGGCAGGAGGGGTTCGTGGCCCTGCCCGGGCTGCGCTCTGCCACTTTCTTTCCTGGCTTCCCGGGGAGGGGAGGTGCCCAGGGAGGCGCAGGCAAGGCGGCCGGATCCTTCGGGTGGGTCATCCACCCGTCCAGACAGGGTGCTCACCCTCCTGACGGTGCTGCCCCGAGGTGGTGCCTGGACGGATGGGGTGCTCGCACCGACTGTCATCTCTCACCTTGGGGAACTGTCGGCTTCTCCTCCTCCTCCTCCTCCCCCGTTGCTCCTTCCTACTCCTCTTCCTCCTCTCCCCAGGAGACACAGACAGACACAGACAGACAGACACACACACAAACACACACACACACACACACGCATGCACAAACACACACGCACACACACACACATGCACGCCCATTCACACACCCTTCCCTACCTCCTGGATGGACCTTGGTTCCCTCTCTGGAACTTGGAATGCCAGCTCGTGGGCTCCAGGTTCTGCCCCCACCCCCGCCCCACCCCCACGGAGAACCCGTCCATCCATTCCTCCGTGGCAGAAGCCTCCCTCCCCGGGAAGCGGCGGGGGCGGCGGGGGCGGCGGCGGCGGCGGCGGCGGCGGCGGGGGCCGCGGCGGCGATGATGAGCCGCCCCGCTCAGCCCGCCCGGGAGAAGGGAGAATGTCTCGCTGGAAGGCGCGCAAGATGATCCTGCGCCCATGGGTTTCAGCGAACTTGGAACTTGGGTCTTGGCGCTCTGCGCGTGCACGGTGGGGGCAGAGGCGGGTCCCGTCCGGGCCAGGCGTCTCTTGGGCTATCTATCCTCGGTCCCACCCGGCCAGCGGGCCTCCTCCCACCTTGCCTGTGGAGAGGACTGTCCTCTGGAGAGTCCCGGACGAGGAAGGAAGCGTGTGTCTAGGCCCCAACTCCTCGGTTACATCTTCCCTTGCCAATGGATGAGACAGCTCGGGCAGGGCCCTGCAGCCACAAAGTCTGTCTGTCTGTCTGTCTGTCTGTCTGTCTTCACTGGATGGAGCGAGCACCCGTGCTCTAGCAAGGAGGGACGGCCGCACAGCCAAGCCAGAGCGTACAAAACCAGAGGCACAAACATGCGCACACTCGTGCACACATCCACACCCAGACACGGAGCCCGAGCCTCGCCACACACACATAAACGGGCAAGGATGTCCAGGGCAGGTTGGAACACGGGGCTCTTTGTCGCTCAGCTCCGTGGACGTTGGGGGTAGAGGCGGGTCACGGGGCCAGAATTCTCTTCCTGCCACCTGGCCACCCGGCCACCCGGCCACGCACCCATCCAAAGCTGCCTCCATCAAGGAAGAGCCAAGGGTCTGAGCGGGCGCGACGAAGGTCGCGCGGCTGGACCGGACTGTGTGCCGGGGGTCTGATGGCCTCTCAAACCCCAGCACGGACCCCTCCGCTCTGGGGGACCTGCTTCCGCGACAGACAGAGAATTCCCGAGAATTCCCGCACCGCCGGCGCCTCAGTGGGACAGCGCCTGACCTGTGACTTCCTCTTGCCCTGGGACCACTAGGTTCCAGGTCGGGCCCATCTTGGACCCGGGTGCTCTGCTCGGCCACCGCACTACTGACTGACTCCTCTACTGGCCTGCGCCCAGGCCTTGGCCCCTCGGGTCGGGCTCGGGAAGCAACCAACTGTGGCTCTCTGGCATCCCATCCCACCGGCGACACGCGCAGCCACACCCACGGACACGTCGCAGCCCCCTAGGGCACCGCTTCACGTGGACTCACACTCATGCACGCACACACGTAGACCTCCACACACACGCTCGCCCACACGGAAACACACTCGGCATGTGTGCCCCCGCACACGCACGCACGCACGCAAGCACGCACGCGCACACACACAGACACCCACGCACGAGCCAGGGTGCCTGCAGGCACAGAGGCCCGCGTGCGTGTGCGCCCGCAGGAACACACACACACACACACACACACACACACACATACACGTGCGTGAGATACCCCCCCCCCAACACACAAAACATTCAATGATGCAGGAATGAGGCTACACAGGCACACAGGATGACAATGCGGCCGACCTGAACACACACACACACACACACACACACACACACACACACACACACACACGGGCCTACTCACCTATGCACGCACCCAAAGTTAACACACTCAGGGAGGCAGGAAGGCAGGCAGGCAGGCCCGTAGGCACGCCCCTGGGCACCACCACCCTATCCCGTGGGGGCTCCTAGTGGGGGAGGTGGGCGTGGTGGAGGGCTCGGGTGGGAGCCTGGTTCCTCTGGGACTGCTTCCAAGCGGTGGGCTGTGTGGAGGTGGTGGGCGGATCTGTCCCCCCACCCCATCCCCGTGCCGGGACCCGGAGTGTCCTCCTCCCAGACCCCCGCCTGTGGAGCCAGGCAGGCAGCCAGGTGCGATGGAGCCCCGGTTGTTGGAGGGCAAGGCTAGCCTGGGCTGCCTGTCAGGCGAGACCTGCCTCTCTCATGTGAATCTTAGCTTCTTCTGGGGTCCTGGGATCCCCACTCGGGTGTTTCCCCCGGTGGGTTGGCAGCGTGCCTGAGGGCTGCGATGGCCGGGCGAATTGGCAGCCTTGCGGGCGAAGGGGAGGGGGAGGGGGAGGCGGAGGGGTCCCGGGGCCCGCCCCATGGGGGCCCGCGGCCGCAAAGGGCCTGCCTTTCAAAGGCCAAAAGGGGCAAAGGCAAAAAAAGCCTACAGCACCCGGTATTCCCAGGCGGTCTCCCATCCAAGTACTAACCAGGCCCGACCCTGCTTAGCTTCCGAGATCAGACGAGATCGGGCGCGTTCAGGGTGGTATGGCCGTAGACGACGGCGCCCGGTCCGCGGAGCCTCAAGAGCCTCACCTCCGCCGCTGCCCTCAGCAGCTCACCCACCCACCCGCCGCCCCGGAGCCCGGCTCGCGCCCCACCCTGAACGCGACGGCACGCCAGCGAGGCCCTCCTCAGCCCTCTGCCCGCGTCCGTGGCCCGTGGTCCGTGGCCCGCAGCGGGGGCCCAGGGCCGGCAGTGGCCAGCGTTTCCCCGGGACCTTCTCCTCTCCCGGTCCTGCTTCATCGGCCGGCGGCACTCTCCCACCGGGCACACCCGGCGGGCCCCTGGCACCTTGGCTCGCCCGCAAGCCTGCTCCTCCCTCTCCCTGGGCCTCGGGCCGGTCCGGTGTGCACGCGCCCGCACCTCCCGCTCCCCCGCTCGGCTTTCCACGGCTGCGGGCGCTGAAGCCTCAGGACCTTCTTCCTTCCAGGGCAGGGGCTGCCTTGGCTCCGCGACTCGCCCCACCCGTTGCCAGGTAGCCAGCCCCTGGTCTTTGGGGCAGGCAGGTTGGAGCCCTCCTCTGACCTGCAGGCCATTTCTGTGCCTTTGGGGGTCCTGGTGGGGAGGTGGAGGTGGGGGGGTGGGGAGTGGGGGTGAGGGTGGCAGGAGGGGTTCGTGGCCCTGCCCGGGCTGCGCTCTGCCACTTTCTTTCCTGGCTTCCCGGGGAGGGGAGGTGCCCAGGGAGGCGCAGGCAAGGCGGCCGGATCCTTCGGGTGGGTCATCCACCGGTCCAGACAGGGTGCTCACCCTCCTGACGGTGCTGCCCCGAGGTGGTGCCTGGACGGATGGGGTGCTCGCACCGACTGTCATCTCTCACCTTGGGGAACTGTCGGCTTCTCCTCCTCCTCCTCCTCCTCCCCCGTTGCTCCTTCCTACTCCTCTTCCTCCTCTCCCCAGGAGACACAGACAGACACAGACAGACAGTCACACACACAAACACACACACACACACACACACACACACGCATGCACAAACACACACGCGCACACACACACACATGCACGCCCATTCACACACCCTTCCCTACCTCCTGGATGGACCTTGGTTCCCTCTCTGGAACTTGGAATGCCAGCTCGTGGGCTCCAGGTTCTGCCCCCACCCCCGCCCCACCCCCACGGAGAACCCGTCCATCCATTCCTCCGTGGCAGAAGCCTCCCTCCCCGGGAAGCGGCGGGGGCGGCGGGGGCGGCGGCGGCGGCGGGGGCGGCGGCGGAGGCGATGATGATGAGCCGCCCCGCTCAGCCCGCCCGCCCGGGAGAAGGGAGAATGTCTCGCTGGAAGGCGAGCAAGATGATCCTGCGCCCATGGGTCCCAGCGAACTTGGAACTTGGGTCTTGGCGCTCTGCGCGTGCACGGTGGGGGCAGAGGCGGGTCCCGTCCGGGCCAGGCGTCTCTTGGGCTATCTATCCTCGGTCCCACCCGGCCAGCGGGCCTCCTCCCACCTTGCCTGTGGAGAGTACTGTCCTCTGGAGAGTCCCGGACGAGGAAGGAAGCGTGTGTCTAGGCCCCGACTCCTCGGTTACATCTTCCCTTGCCAATGGATGAGACAGCTCGGGCAGGGCCCTGCAGCCACAAAGTCTGTCTGTCTGTCTGTCTGTCTGTCTTCACTGGATGGAGCGAGCACCCGTGCTCTAGCAAGGAGGGACGGCCGCACAGCCAAGCCAGAGCGTACAAAACCAGAGGCACAAACATGCGCACACTCGTGCACACATCCACACCCAGACACGGAGCCCGAGCCTCGCCACACACACATAAACGGGCAAGGATGTCCAGGGCAGGTTGGAACACGGGGCTCTTTGGCGCTCAGCTCCGTGGACGTTGGGGGTAGAGGCGGGTCACGGGGCCAGAATTCTCTTCCTGCCACCTGGCCACCCGGCCACCCGGCCACGCACCCATCCAAAGCTGCCTCCATCAAGGAAGAGCCAAGGGTCTGAGCGGGCGCGACGAAGGTCGCGCGGCTGGACCGGACTGTGTGCCGGGGGTCTGATGGCCTCTCAAACCCCAGCACGGACCCCTCCGCTCTGGGGGACCTGCTTCCGCGACAGACAGAGAATTCCCGAGAATTCCCGCACCGCCGGCGCCTCAGTGGGACAGCGCCTGACCTGTGACTTCCTCTTGCCCTGGGACCACTAGGTTCCAGGTCGGGCCCATCTTGGACCCGGGTGCTCTGCTCGGCCACCGCACTACTGACTGACTCCTCTACTGGCCTGCGCCCAGGCCTTGGCCCCTCGGGTCGGGCTCGGGAAGCAACCAACTGTGGCTCTCTGGCATCCCATCCCACCGGCGACACGCGCAGCCACACCCACGGACACGTCGCAGCCCCCTAGGGCACCGCTTCACGTGGACTCACACTCATGCACGCACACACGTAGACCTCCACACACACGCTCGCCCACACGGAAACACACTCGGCATGTGTGCCCCCGCACACGCACGCACGCACGCAAGCACGCACGCGCACACACACAGACACCCACGCACGAGCCAGGGTGCCTGCAGGCACAGAGGCCCGCGTGCGTGTGCGCCCGCAGGAACACACACACACACACACACACACACACACACACATACACGTGCGTGAGATACCCCCCCCAACACACAAAACATTCAATGATGCAGGAATGAGGCTACACAGGCACACAGGATGACAATGCGGCCGACCTGAACACACACACACACACACACACACACACACACACACACACACGGGCCTACTCACCTATGCACGCACCCAAAGTTAACACACTCAGGGAGGCAGGAAGGCAGGCAGGCAGGCCCGTAGGCACGCCCCTGGGCACCACCACCCTATCCCGTGGGGGCTCCTAGTGGGGGAGGTGGGCGTGGTGGAGGGCTCGGGTGGGAGCCTGGTTCCTCTGGGACTGCTTCCAAGCGGTGGGCTGTGTGGAGGTGGTGGGCGGATCTGTCCCCCCACCCCATCCCCGTGCCGGGACCCGGAGTGTCCTCCTCCCAGACCCCCGCCTGTGGAGCCAGGCAGGCAGCCAGGTGCGATGGAGCCCCGGTTGTTGGAGGGCAAGGCTAGCCTGGGCTGCCTGTCAGGCGAGACCTGCCTCTCTCATGTGAATCTTAGCTTCTTCTGGGGTCCTGGGATCCCCACTCGGGTGTTTCCCCCGGTGGGTTGGCAGCGTGCCTGAGGGCTGCGATGGCCGGGCGAATTGGCAGCCTTGCGGGCGAAGGGGAGGGGGAGGGGGAGGCGGAGGGGTCCCGGGGCCCGCCCCATGGGGGCCCGCGGCCGCAAAGGGCCTGCCTTTCAAAGGCCAAAAGGGGCAAAGGCAAAAAAAGCCTACAGCACCCGGTATTCCCAGGCGGTCTCCCATCCAAGTACTAACCAGGCCCGACCCTGCTTAGCTTCCGAGATCAGACGAGATCGGGCGCGTTCAGGGTGGTATGGCCGTAGACGACGGCGCCCGGTCCGCGGAGCCTCAAGAGCCTCACCTCCGCCGCTGCCCTCAGCAGCTCACCCACCCACCCGCCGCCCCGGAGCCCGGCTCGCGCCCCACCCTGAACGCGACGGCACGCCAGCGAGGCCCTCCTCAGCCCTCTGCCCGCGTCCGTGGCCCGTGGTCCGTGGCCCGCAGCGGGGGCCCAGGGCCGGCAGTGGCCAGCGTTTCCCCGGGACCTTCTCCTCTCCCGGTCCTGCTTCATCGGCCGGCGGCACTCTCCCACCGGGCACACCCGGCGGGTCCCTGGCACCTTGGCTCGCCCGCAAGCCTGCTCCTCCCTCTCCCTGGGCCTCGGGCCGGTCCGGTGTGCACGCGCCCGCACCTCCCGCTCCCCCGCTCGGCTTTCCACGGCTGCGGGCGCTGAAGCCTCAGGACCTTCTTCCTTCCAGGGCAGGGGCTGCCTTGGCTCCGCGACTCGCCCCACCCGTTGCCAGGTAGCCAGCCCCTGGTCTTTGGGGCAGGCAGGTTGGAGCCCTCCTCTGACCTGCAGGCCATTTCTGTGCCTTTGGGGGTCCTGGTGGGGAGGTGGAGGTGGGGGGGTGGGGAGTGGGGGTGAGGGTGGCAGGAGGGGTTCGTGGCCCTGCCCGGGCTGCGCTCTGCCACTTTCTTTCCTGGCTTCCCGGGGAGGGGAGGTGCCCAGGGAGGCGCAGGCAAGGCGGCCGGATCCTTCGGGTGGGTCATCCACCCGTCCAGACAGGGTGCTCACCCTCCTGACGGTGCTGCCCCGAGGTGGTGCCTGGACGGATGGGGTGCTCGCACCGACTGTCATCTCTCACCTTGGGGAACTGTCGGCTTCTCCTCCTCCTCCTCCTCCCCCGTTGCTCCTTCCTACTCCTCTTCCTCCTCTCCCCAGGAGACACAGACAGACACAGACAGACAGACACACACACAAACACACACACACACACACACACGCATGCACAAACACACACGCACACACACACACATGCACGCCCATTCACACACCCTTCCCTACCTCCTGGATGGACCTTGGTTCCCTCTCTGGAACTTGGAATGCCAGCTCGTGGGCTCCAGGTTCTGCCCCCACCCCCGCCCCACCCCCACGGAGAACCCGTCCATCCATTCCTCCGTGGCAGAAGCCTCCCTCCCCGGGAAGCGGCGGGGGCGGCGGGGGCGGCGGCGGCGGCGGCGGCGGCGGCGGGGGCCGCGGCGGCGATGATGAGCCGCCCCGCTCAGCCCGCCCGGGAGAAGGGAGAATGTCTCGCTGGAAGGCGCGCAAGATGATCCTGCGCCCATGGGTTTCAGCGAACTTGGAACTTGGGTCTTGGCGCTCTGCGCGTGCACGGTGGGGGCAGAGGCGGGTCCCGTCCGGGCCAGGCGTCTCTTGGGCTATCTATCCTCGGTCCCACCCGGCCAGCGGGCCTCCTCCCACCTTGCCTGTGGAGAGGACTGTCCTCTGGAGAGTCCCGGACGAGGAAGGAAGCGTGTGTCTAGGCCCCAACTCCTCGGTTACATCTTCCCTTGCCAATGGATGAGACAGCTCGGGCAGGGCCCTGCAGCCACAAAGTCTGTCTGTCTGTCTGTCTGTCTGTCTGTCTTCACTGGATGGAGCGAGCACCCGTGCTCTAGCAAGGAGGGACGGCCGCACAGCCAAGCCAGAGCGTACAAAACCAGAGGCACAAACATGCGCACACTCGTGCACACATCCACACCCAGACACGGAGCCCGAGCCTCGCCACACACACATAAACGGGCAAGGATGTCCAGGGCAGGTTGGAACACGGGGCTCTTTGTCGCTCAGCTCCGTGGACGTTGGGGGTAGAGGCGGGTCACGGGGCCAGAATTCTCTTCCTGCCACCTGGCCACCCGGCCACCCGGCCACGCACCCATCCAAAGCTGCCTCCATCAAGGAAGAGCCAAGGGTCTGAGCGGGCGCGACGAAGGTCGCGCGGCTGGACCGGACTGTGTGCCGGGGGTCTGATGGCCTCTCAAACCCCAGCACGGACCCCTCCGCTCTGGGGGACCTGCTTCCGCGACAGACAGAGAATTCCCGAGAATTCCCGCACCGCCGGCGCCTCAGTGGGACAGCGCCTGACCTGTGACTTCCTCTTGCCCTGGGACCACTAGGTTCCAGGTCGGGCCCATCTTGGACCCGGGTGCTCTGCTCGGCCACCGCACTACTGACTGACTCCTCTACTGGCCTGCGCCCAGGCCTTGGCCCCTCGGGTCGGGCTCGGGAAGCAACCAACTGTGGCTCTCTGGCATCCCATCCCACCGGCGACACGCGCAGCCACACCCACGGACACGTCGCAGCCCCCTAGGGCACCGCTTCACGTGGACTCACACTCATGCACGCACACACGTAGACCTCCACACACACGCTCGCCCACACGGAAACACACTCGGCATGTGTGCCCCCGCACACGCACGCACGCACGCAAGCACGCACGCGCACACACACAGACACCCACGCACGAGCCAGGGTGCCTGCAGGCACAGAGGCCCGCGTGCGTGTGCGCCCGCAGGAACACACACACACACACACACACACACACACACATACACGTGCGTGAGATACCCCCCCCCCAACACACAAAACATTCAATGATGCAGGAATGAGGCTACACAGGCACACAGGATGACAATGCGGCCGACCTGAACACACACACACACACACACACACACACACACACACACACACACACACGGGCCTACTCACCTATGCACGCACCCAAAGTTAACACACTCAGGGAGGCAGGAAGGCAGGCAGGCAGGCCCGTAGGCACGCCCCTGGGCACCACCACCCTATCCCGTGGGGGCTCCTAGTGGGGGAGGTGGGCGTGGTGGAGGGCTCGGGTGGGAGCCTGGTTCCTCTGGGACTGCTTCCAAGCGGTGGGCTGTGTGGAGGTGGTGGGCGGATCTGTCCCCCCACCCCATCCCCGTGCCGGGACCCGGAGTGTCCTCCTCCCAGACCCCCGCCTGTGGAGCCAGGCAGGCAGCCAGGTGCGATGGAGCCCCGGTTGTTGGAGGGCAAGGCTAGCCTGGGCTGCCTGTCAGGCGAGACCTGCCTCTCTCATGTGAATCTTAGCTTCTTCTGGGGTCCTGGGATCCCCACTCGGGTGTTTCCCCCGGTGGGTTGGCAGCGTGCCTGAGGGCTGCGATGGCCGGGCGAATTGGCAGCCTTGCGGGCGAAGGGGAGGGGGAGGGGGAGGCGGAGGGGTCCCGGGGCCCGCCCCATGGGGGCCCGCGGCCGCAAAGGGCCTGCCTTTCAAAGGCCAAAAGGGGCAAAGGCAAAAAAAGCCTACAGCACCCGGTATTCCCAGGCGGTCTCCCATCCAAGTACTAACCAGGCCCGACCCTGCTTAGCTTCCGAGATCAGACGAGATCGGGCGCGTTCAGGGTGGTATGGCCGTAGACGACGGCGCCCGGTCCGCGGAGCCTCAAGAGCCTCACCTCCGCCGCTGCCCTCAGCAGCTCACCCACCCACCCGCCGCCCCGGAGCCCGGCTCGCGCCCCACCCTGAACGCGACGGCACGCCAGCGAGGCCCTCCTCAGCCCTCTGCCCGCCTCCGTGGCCCGTGGTCCGTGGCCCGCAGCGGGGGCCCAGGGCCGGCAGTGGCCAGCGTTTCCCCGGGACCTTCTCCTCTCCCGGTCCTGCTTCATCGGCCGGCGGCACTCTCCCACCGGGCACACCCGGCGGGTCCCTGGCACCTTGGCTCGCCCGCAAGCCTGCTCCTCCCTCTCCCTGGGCCTCGGGCCGGTCCGGTGTGCACGCGCCCGCACCTCCCGCTCCCCCGCTCGGCTTTCCACGGCTGCGGGCGCTGAAGCCTCAGGACCTTCTTCCTTCCAGGGCAGGGGCTGCCTTGGCTCCGCGACTCGCCCCACCCGTTGCCAGGTAGCCAGCCCCTGGTCTTTGGGGCAGGCAGGTTGGAGCCCTCCTCTGACCTGCAGGCCATTTCTGTGCCTTTGGGGGTCCGGGTGGGGAGGTGGAGGTGGGGGGGTGGGGAGTGGGGGTGAGGGTGGCAGGAGGGGTTCGTGGCCCTGCCCGGGCTGCGCTCTGCCACTTTCTTTCCTGGCTTCCCGGGGAGGGGAGGTGCCCAGGGAGGCGCAGGCAAGGCGGCCGGATCCTTCGGGTGGGTCATCCACCCGTCCAGACAGGGTGCTCACCCTCCTGACGGTGCTGCCCCGAGGTGGTGCCTGGACGGATGGGGTGCTCGCACCGACTGTCATCTCTCACCTTGGGGAACTGTCGGCTTCTCCTTCTCCTCCTCCTCCCCCGTTGCTCCTTCCTACTCCTCTTCCTCCTCTCCCCAGGAGACACAGACAGACACAGACAGACACACACACACACAAACACACACACACACACACACGCATGCACAAACACACACGCGCACACACACACACATGCACGCCCATTCACACACCCTTCCCTACCTCCTGGATGGACCTTGGTTCCCTCTCTGGAACTTGGAATGCCAGCTCGTGGGCTCCAGGTTCTGCCCCCACCCCCGCCCCACCCCCACGGAGAACCCGTCCATCCATTCCTCCGTGGCAGAAGCCTCCCTCCCCGGGAAGCGGCGGGGGCGGCGGGGGCGGCGGCGGCGGCGGCGGCGGGGGCCGCGGCGGCGATGATGAGCCGCCCCGCTCAGCCCGCCCGCCCGGGAGAAGGGAGAATGTCTCGCTGGAAGGCGAGCAAGATGATCCTGCGCCCATGGGTCCCAGCGAACTTGGAACTTGGGTCTTGGCGCTCTGCGCGTGCACGGTGGGGGCAGAGGCGGGTCCCGTCCGGGCCAGGCGTCTCTTGGGCTATCTATCCTCGGTCCCACCCGGCCAGCGGGCCTCCTCCCACCTTGCCTGTGGAGAGGACTGTCCTCTGGAGAGTCCCGGACGAGGAAGGAAGCGTGTGTCTAGGCCCCAACTCCTCGGTTACATCTTCCCTTGCCAATGGATGAGACAGCTCGGGCAGGGCCCTGCAGCCACAAAGTCTGTCTGTCTGTCTGTCTGTCTTCACTGGATGGAGCGAGCACCCGTGCTCTAGCAAGGAGGGACGGCCGCACAGCCAAGCCAGAGCGTACAAAACCAGAGGCACAAACATGCGCACACTCGTGCACACATCCACACCCAGACACGGAGCCCGAGCCTCGCCACACACACATAAACGGGCAAGGATGTCCAGGGCAGGTTGGAACACGGGGCTCTTTGTCGCTCAGCTCCGTGGACGTTGGGGGTAGAGGCGGGTCACGGGGCCAGAATTCTCTTCCTGCCACCCGGCCACCCGGCCACCCGGCCACGCACCCATCCAAAGCTGCCTCCATCAAGGAAGAGCCAAGGGTCTGAGCGGGCGCGACGAAGGTCGCGCGGCTGGACCGGACTGTGTGCCGGGGGTCTGATGGCCTCTCAAACCCCAGCACGGACCCCTCCGCTCTGGGGGACCTGCTTCCGCGACAGACAGAGAATTCCCGAGAATTCCCGCACCGCCGGCGCCTCAGTGGGACAGCGCCTGACCTGTGACTTCCTCTTGCCCTGGGACCACTAGGTTCCAGGTCGGGCCCATCTTGGACCCGGGTGCTCTGCTCGGCCACCGCACTACTGACTGACTCCTCTACTGGCCTGCGCCCAGGCCTTGGCCCCTCGGGTCGGGCTCGGGAAGCAACCAACTGTGGCTCTCTGGCATCCCATCCCACCGGTGACACGCGCAGCCACACCCACGGACACGTCGCAGCCCCCTAGGGCACCGCTTCACGTGGACTCACACTCATGCACGCACACACGTAGACCTCCACACACACGCTCGCCCACACGGAAACACACTCGGCATGTGTGCCCCCGCACACGCACGCACGCACGCAAGCACGCACGCGCACACACACAGACACCCACGCACGAGCCAGGGTGCCTGCAGGCACAGAGGCCCGCGTGCGTGTGCGCCCGCAGGAACACACACACACACACACACACACATACACGTGCGTGAGATACCCCCCCCCAACACACAAAACATTCAATGATGCAGGAATGAGGCTACACAGGCACACAGGATGACAATGCGGCCGACCTGAACACACACACACACACACACACACACACACACACACACACACACACACGGGCCTACTCACCTATGCACGCACCCAAAGTTAACACACTCAGGGAGGCAGGAAGGCAGGCAGGCAGGCCCGTAGGCACGCCCCTGGGCACCACCACCCTATCCCGTGGGGGCTCCTAGTGGGGGAGGTGGGCGTGGTGGAGGGCTCGGGTGGGAGCCTGGTTCCTCTGGGACTGCTTCCAAGCGGTGGGCTGTGTGGAGGTGGTGGGCGGATCTGTCCCCCCACCCCATCCCCGTGCCGGGACCCGGAGTGTCCTCCTCCCAGACCCCCGCCTGTGGAGCCAGGCAGGCAGCCAGGTGCGATGGAGCCCCGGTTGTTGGAGGGCAAGGCTAGCCTGGGCTGCCTGTCAGGCGAGACCTGCCTCTCTCATGTGAATCTTAGCTTCTTCTGGGGTCCTGGGATCCCCACTCGGGTGTTTCCCCCGGTGGGTTGGCAGCGTGCCTGAGGGCTGCGATGGCCGGGCGAATTGGCAGCCTTGCGGGCGAAGGGGAGGGGGAGGGGGAGGCGGAGGGGTCCCGGGGCCCGCCCCATGGGGGCCCGCGGCCGCAAAGGGCCTGCCTTTCAAAGGCCAAAAGGGGCAAAGGCAAAAAAAGCCTACAGCACCCGGTATTCCCAGGCGGTCTCCCATCCAAGTACTAACCAGGCCCGACCCTGCTTAGCTTCCGAGATCAGACGAGATCGGGCGCGTTCAGGGTGGTATGGCCGTAGACGACGGCGCCCGGTCCGCGGAGCCTCAAGAGCCTCACCTCCGCCGCTGCCCTCAGCAGCTCACCCACCCACCCGCCGCCCCGGAGCCCGGCTCGCGCCCCACCCTGAACGCGACGGCACGCCAGCGAGGCCCTCCTCAGCCCTCTGCCCGCGTCCGTGGCCCGTGGTCCGTGGCCCGCAGCGGGGGCCCAGGGCCGGCAGTGGCCAGCGTTTCCCCGGGACCTTCTCCTCTCCCGGTCCTGCTTCATCGGCCGGCGGCACTCTCCCACCGGGCACACCCGGCGGGCCCCTGGCACCTTGGCTCGCCCGCAAGCCTGCTCCTCCCTCTCCCTGGGCCTCGGGCCGGTCCGGTGTGCACGCGCCCGCACCTCCCGCTCCCCCGCTCGGCTTTCCACGGCTGCGGGCGCTGAAGCCTCAGGACCTTCTTCCTTCCAGGGCAGGGGCTGCCTTGGCTCCGCGACTCGCCCCACCCGTTGCCAGGTAGCCAGCCCCTGGTCTTTGGGGCAGGCAGGTTGGAGCCCTCCTCTGACCTGCAGGCCATTTCTGTGCCTTTGGGGGTCCTGGTGGGGAGGTGGAGGTGGGGGGGGTGGGGAGTGGGGGTGAGGGTGGCAGGAGGGGTTCGTGGCCCTGCCCGGGCTGCGCTCTGCCACTTTCTTTCCTGGCTTCCCGGGGAGGGGAGGTGCCCAGGGAGGCGCAGGCAAGGCGGCCGGATCCTTCGGGTGGGTCATCCACCCGTCCAGACAGGGTGCTCACCCTCCTGACGGTGCTGCCCCGAGGTGGTGCCTGGACGGATGGGGTGCTCGCACCGACTGTCATCTCTCACCTTGGGGAACTGTCGGCTTCTCCTCCTCCTCCTCCTCCCCCGTTGCTCCTTCCTACTCCTCTTCCTCCTCTCCCCAGGAGACACAGACAGACACAGACAGACAGACACACACACAAACACACACACACACACACACACACGCATGCACAAACACACACGCGCACACACACACACATGCACGCCCATTCACACACCCTTCCCTACCTCCTGGATGGACCTTGGTTCCCTCTCTGGAACTTGGAATGCCAGCTCGTGGGCTCCAGGTTCTGCTCCCACCCCCGCCCCACCCCCACGGAGAACCCGTCCATCCATTCCTCCGTGGCAGAAGCCTCCCTCCCCGGGAAGCGGCGGGGGCGGCGGGGGCGGCGGCGGCGGCGGCGGCGGCGGCGGCGGGGGCCGCGGCGGCGATGATGAGCCGCCCCGCTCAGCCCGCCCGGGAGAAGGGAGAATGTCTCGCTGGAAGGCGCGCAAGATGATCCTGCGCCCATGGGTTTCAGCGAACTTGGAACTTGGGTCTTGGCGCTCTGCGCGTGCACGGTGGGGGCAGAGGCGGGTCCCGTCCGGGCCAGGCGTCTCTTGGGCTATCTATCCTCGGTCCCACCCGGCCAGCGGGCCTCCTCCCACCTTGCCTGTGGAGAGGACTGTCCTCTGGAGAGTCCCGGACGAGGAAGGAAGCGTGTGTCTAGGCCCCAACTCCTCGGTTACATCTTCCCTTGCCAATGGATGAGACAGCTCGGGCAGGGCCCTGCAGCCACAAAGTCTGTCTGTCTGTCTGTCTGTCTGTCTGTCTTCACTGGATGGAGCGAGCACCCGTGCTCTAGCAAGGAGGGACGGCCGCACAGCCAAGCCAGAGCGTACAAAACCAGAGGCACAAACATGCGCACACTCGTGCACACATCCACACCCAGACACGGAGCCCGAGCCTCGCCACACACACATAAACGGGCAAGGATGTCCAGGGCAGGTTGGAACACGGGGCTCTTTGTCGCTCAGCTCCGTGGACGTTGGGGGTAGAGGCGGGTCACGGGGCCAGAATTCTCTTCCTGCCACCTGGCCACCCGGCCACCCGGCCACGCACCCATCCAAAGCTGCCTCCATCAAGGAAGAGCCAAGGGTCTGAGCGGGCGCGACGAAGGTCGCGCGGCTGGACCGGACTGTGTGCCGGGGGTCTGATGGCCTCTCAAACCCCAGCACGGACCCCTCCGCTCTGGGGGACCTGCTTCCGCGATAGACAGAGAATTCCCGAGAATTCCCGCACCGCCGGCGCCTCAGTGGGACAGCGCCTGACCTGTGACTTCCTCTTGCCCTGGGACCACTAGGTTCCAGGTCGGGCCCATCTTGGACCCGGGTGCTCTGCTCGGCCACCGCACTACTGACTGACTCCTCTACTGGCCTGCGCCCAGGCCTTGGCCCCTCGGGTCGGGCTCGGGAAGCAACCAACTGTGGCTCTCTGGCATCCCATCCCACCGGCGACACGCGCAGCCACACCCACGGACACGTCGCAGCCCCCTAGGGCACCGCTTCACGTGGACTCACACTCATGCACGCACACACGTAGACCTCCACACACACGCTCGCCCACACGGAAACACACTCGGCATGTGTGCCCCCGCACACGCACGCACGCACGCAAGCACGCACGCGCACACACACAGACACCCACGCACGAGCCAGGGTGCCTGCAGGCACAGAGGCCCGCGTGCGTGTGCGCCCGCAGGAACACACACACACACACACACACACACACACACATACACGTGCGTGAGATACCCCCCCCAACACACAAAACATTCAATGATGCAGGAATGAGGCTACACAGGCACACAGGATGACAATGCGGCCGACCTGAACACACACACACACACACACACACACACACACACACACACACGGGCCTACTCACCTATGCACGCACCCAAAGTTAACACACTCAGGGAGGCAGGAAGGCAGGCAGGCAGGCCCGTAGGCACGCCCCTGGGCACCACCACCCTATCCCGTGGGGGCTCCTAGTGGGGGAGGTGGGCGTGGTGGAGGGCTCGGGTGGGAGCCTGGTTCCTCTGGGACTGCTTCCAAGCGGTGGGCTGTGTGGAGGTGGTGGGCGGATCTGTCCCCCCACCCCATCCCCGTGCCGGGACCCGGAGTGTCCTCCTCCCAGACCCCCGCCTGTGGAGCCAGGCAGGCAGCCAGGTGCGATGGAGCCCCGGTTGTTGGAGGGCAAGGCTAGCCTGGGCTGCCTGTCAGGCGAGACCTGCCTCTCTCATGTGAATCTTAGCTTCTTCTGGGGTCCTGGGATCCCCACTCGGGTGTTTCCCCCGGTGGGTTGGCAGCGTGCCTGAGGGCTGCGATGGCCGGGCGAATTGGCAGCCTTGCGGGCGAAGGGGAGGGGGAGGGGGAGGCGGAGGGGTCCCGGGGCCCGCCCCATGGGGGCCCGCGGCCGCAAAGGGCCTGCCTTTCAAAGGCCAAAAGGGGCAAAGGCAAAAAAAGCCTACAGCACCCGGTATTCCCAGGCGGTCTCCCATCCAAGTACTAACCAGGCCCGACCCTGCTTAGCTTCCGAGATCAGACGAGATCGGGCGCGTTCAGGGTGGTATGGCCGTAGACGACGGCGCCCGGTCCGCGGAGCCTCAAGAGCCTCACCTCCGCCGCTGCCCTCAGCAGCTCACCCACCCACCCGCCGCCCCGGAGCCCGGCTCGCGCCCCACCCTGAACGCGACGGCACGCCAGCGAGGCCCTCCTCAGCCCTCTGCCCGCGTCCGTGGCCCGTGGTCCGTGGCCCGCAGCGGGGGCCCAGGGCCGGCAGTGGCCAGCGTTTCCCCGGGACCTTCTCCTCTCCCGGTCCTGCTTCATCGGCCGGCGGCACTCTCCCACCGGGCACACCCGGCGGGCCCCTGGCACCTTGGCTCGCCCGCAAGCCTGCTCCTCCCTCTCCCTGGGCCTCGGGCGGGTCCGGTGTGCACGCGCCCGCACCTCCCGCTCCCCCGCTCGGCTTTCCACGGCTGCGGGCGCTGAAGCCTCAGGACCTTCTTCCTTCCAGGGCAGGGGCTGCCTTGGCTCCGCGACTCGCCCCACCCGTTGCCAGGTAGCCAGCCCCTGGTCTTTGGGGCAGGCAGGTTGGAGCCCTCCTCTGACCTGCAGGCCATTTCTGTGCCTTTGGGGGTCCTGGTGGGGAGGTGGAGGTGGGGGGGTGGGGAGTGGGGGTGAGGGTGGCAGGAGGGGTTCGTGGCCCTGCCCGGGCTGCGCTCTGCCACTTTCTTTCCTGGCTTCCCGGGGAGGGGAGGTGCCCAGGGAGGCGCAGGCAAGGCGGCCGGATCCTTCGGGTGGGTCATCCACCCGTCCAGACAGGGTGCTCACCCTCCTGACGGTGCTGCCCCGAGGTGGTGCCTGGACGGATGGGGTGCTCGCACCGACTGTCATCTCTCACCTTGGGGAACTGTCGGCTTCTCCTCCTCCTCCTCCTCCCCCGTTGCTCCTTCCTACTCCTCTTCCTCCTCTCCCCAGGAGACACAGACAGACACAGACAGACAGACACACACACAAACACACACACACACACACACACACACGCATGCACAAACACACACGCGCACACACACACACATGCACGCCCATTCACACACCCTTCCCTACCTCCTGGATGGACCTTGGTTCCCTCTCTGGAACTTGGAATGCCAGCTCGTGGGCTCCAGGTTCTGCCCCCACCCCCGCCCCACCCCCACGGAGAACCCGTCCATCCATTCCTCCGTGGCAGAAGCCTCCCTCCCCGGGAAGCGGCGGGGGCGGCGGGGGCGGCGGCGGCGGCGGCGGCGGCGGCGGCGGGGGCCGCGGCGGCGATGATGAGCCGCCCCGCTCAGCCCGCCCGGGAGAAGGGAGAATGTCTCGCTGGAAGGCGCGCAAGATGATCCTGCGCCCATGGGTTTCAGCGAACTTGGAACTTGGGTCTTGGCGCTCTGCGCGTGCACGGTGGGGGCAGAGGCGGGTCCCGTCCGGGCCAGGCGTCTCTTGGGCTATCTATCCTCGGTCCCACCCGGCCAGCGGGCCTCCTCCCACCTTGCCTGTGGAGAGGACTGTCCTCTGGAGAGTCCCGGACGAGGAAGGAAGCGTGTGTCTAGGCCCCAACTCCTCGGTTACATCTTCCCTTGCCAATGGATGAGACAGCTCGGGCAGGGCCCTGCAGCCACAAAGTCTGTCTGTCTGTCTGTCTGTCTGTCTGTCTTCACTGGATGGAGCGAGCACCCGTGCTCTAGCAAGGAGGGACGGCCGCACAGCCAAGCCAGAGCGTACAAAACCAGAGGCACAAACATGCGCACACTCGTGCACACATCCACACCCAGACACGGAGCCCGAGCCTCGCCACACACACATAAACGGGCAAGGATGTCCAGGGCAGGTTGGAACACGGGGCTCTTTGTCGCTCAGCTCCGTGGACGTTGGGGGTAGAGGCGGGTCACGGGGCCAGAATTCTCTTCCTGCCACCTGGCCACCCGGCCACCCGGCCACGCACCCATCCAAAGCTGCCTCCATCAAGGAAGAGCCAAGGGTCTGAGCGGGCGCGACGAAGGTCGCGCGGCTGGACCGGACTGTGTGCCGGGGGTCTGATGGCCTCTCAAACCCCAGCACGGACCCCTCCGCTCTGGGGGACCTGCTTCCGCGACAGACAGAGAATTCCCGAGAATTCCCGCACCGCCGGCGCCTCAGTGGGACAGCGCCTGACCTGTGACTTCCTCTTGCCCTGGGACCACTAGGTTCCAGGTCGGGCCCATCTTGGACCCGGGTGCTCTGCTCGGCCACCGCACTACTGACTGACTCCTCTACTGGCCTGCGCCCAGGCCTTGGCCCCTCGGGTCGGGCTCGGGAAGCAACCAACTGTGGCTCTCTGGCATCCCATCCCACCGGCGACACGCGCAGCCACACCCACGGACACGTCGCAGCCCCCTAGGGCACCGCTTCACGTGGACTCACACTCATGCACGCACACACGTAGACCTCCACACACACGCTCGCCCACACGGAAACACACTCGGCATGTGTGCCCCCGCACACGCACGCACGCACGCAAGCACGCACGCGCACACACACAGACACCCACGCACGAGCCAGGGTGCCTGCAGGCACAGAGGCCCGCGTGCGTGTGCGCCCGCAGGAACACACACACACACACACACACACACACACACACATACACGTGCGTGAGATACCCCCCCCAACACACAAAACATTCAATGATGCAGGAATGAGGCTACACAGGCACACAGGATGACAATGCGGCCGACCTGAACACACACACACACACACACACACACACACACACACACACACACGGGCCTACTCACCTATGCACGCACCCAAAGTTAACACACTCAGGGAGGCAGGAAGGCAGGCAGGCAGGCCCGTAGGCACGCCCCTGGGCACCACCACCCTATCCCGTGGGGGCTCCTAGTGGGGGAGGTGGGCGTGGTGGAGGGCTCGGGTGGGAGCCTGGTTCCTCTGGGACTGCTTCCAAGCGGTGGGCTGTGTGGAGGTGGTGGGCGGATCTGTCCCCCCACCCCATCCCCGTGCCGGGACCCGGAGTGTCCTCCTCCCAGACCCCCGCCTGTGGAGCCAGGCAGGCAGCCAGGTGCGATGGAGCCCCGGTTGTTGGAGGGCAAGGCTAGCCTGGGCTGCCTGTCAGGCGAGACCTGCCTCTCTCATATGAATCTTAGCTTCTTCTGGGGTCCTGGGATCCCCACTCGGGTGTTTCCCCCGGTGGGTTGGCAGCGTGCCTGAGGGCTGCGATGGCCGGGCGAATTGGCAGCCTTGCGGGCGAAGGGGAGGGGGAGGGGGAGGCGGAGGGGTCCCGGGGCCCGCCCCATGGGGGCCCGCGGCCGCAAAGGGCCTGCCTTTCAAAGGCCAAAAGGGGCAAAGGCAAAAAAAGCCTACAGCACCCGGTATTCCCAGGCGGTCTCCCATCCAAGTACTAACCAGGCCCGACCCTGCTTAGCTTCCGAGATCAGACGAGATCGGGCGCGTTCAGGGTGGTATGGCCGTAGACGACGGCGCCCGGTCCGCGGAGCCTCAAGAGCCTCACCTCCGCCGCTGCCCTCAGCAGCTCACCCACCCACCCGCCGCCCCGGAGCCCGGCTCGCGCCCCACCCTGAACGCGACGGCACGCCAGCGAGGCCCTCCTCAGCCCTCTGCCCGCGTCCGTGGCCCGTGGTCCGTGGCCCGCAGCGGGGGCCCAGGGCCGGCAGTGGCCAGCGTTTCCCCGGGACCTTCTCCTCTCCCGGTCCTGCTTCATCGGCCGGCGGCACTCTCCCACCGGGCACACCCGGCGGGCCCCTGGCACCTTGGCTCGCCCGCAAGCCTGCTCCTCCCTCTCCCTGGGCCTCGGGCCGGTCCGGTGTGCACGCGCCCGCACCTCCCGCTCCCCCGCTCGGCTTTCCACGGCTGCGGGCGCTGAAGCCTCAGGACCTTCTTCCTTCCAGGGCAGGGGCTGCCTTGGCTCCGCGACTCGCCCCACCCGTTGCCAGGTAGCCAGCCCCTGGTCTTTGGGGCAGGCAGGTTGGAGCCCTCCTCTGACCTGCAGGCCATTTCTGTGCCTTTGGGGGTCCTGGTGGGGAGGTGGAGGTGGGGGGGTGGGGAGTGGGGGTGAGGGTGGCAGGAGGGGTTCGTGGCCCTGCCCGGGCTGCGCTCTGCCACTTTCTTTCCTGGCTTCCCGGGGAGGGGAGGTGCCCAGGGAGGCGCAGGCAAGGCGGCCGGATCCTTCGGGTGGGTCATCCACCCGTCCAGACAGGGTGCTCACCCTCCTGACGGTGCTGCCCCGAGGTGGTGCCTGGACGGATGGGGTGCTCGCACCGACTGTCATCTCTCACCTTGGGGAACTGTCGGCTTCTCCTCCTCCTCCTCCTCCCCCGTTGCTCCTTCCTACTCCTCTTCCTCCTCTCCCCAGGAGACACAGACAGACACAGACAGACACACACACACACAAACACACACACACACACACACGCATGCACAAACACACACGCGCACACACACACACATGCACGCCCATTCACACACCCTTCCCTACCTCCTGGATGGACCTTGGTTCCCTCTCTGGAACTTGGAATGCCAGCTCGTGGGCTCCAGGTTCTGCCCCCACCCCCGCCCCACCCCCACGGAGAACCCGTCCATCCATTCCTCCGTGGCAGAAGCCTCCCTCCCCGGGAAGCGGCGGGGGCGGCGGGGGCGGCGGGGGCGGCGGCGGCGGGGGCCGCGGCGGCGATGATGAGCCGCCCCGCTCAGCCCGCCCGCCCGGGAGAAGGGAGAATGTCTCGCTGGAAGGCGAGCAAGATGATCCTGCGCCCATGGGTCCCAGCGAACTTGGAACTTGGGTCTTGGCGCTCTGCGCGTGCACGGTGGGGGCAGAGGCGGGTCCCGTCCGGGCCAGGCGTCTCTTGGGCTATCTATCCTCGGTCCCACCCGGCCAGCGGGCCTCCTCCCACCTTGCCTGTGGAGAGGACTGTCCTCTGGAGAGTCCCGGACGAGGAAGGAAGCGTGTGTCTAGGCCCCAACTCCTCGGTTACATCTTCCCTTGCCAATGGATGAGACAGCTCGGGCAGGGCCCTGCAGCCACAAAGTCTGTCTGTCTGTCTGTCTGTCTTCACTGGATGGAGCGAGCACCCGTGCTCTAGCAAGGAGGGACGGCCGCACAGCCAAGCCAGAGCGTACAAAACCAGAGGCACAAACATGCGCACACTCGTGCACACATCCACACCCAGACACGGAGCCCGAGCCTCGCCACACACACATAAACGGGCAAGGATGTCCAGGGCAGGTTGGAACACGGGGCTCTTTGTCGCTCAGCTCCGTGGACGTTGGGGGTAGAGGCGGGTCACGGGGCCAGAATTCTCTTCCTGCCACCCGGCCACCCGGCCACCCGGCCACGCACCCATCCAAAGCTGCCTCCATCAAGGAAGAGCCAAGGGTCTGAGCGGGCGCGACGAAGGTCGCGCGGCTGGACCGGACTGTGTGCCGGGGGTCTGATGGCCTCTCAAACCCCAGCACGGACCCCTCCGCTCTGGGGGACCTGCTTCCGCGACAGACAGAGAATTCCCGAGAATTCCCGCACCGCCGGCGCCTCAGTGGGACAGCGCCTGACCTGTGACTTCCTCTTGCCCTGGGACCACTAGGTTCCAGGTCGGGCCCATCTTGGACCCGGGTGCTCTGCTCGGCCACCGCACTACTGACTGACTCCTCTACTGGCCTGCGCCCAGGCCTTGGCCCCTCGGGTCGGGCTCGGGAAGCAACCAACTGTGGCTCTCTGGCATCCCATCCCACCGGTGACACGCGCAGCCACACCCACGGACACGTCGCAGCCCCCTAGGGCACCGCTTCACGTGGACTCACACTCATGCACGCACACACGTAGACCTCCACACACACGCTCGCCCACACGGAAACACACTCGGCATGTGTGCCCCCGCACACGCACGCACGCACGCAAGCACGCACGCGCACACACACAGACACCCACGCACGAGCCAGGGTGCCTGCAGGCACAGAGGCCCGCGTGCGTGTGCGCCCGCAGGAACACACACACACACACACACACACACACACACACACACATACACGTGCGTGAGATACCCCCCCCAACACACAAAACATTCAATGATGCAGGAATGAGGCTACACAGGCACACAGGATGACAATGCGGCCGACCTGAACACACACACACACACACACACACACACACACACACACACACACACACACGGGCCTACTCACCTATGCACGCACCCAAAGTTAACACACTCAGGGAGGCAGGAAGGCAGGCAGGCAGGCCCGTAGGCACGCCCCTGGGCACCACCACCCTATCCCGTGGGGGCTCCTAGTGGGGGAGGTGGGCGTGGTGGAGGGCTCGGGTGGGAGCCTGGTTCCTCTGGGACTGCTTCCAAGCGGTGGGCTGTGTGGAGGTGGTGGGCGGATCTGTCCCCCCACCCCATCCCCGTGCCGGGACCCGGAGTGTCCTCCTCCCAGACCCCCGCCTGTGGAGCCAGGCAGGCAGCCAGGTGCGATGGAGCCCCGGTTGTTGGAGGGCAAGGCTAGCCTGGGCTGCCTGTCAGGCGAGACCTGCCTCTCTCATGTGAATCTTAGCTTCTTCTGGGGTCCTGGGATCCCCACTCGGGTGTTTCCCCCGGTGGGTTGGCAGCGTGCCTGAGGGCTGCGATGGCCGGGCGAATTGGCAGCCTTGCGGGCGAAGGGGAGGGGGAGGGGGAGGCGGAGGGGTCCCGGGGCCCGCCCCATGGGGGCCCGCGGCCGCAAAGGGCCTGCCTTTCAAAGGCCAAAAGGGGCAAGGGCAAAAAAAGCCTACAGCACCCGGTATTCCCAGGCGGTCTCCCATCCAAGTACTAACCAGGCCCGACCCTGCTTAGCTTCCGAGATCAGACGAGATCGGGCGCGTTCAGGGTGGTATGGCCGTAGACGACGGCGCCCGGTCCGCGGAGCCTCAAGAGCCTCACCTCCGCCGCTGCCCTCAGCAGCTCACCCACCCACCCGCCGCCCCGGAGCCCGGCTCGCGCCCCACCCTGAACGCGACGGCACGCCAGCGAGGCCCTCCTCAGCCCTCTGCCCGCGTCCGTGGCCCGTGGTCCGTGGCCCGCAGCGGGGGCCCAGGGCCGGCAGTGGCCAGCGTTTCCCCGGGACCTTCTCCTCTCCCGGTCCTGCTTCATCGGCCGGCGGCACTCTCCCACCGGGCACACCCGGCGGGCCCCTGGCACCTTGGCTCGCCCGCAAGCCTGCTCCTCCCTCTCCCTGGGCCTCGGGCCGGTCCGGTGTGCACGCGCCCGCACCTCCCGCTCCCCCGCTCGGCTTTCCACGGCTGCGGGCGCTGAAGCCTCAGGACCTTCTTCCTTCCAGGGCAGGGGCTGCCTTGGCTCCGCGACTCGCCCCACCCGTTGCCAGGTAGCCAGCCCCTGGTCTTTGGGGCAGGCAGGTTGGAGCCCTCCTCTGACCTGCAGGCCATTTCTGTGCCTTTGGGGGTCCTGGTGGGGAGGTGGAGGTGGGGGGGTGGGGAGTGGGGGTGAGGGTGGCAGGAGGGGTTCGTGGCCCTGCCCGGGCTGCGCTCTGCCACTTTCTTTCCTGGCTTCCCGGGGAGGGGAGGTGCCCAGGGAGGCGCAGGCAAGGCGGCCGGATCCTTCTGGTGGGTCATCCACCCGTCCAGACAGGGTGCTCACCCTCCTGACGGTGCTGCCCCGAGGTGGTGCCTGGACGGATGGGGTGCTCGCACCGACTGTCATCTCTCACCTTGGGGAACTGTCGGCTTCTCCTCCTCCTCCTCCTCCCCCGTTGCTCCTTCCTACTCCTCTTCCTCCTCTCCCCAGGAGACACAGACAGACACAGACAGACAGACACACACACAAACACACACACACACACACACACGCATGCACAAACACACACGCGCACACACACACACATGCACGCCCATTCACACACCCTTCCCTACCTCCTGGATGGACCTTGGTTCCCTCTCTGGAACTTGGAATGCCAGCTCGTGGGCTCCAGGTTCTGCCCCCACCCCCGCCCCACCCCCACGGAGAACCCGTCCATCCATTCCTCCGTGGCAGAAGCCTCCCTCCCCGGGAAGCGGCGGGGGCGGCGGGGGCGGCGGGGGCGGCGGCGGCGGGGGCCGCGGCGGCGATGATGAGCCGCCCCGCTCAGCCCGCCCGCCCGGGAGAAGGGAGAATGTCTCGCTGGAAGGCGAGCAAGATGATCCTGCGCCCATGGGTCCCAGCGAACTTGGAACTTGGGTCTTGGCGCTCTGCGCGTGCACGGTGGGGGCAGAGGCGGGTCCCGTCCGGGCCAGGCGTCTCTTGGGCTATCTATCCTCGGTCCCACCCGGCCAGCGGGCCTCCTCCCACCTTGCCTGTGGAGAGGACTGTCCTCTGGAGAGTCCCGGACGAGGAAGGAAGCGTGTGTCTAGGCCCCAACTCCTCGGTTACATCTTCCCTTGCCAATGGATGAGACAGCTCGGGCAGGGCCCTGCAGCCACAAAGTCTGTCTGTCTGTCTGTCTGTCTGTCTTCACTGGATGGAGCGAGCACCCGTGCTCTAGCAAGGAGGGACGGCCGCACAGCCAAGCCAGAGCGTACAAAACCAGAGGCACAAACATGCGCACACTCGTGCACACATCCACACCCAGACACGGAGCCCGAGCCTCGCCACACACACATAAACGGGCAAGGATGTCCAGGGCAGGTTGGAACACGGGGCTCTTTGTCGCTCAGCTCCGTGGACGTTGGGGGTAGAGGCGGGTCACGGGGCCAGAATTCTCTTCCTGCCACCCGGCCACCCGGCCACCCGGCCACGCACCCATCCAAAGCTCCTCCATCAAGGAAGAGCCAAGGGTCTGAGCGGGCGCGACGAAGGTCGCGCGGCTGGACCGGACTGTGTGCCGGGGGTCTGATGGCCTCTCAAACCCCAGCACGGACCCCTCCGCTCTGGGGGACCTGCTTCCGCGACAGACAGAGAATTCCCGAGAATTCCCGCACCGCCGGCGCCTCAGTGGGACAGCGCCTGACCTGTGACTTCCTCTTGCCCTGGGACCACTAGGTTCCAGGTCGGGCCCATCTTGGACCCGGGTGCTCTGCTCGGCCACCGCACTACTGACTGACTCCTCTACTGGCCTGCGCCCAGGCCTTGGCCCCTCGGGTCGGGCTCGGGAAGCAACCAACTGTGGCTCTCTGGCATCCCATCCCACCGGCGACACGCGCAGCCACACCCACGGACACGTCGCAGCCCCCTAGGGCACCGCTTCACGTGGACTCACACTCATGCACGCACACACGTAGACCTCCACACACACGCTCGCCCACACGGAAACACACTCGGCATGTGTGCCCCCGCACACGCACGCACGCACGCAAGCACGCACGCGCACACACACAGACACCCACGCACGAGCCAGGGTGCCTGCAGGCACAGAGGCCCGCGTGCGTGTGCGCCCGCAGGAACACACACACACACACACACACACACACACACACACACACACATACACGTGCGTGAGATACCCCCCCCAACACACAAAACATTCAATGATGCAGGAATGAGGCTACACAGGCACACAGGATGACAATGCGGCCGACCTGAACACACACACACACACACACACACACACACACACACACACACACGGGCCTACTCACCTATGCACGCACCCAAAGTTAACACACTCAGGGAGGCAGGAAGGCAGGCAGGCAGGCCCGTAGGCACGCCCCTGGG
Source organism: Peromyscus maniculatus bairdii (assembly GCF_049852395.1). Taxonomy (NCBI): domain Eukaryota; kingdom Metazoa; phylum Chordata; class Mammalia; order Rodentia; family Cricetidae; genus Peromyscus; species Peromyscus maniculatus. The sequence continues at coordinate 57,294,301 of NC_134856.1, forward strand.
CACCACCACCCTATCCCGTGGGGGCTCCTAGTGGGGGAGGTGGGCGTGGTGGAGGGCTCGGGTGGGAGCCTGGTTCCTCTGGGACTGCTTCCAAGCGGTGGGCTGTGTGGAGGTGGTGGGCGGATCTGTCCCCCCACCCCATCCCCGTGCCGGGACCCGGAGTGTCCTCCTCCCAGACCCCCGCCTGTGGAGCCAGGCAGGCAGCCAGGTGCGATGGAGCCCCGGTTGTTGGAGGGCAAGGCTAGCCTGGGCTGCCTGTCAGGCGAGACCTGCCTCTCTCATGTGAATCTTAGCTTCTTCTGGGGTCCTGGGATCCCCACTCGGGTGTTTCCCCCGGTGGGTTGGCAGCGTGCCTGAGGGCTGCGATGGCCGGGCGAATTGGCAGCCTTGCGGGCGAAGGGGAGGGGGAGGGGGAGGCGGAGGGGTCCCGGGGCCCGCCCCATGGGGGCCCGCGGCCGCAAAGGGCCTGCCTTTCAAAGGCCAAAAGGGGCAAGGGCAAAAAAAGCCTACAGCACCCGGTATTCCCAGGCGGTCTCCCATCCAAGTACTAACCAGGCCCGACCCTGCTTAGCTTCCGAGATCAGACGAGATCGGGCGCGTTCAGGGTGGTATGGCCGTAGACGACGGCGCCCGGTCCGCGGAGCCTCAAGAGCCTCACCTCCGCCGCTGCCCTCAGCAGCTCACCCACCCACCCGCCGCCCCGGAGCCCGGCTCGCGCCCCACCCTGAACGCGACGGCACGCCAGCGAGGCCCTCCTCAGCCCTCTGCCCGCGTCCGTGGCCCGTGGTCCGTGGCCCGCAGCGGGGGCCCAGGGCCGGCAGTGGCCAGCGTTTCCCCGGGACCTTCTCCTCTCCCGGTCCTGCTTCATCGGCCGGCGGCACTCTCCCACCGGGCACACCCGGCGGGCCCCTGGCACCTTGGCTCGCCCGCAAGCCTGCTCCTCCCTCTCCCTGGGCCTCGGGCCGGTCCGGTGTGCACGCGCCCGCACCTCCCGCTCCCCCGCTCGGCTTTCCACGGCTGCGGGCGCTGAAGCCTCAGGACCTTCTTCCTTCCAGGGCAGGGGCTGCCTTGGCTCCGCGACTCGCCCCACCCGTTGCCAGGTAGCCAGCCCCTGGTCTTTGGGGCAGGCAGGTTGGAGCCCTCCTCTGACCTGCAGGCCATTTCTGTGCCTTTGGGGGTCCTGGTGGGGAGGTGGAGGTGGGGGGGTGGGGAGTGGGGGTGAGGGTGGCAGGAGGGGTTCGTGGCCCTGCCCGGGCTGCGCTCTGCCACTTTCTTTCCTGGCTTCCCGGGGAGGGGAGGTGCCCAGGGAGGCGCAGGCAAGGCGGCCGGATCCTTCGGGTGGGTCATCCACCCGTCCAGACAGGGTGCTCACCCTCCTGACGGTGCTGCCCCGAGGTGGTGCCTGGACGGATGGGGTGCTCGCACCGACTGTCATCTCTCACCTTGGGGAACTGTCGGCTTCTCCTCCTCCTCCTCCTCCCCCGTTGCTCCTTCCTACTCCTCTTCCTCCTCTCCCCAGGAGACACAGACAGACACAGACAGACAGACACACACACAAACACACACACACACACACACACACACGCATGCACAAACACACACGCGCACACACACACACATGCACGCCCATTCACACACCCTTCCCTACCTCCTGGATGGACCTTGGTTCCCTCTCTGGAACTTGGAATGCCAGCTCGTGGGCTCCAGGTTCTGCCCCCACCCCCGCCCCACCCCCACGGAGAACCCGTCCATCCATTCCTCCGTGGCAGAAGCCTCCCTCCCCGGGAAGCGGCGGGGGCGGCGGGGGCGGCGGCGGCGGCGGCGGCGGCGGCGGCGGGGGCCGCGGCGGCGATGATGAGCCGCCCCGCTCAGCCCGCCCGGGAGAAGGGAGAATGTCTCGCTGGAAGGCGCGCAAGATGATCCTGCGCCCATGGGTTTCAGCGAACTTGGAACTTGGGTCTTGGCGCTCTGCGCGTGCACGGTGGGGGCAGAGGCGGGTCCCGTCCGGGCCAGGCGTCTCTTGGGCTATCTATCCTCGGTCCCACCCGGCCAGCGGGCCTCCTCCCACCTTGCCTGTGGAGAGGACTGTCCTCTGGAGAGTCCCGGACGAGGAAGGAAGCGTGTGTCTAGGCCCCAACTCCTCGGTTACATCTTCCCTTGCCAATGGATGAGACAGCTCGGGCAGGGCCCTGCAGCCACAAAGTCTGTCTGTCTGTCTGTCTGTCTGTCTGTCTTCACTGGATGGAGCGAGCACCCGTGCTCTAGCAAGGAGGGACGGCCGCACAGCCAAGCCAGAGCGTACAAAACCAGAGGCACAAACATGCGCACACTCGTGCACACATCCACACCCAGACACGGAGCCCGAGCCTCGCCACACACACATAAACGGGCAAGGATGTCCAGGGCAGGTTGGAACACGGGGCTCTTTGTCGCTCAGCTCCGTGGACGTTGGGGGTAGAGGCGGGTCACGGGGCCAGAATTCTCTTCCTGCCACCTGGCCACCCGGCCACCCGGCCACGCACCCATCCAAAGCTGCCTCCATCAAGGAAGAGCCAAGGGTCTGAGCGGGCGCGACGAAGGTCGCGCGGCTGGACCGGACTGTGTGCCGGGGGTCTGATGGCCTCTCAAACCCCAGCACGGACCCCTCCGCTCTGGGGGACCTGCTTCCGCGACAGACAGAGAATTCCCGAGAATTCCCGCACCGCCGGCGCCTCAGTGGGACAGCGCCTGACCTGTGACTTCCTCTTGCCCTGGGACCACTAGGTTCCAGGTCGGGCCCATCTTGGACCCGGGTGCTCTGCTCGGCCACCGCACTACTGACTGACTCCTCTACTGGCCTGCGCCCAGGCCTTGGCCCCTCGGGTCGGGCTCGGGAAGCAACCAACTGTGGCTCTCTGGCATCCCATCCCACCGGCGACACGCGCAGCCACACCCACGGACACGTCGCAGCCCCCTAGGGCACCGCTTCACGTGGACTCACACTCATGCACGCACACACGTAGACCTCCACACACACGCTCGCCCACACGGAAACACACTCGGCATGTGTGCCCCCGCACACGCACGCACGCACGCAAGCACGCACGCGCACACACACAGACACCCACGCACGAGCCAGGGTGCCTGCAGGCACAGAGGCCCGCGTGCGTGTGCGCCCGCAGGAACACACACACACACACACACACACATACACGTGCGTGAGATACCCCCCCCCAACACACAAAACATTCAATGATGCAGGAATGAGGCTACACAGGCACACAGGATGACAATGCGGCCGACCTGAACACACACACACACACACACACACACACACACACACACACACACACACGGGCCTACTCACCTATGCACGCACCCAAAGTTAACACACTCAGGGAGGCAGGAAGGCAGGCAGGCAGGCCCGTAGGCACGCCCCTGGGCACCACCACCCTATCCCGTGGGGGCTCCTAGTGGGGGAGGTGGGCGTGGTGGAGGGCTCGGGTGGGAGCCTGGTTCCTCTGGGACTGCTTCCAAGCGGTGGGCTGTGTGGAGGTGGTGGGCGGATCTGTCCCCCCACCCCATCCCCGTGCCGGGACCCGGAGTGTCCTCCTCCCAGACCCCCGCCTGTGGAGCCAGGCAGGCAGCCAGGTGCGATGGAGCCCCGGTTGTTGGAGGGCAAGGCTAGCCTGGGCTGCCTGTCAGGCGAGACCTGCCTCTCTCATGTGAATCTTAGCTTCTTCTGGGGTCCTGGGATCCCCACTCGGGTGTTTCCCCCGGTGGGTTGGCAGCGTGCCTGAGGGCTGCGATGGCCGGGCGAATTGGCAGCCTTGCGGGCGAAGGGGAGGGGGAGGGGGAGGCGGAGGGGTCCCGGGGCCCGCCCCATGGGGGCCCGCGGCCGCAAAGGGCCTGCCTTTCAAAGGCCAAAAGGGGCAAAGGCAAAAAAAGCCTACAGCACCCGGTATTCCCAGGCGGTCTCCCATCCAAGTACTAACCAGGCCCGACCCTGCTTAGCTTCCGAGATCAGACGAGATCGGGCGCGTTCAGGGTGGTATGGCCGTAGACGACGGCGCCCGGTCCGCGGAGCCTCAAGAGCCTCACCTCCGCCGCTGCCCTCAGCAGCTCACCCACCCACCCGCCGCCCCGGAGCCCGGCTCGCGCCCCACCCTGAACGCGACGGCACGCCAGCGAGGCCCTCCTCAGCCCTCTGCCCGCCTCCGTGGCCCGTGGTCCGTGGCCCGCAGCGGGGGCCCAGGGCCGGCAGTGGCCAGCGTTTCCCCGGGACCTTCTCCTCTCCCGGTCCTGCTTCATCGGCCGGCGGCACTCTCCCACCGGGCACACCCGGCGGGTCCCTGGCACCTTGGCTCGCCCGCAAGCCTGCTCCTCCCTCTCCCTGGGCCTCGGGCCGGTCCGGTGTGCACGCGCCCGCACCTCCCGCTCCCCCGCTCGGCTTTCCACGGCTGCGGGCGCTGAAGCCTCAGGACCTTCTTCCTTCCAGGGCAGGGGCTGCCTTGGCTCCGCGACTCGCCCCACCCGTTGCCAGGTAGCCAGCCCCTGGTCTTTGGGGCAGGCAGGTTGGAGCCCTCCTCTGACCTGCAGGCCATTTCTGTGCCTTTGGGGGTCCTGGTGGGGAGGTGGAGGTGGGGGGGTGGGGAGTGGGGGTGAGGGTGGCAGGAGGGGTTCGTGGCCCTGCCCGGGCTGCGCTCTGCCACTTTCTTTCCTGGCTTCCCGGGGAGGGGAGGTGCCCAGGGAGGCGCAGGCAAGGCGGCCGGATCCTTCGGGTGGGTCATCCACCCGTCCAGACAGGGTGCTCACCCTCCTGACGGTGCTGCCCCGAGGTGGTGCCTGGACGGATGGGGTGCTCGCACCGACTGTCATCTCTCACCTTGGGGAACTGTCGGCTTCTCCTCCTCCTCCTCCTCCCCCGTTGCTCCTTCCTACTCCTCTTCCTCCTCTCCCCAGGAGACACAGACAGACACAGACAGACACACACACACACAAACACACACACACACACACACGCATGCACAAACACACACGCGCACACACACACACATGCACGCCCATTCACACACCCTTCCCTACCTCCTGGATGGACCTTGGTTCCCTCTCTGGAACTTGGAATGCCAGCTCGTGGGCTCCAGGTTCTGCCCCCACCCCCGCCCCACCCCCACGGAGAACCCGTCCATCCATTCCTCCGTGGCAGAAGCCTCCCTCCCCGGGAAGCGGCGGGGGCGGCGGGGGCGGCGGCGGCGGCGGCGGCGGGGGCCGCGGCGGCGATGATGAGCCGCCCCGCTCAGCCCGCCCGCCCGGGAGAAGGGAGAATGTCTCGCTGGAAGGCGAGCAAGATGATCCTGCGCCCATGGGTCCCAGCGAACTTGGAACTTGGGTCTTGGCGCTCTGCGCGTGCACGGTGGGGGCAGAGGCGGGTCCCGTCCGGGCCAGGCGTCTCTTGGGCTATCTATCCTCGGTCCCACCCGGCCAGCGGGCCTCCTCCCACCTTGCCTGTGGAGAGGACTGTCCTCTGGAGAGTCCCGGACGAGGAAGGAAGCGTGTGTCTAGGCCCCAACTCCTCGGTTACATCTTCCCTTGCCAATGGATGAGACAGCTCGGGCAGGGCCCTGCAGCCACAAAGTCTGTCTGTCTGTCTGTCTGTCTGTCTTCACTGGATGGAGCGAGCACCCGTGCTCTAGCAAGGAGGGACGGCCGCACAGCCAAGCCAGAGCGTACAAAACCAGAGGCACAAACATGCGCACACTCGTGCACACATCCACACCCAGACACGGAGCCCGAGCCTCGCCACACACACATAAACGGGCAAGGATGTCCAGGGCAGGTTGGAACACGGGGCTCTTTGTCGCTCAGCTCCGTGGACGTTGGGGGTAGAGGCGGGTCACGGGGCCAGAATTCTCTTCCTGCCACCTGGCCACCCGGCCACCCGGCCACGCACCCATCCAAAGCTGCCTCCATCAAGGAAGAGCCAAGGGTCTGAGCGGGCGCGACGAAGGTCGCGCGGCTGGACCGGACTGTGTGCCGGGGGTCTGATGGCCTCTCAAACCCCAGCACGGACCCCTCCGCTCTGGGGGACCTGCTTCCGCGACAGACAGAGAATTCCCGAGAATTCCCGCACCGCCGGCGCCTCAGTGGGACAGCGCCTGACCTGTGACTTCCTCTTGCCCTGGGACCACTAGGTTCCAGGTCGGGCCCATCTTGGACCCGGGTGCTCTGCTCGGCCACCGCACTACTGACTGACTCCTCTACTGGCCTGCGCCCAGGCCTTGGCCCCTCGGGTCGGGCTCGGGAAGCAACCAACTGTGGCTCTCTGGCATCCCATCCCACCGGCGACACGCGCAGCCACACCCACGGACACGTCGCAGCCCCCTAGGGCACCGCTTCACGTGGACTCACACTCATGCACGCACACACGTAGACCTCCACACACACGCTCGCCCACACGGAAACACACTCGGCATGTGTGCCCCCGCACACGCACGCACGCACGCAAGCACGCACGCGCACACACACAGACACCCACGCACGAGCCAGGGTGCCTGCAGGCACAGAGGCCCGCGTGCGTGTGCGCCCGCAGGAACACACACACACACACACACACACATACACGTGCGTGAGATACCCCCCCCAACACACAAAACATTCAATGATGCAGGAATGAGGCTACACAGGCACACAGGATGACAATGCGGCCGACCTGAACACACACACACACACACACACACACACACACACACACACACACGGGCCTACTCACCTATGCACGCACCCAAAGTTAACACACTCAGGGAGGCAGGAAGGCAGGCAGGCAGGCCCGTAGGCACGCCCCTGGGCACCACCACCCTATCCCGTGGGGGCTCCTAGTGGGGGAGGTGGGCGTGGTGGAGGGCTCGGGTGGGAGCCTGGTTCCTCTGGGACTGCTTCCAAGCGGTGGGCTGTGTGGAGGTGGTGGGCGGATCTGTCCCCCCACCCCATCCCCGTGCCGGGACCCGGAGTGTCCTCCTCCCAGACCCCCGCCTGTGGAGCCAGGCAGGCAGCCAGGTGCGATGGAGCCCCGGTTGTTGGAGGGCAAGGCTAGCCTGGGCTGCCTGTCAGGCGAGACCTGCCTCTCTCATGTGAATCTTAGCTTCTTCTGGGGTCCTGGGATCCCCACTCGGGTGTTTCCCCCGGTGGGTTGGCAGCGTGCCTGAGGGCTGCGATGGCCGGGCGAATTGGCAGCCTTGCGGGCGAAGGGGAGGGGGAGGGGGAGGCGGAGGGGTCCCGGGGCCCGCCCCATGGGGGCCCGCGGCCGCAAAGGGCCTGCCTTTCAAAGGCCAAAAGGGGCAAAGGCAAAAAAAGCCTACAGCACCCGGTATTCCCAGGCGGTCTCCCATCCAAGTACTAACCAGGCCCGACCCTGCTTAGCTTCCGAGATCAGACGAGATCGGGCGCGTTCAGGGTGGTATGGCCGTAGACGACGGCGCCCGGTCCGCGGAGCCTCAAGAGCCTCACCTCCGCCGCTGCCCTCAGCAGCTCACCCACCCACCCGCCGCCCCGGAGCCCGGCTCGCGCCCCACCCTGAACGCGACGGCACGCCAGCGAGGCCCTCCTCAGCCCTCTGCCCGCGTCCGTGGCCCGTGGTCCGTGGCCCGCAGCGGGGGCCCAGGGCCGGCAGTGGCCAGCGTTTCCCCGGGACCTTCTCCTCTCCCGGTCCTGCTTCATCGGCCGGCGGCACTCTCCCACCGGGCACACCCGGCGGGCCCCTGGCACCTTGGCTCGCCCGCAAGCCTGCTCCTCCCTCTCCCTGGGCCTCGGGCCGGTCCGGTGTGCACGCGCCCGCACCTCCCGCTCCCCCGCTCGGCTTTCCACGGCTGCGGGCGCTGAAGCCTCAGGACCTTCTTCCTTCCAGGGCAGGGGCTGCCTTGGCTCCGCGACTCGCCCCACCCGTTGCCAGGTAGCCAGCCCCTGGTCTTTGGGGCAGGCAGGTTGGAGCCCTCCTCTGACCTGCAGGCCATTTCTGTGCCTTTGGGGGTCCTGGTGGGGAGGTGGAGGTGGGGGGGTGGGGAGTGGGGGTGAGGGTGGCAGGAGGGGTTCGTGGCCCTGCCCGGGCTGCGCTCTGCCACTTTCTTTCCTGGCTTCCCGGGGAGGGGAGGTGCCCAGGGAGGCGCAGGCAAGGCGGCCGGATCCTTCGGGTGGGTCATCCACCCGTCCAGACAGGGTGCTCACCCTCCTGACGGTGCTGCCCCGAGGTGGTGCCTGGACGGATGGGGTGCTCGCACCGACTGTCATCTCTCACCTTGGGGAACTGTCGGCTTCTCCTCCTCCTCCTCCTCCCCCGTTGCTCCTTCCTACTCCTCTTCCTCCTCTCCCCAGGAGACACAGACAGACACAGACAGACAGACACACACACAAACACACACACACACACACACACACACGCATGCACAAACACACACGCGCACACACACACACATGCACGCCCATTCACACACCCTTCCCTACCTCCTGGATGGACCTTGGTTCCCTCTCTGGAACTTGGAATGCCAGCTCGTGGGCTCCAGGTTCTGCCCCCACCCCCGCCCCACCCCCACGGAGAACCCGTCCATCCATTCCTCCGTGGCAGAAGCCTCCCTCCCCGGGAAGCGGCGGGGGCGGCGGGGGCGGCGGCGGCGGCGGCGGCGGCGGCGGCGGGGGCCGCGGCGGCGATGATGAGCCGCCCCGCTCAGCCCGCCCGGGAGAAGGGAGAATGTCTCGCTGGAAGGCGCGCAAGATGATCCTGCGCCCATGGGTTTCAGCGAACTTGGAACTTGGGTCTTGGCGCTCTGCGCGTGCACGGTGGGGGCAGAGGCGGGTCCCGTCCGGGCCAGGCGTCTCTTGGGCTATCTATCCTCGGTCCCACCCGGCCAGCGGGCCTCCTCCCACCTTGCCTGTGGAGAGGACTGTCCTCTGGAGAGTCCCGGACGAGGAAGGAAGCGTGTGTCTAGGCCCCAACTCCTCGGTTACATCTTCCCTTGCCAATGGATGAGACAGCTCGGGCAGGGCCCTGCAGCCACAAAGTCTGTCTGTCTGTCTGTCTGTCTGTCTGTCTTCACTGGATGGAGCGAGCACCCGTGCTCTAGCAAGGAGGGACGGCCGCACAGCCAAGCCAGAGCGTACAAAACCAGAGGCACAAACATGCGCACACTCGTGCACACATCCACACCCAGACACGGAGCCCGAGCCTCGCCACACACACATAAACGGGCAAGGATGTCCAGGGCAGGTTGGAACACGGGGCTCTTTGTCGCTCAGCTCCGTGGACGTTGGGGGTAGAGGCGGGTCACGGGGCCAGAATTCTCTTCCTGCCACCTGGCCACCCGGCCACCCGGCCACGCACCCATCCAAAGCTGCCTCCATCAAGGAAGAGCCAAGGGTCTGAGCGGGCGCGACGAAGGTCGCGCGGCTGGACCGGACTGTGTGCCGGGGGTCTGATGGCCTCTCAAACCCCAGCACGGACCCCTCCGCTCTGGGGGACCTGCTTCCGCGACAGACAGAGAATTCCCGAGAATTCCCGCACCGCCGGCGCCTCAGTGGGACAGCGCCTGACCTGTGACTTCCTCTTGCCCTGGGACCACTAGGTTCCAGGTCGGGCCCATCTTGGACCCGGGTGCTCTGCTCGGCCACCGCACTACTGACTGACTCCTCTACTGGCCTGCGCCCAGGCCTTGGCCCCTCGGGTCGGGCTCGGGAAGCAACCAACTGTGGCTCTCTGGCATCCCATCCCACCGGCGACACGCGCAGCCACACCCACGGACACGTCGCAGCCCCCTAGGGCACCGCTTCACGTGGACTCACACTCATGCACGCACACACGTAGACCTCCACACACACGCTCGCCCACACGGAAACACACTCGGCATGTGTGCCCCCGCACACGCACGCACGCACGCAAGCACGCACGCGCACACACACAGACACCCACGCACGAGCCAGGGTGCCTGCAGGCACAGAGGCCCGCGTGCGTGTGCGCCCGCAGGAACACACACACACACACACACACACATACACGTGCGTGAGATACCCCCCCCCAACACACAAAACATTCAATGATGCAGGAATGAGGCTACACAGGCACACAGGATGACAATGCGGCCGACCTGAACACACACACACACACACACACACACACACACACACACACACACGGGCCTACTCACCTATGCACGCACCCAAAGTTAACACACTCAGGGAGGCAGGAAGGCAGGCAGGCAGGCCCGTAGGCACGCCCCTGGGCACCACCACCCTATCCCGTGGGGGCTCCTAGTGGGGGAGGTGGGCGTGGTGGAGGGCTCGGGTGGGAGCCTGGTTCCTCTGGGACTGCTTCCAAGCGGTGGGCTGTGTGGAGGTGGTGGGCGGATCTGTCCCCCCACCCCATCCCCGTGCCGGGACCCGGAGTGTCCTCCTCCCAGACCCCCGCCTGTGGAGCCAGGCAGGCAGCCAGGTGCGATGGAGCCCCGGTTGTTGGAGGGCAAGGCTAGCCTGGGCTGCCTGTCAGGCGAGACCTGCCTCTCTCATGTGAATCTTAGCTTCTTCTGGGGTCCTGGGATCCCCACTCGGGTGTTTCCCCCGGTGGGTTGGCAGCGTGCCTGAGGGCTGCGATGGCCGGGCGAATTGGCAGCCTTGCGGGCGAAGGGGAGGGGGAGGGGGAGGCGGAGGGGTCCCGGGGCCCGCCCCATGGGGGCCCGCGGCCGCAAAGGGCCTGCCTTTCAAAGGCCAAAAGGGGCAAAGGCAAAAAAAGCCTACAGCACCCGGTATTCCCAGGCGGTCTCCCATCCAAGTACTAACCAGGCCCGACCCTGCTTAGCTTCCGAGATCAGACGAGATCGGGCGCGTTCAGGGTGGTATGGCCGTAGACGACGGCGCCCGGTCCGCGGAGCCTCAAGAGCCTCACCTCCGCCGCTGCCCTCAGCAGCTCACCCACCCACCCGCCGCCCCGGAGCCCGGCTCGCGCCCCACCCTGAACGCGACGGCACGCCAGCGAGGCCCTCCTCAGCCCTCTGCCCGCCTCCGTGGCCCGTGGTCCGTGGCCCGCAGCGGGGGCCCAGGGCCGGCAGTGGCCAGCGTTTCCCCGGGACCTTCTCCTCTCCCGGTCCTGCTTCATCGGCCGGCGGCACTCTCCCACCGGGCACACCCGGCGGGTCCCTGGCACCTTGGCTCGCCCGCAAGCCTGCTCCTCCCTCTCCCTGGGCCTCGGGCCGGTCCGGTGTGCACGCGCCCGCACCTCCCGCTCCCCCGCTCGGCTTTCCACGGCTGCGGGCGCTGAAGCCTCAGGACCTTCTTCCTTCCAGGGCAGGGGCTGCCTTGGCTCCGCGACTCGCCCCACCCGTTGCCAGGTAGCCAGCCCCTGGTCTTTGGGGCAGGCAGGTTGGAGCCCTCCTCTGACCTGCAGGCCATTTCTGTGCCTTTGGGGGTCCTGGTGGGGAGGTGGAGGTGGGGGGGTGGGGAGTGGGGGTGAGGGTGGCAGGAGGGGTTCGTGGCCCTGCCCGGGCTGCGCTCTGCCACTTTCTTTCCTGGCTTCCCGGGGAGGGGAGGTGCCCAGGGAGGCGCAGGCAAGGCGGCCGGATCCTTCGGGTGGGTCATCCACCCGTCCAGACAGGGTGCTCACCCTCCTGACGGTGCTGCCCCGAGGTGGTGCCTGGACGGATGGGGTGCTCGCACCGACTGTCATCTCTCACCTTGGGGAACTGTCGGCTTCTCCTCCTCCTCCTCCTCCCCCGTTGCTCCTTCCTACTCCTCTTCCTCCTCTCCCCAGGAGACACAGACAGACACAGACAGACACACACACACACAAACACACACACACACACACACGCATGCACAAACACACACGCGCACACACACACACATGCACGCCCATTCACACACCCTTCCCTACCTCCTGGATGGACCTTGGTTCCCTCTCTGGAACTTGGAATGCCAGCTCGTGGGCTCCAGGTTCTGCCCCCACCCCCGCCCCACCCCCACGGAGAACCCGTCCATCCATTCCTCCGTGGCAGAAGCCTCCCTCCCCGGGAAGCGGCGGGGGCGGCGGGGGCGGCGGCGGCGGCGGCGGCGGGGGCCGCGGCGGCGATGATGAGCCGCCCCGCTCAGCCCGCCCGCCCGGGAGAAGGGAGAATGTCTCGCTGGAAGGCGAGCAAGATGATCCTGCGCCCATGGGTCCCAGCGAACTTGGAACTTGGGTCTTGGCGCTCTGCGCGTGCACGGTGGGGGCAGAGGCGGGTCCCGTCCGGGCCAGGCGTCTCTTGGGCTATCTATCCTCGGTCCCACCCGGCCAGCGGGCCTCCTCCCACCTTGCCTGTGGAGAGGACTGTCCTCTGGAGAGTCCCGGACGAGGAAGGAAGCGTGTGTCTAGGCCCCAACTCCTCGGTTACATCTTCCCTTGCCAATGGATGAGACAGCTCGGGCAGGGCCCTGCAGCCACAAAGTCTGTCTGTCTGTCTGTCTGTCTGTCTTCACTGGATGGAGCGAGCACCCGTGCTCTAGCAAGGAGGGACGGCCGCACAGCCAAGCCAGAGCGTACAAAACCAGAGGCACAAACATGCGCACACTCGTGCACACATCCACACCCAGACACGGAGCCCGAGCCTCGCCACACACACATAAACGGGCAAGGATGTCCAGGGCAGGTTGGAACACGGGGCTCTTTGTCGCTCAGCTCCGTGGACGTTGGGGGTAGAGGCGGGTCACGGGGCCAGAATTCTCTTCCTGCCACCTGGCCACCCGGCCACCCGGCCACGCACCCATCCAAAGCTGCCTCCATCAAGGAAGAGCCAAGGGTCTGAGCGGGCGCGACGAAGGTCGCGCGGCTGGACCGGACTGTGTGCCGGGGGTCTGATGGCCTCTCAAACCCCAGCACGGACCCCTCCGCTCTGGGGGACCTGCTTCCGCGACAGACAGAGAATTCCCGAGAATTCCCGCACCGCCGGCGCCTCAGTGGGACAGCGCCTGACCTGTGACTTCCTCTTGCCCTGGGACCACTAGGTTCCAGGTCGGGCCCATCTTGGACCCGGGTGCTCTGCTCGGCCACCGCACTACTGACTGACTCCTCTACTGGCCTGCGCCCAGGCCTTGGCCCCTCGGGTCGGGCTCGGGAAGCAACCAACTGTGGCTCTCTGGCATCCCATCCCACCGGCGACACGCGCAGCCACACCCACGGACACGTCGCAGCCCCCTAGGGCACCGCTTCACGTGGACTCACACTCATGCACGCACACACGTAGACCTCCACACACACGCTCGCCCACACGGAAACACACTCGGCATGTGTGCCCCCGCACACGCACGCACGCACGCAAGCACGCACGCGCACACACACAGACACCCACGCACGAGCCAGGGTGCCTGCAGGCACAGAGGCCCGCGTGCGTGTGCGCCCGCAGGAACACACACACACACACACACACACATACACGTGCGTGAGATACCCCCCCCAACACACAAAACATTCAATGATGCAGGAATGAGGCTACACAGGCACACAGGATGACAATGCGGCCGACCTGAACACACACACACACACACACACACACACACACACACACACACGGGCCTACTCACCTATGCACGCACCCAAAGTTAACACACTCAGGGAGGCAGGAAGGCAGGCAGGCAGGCCCGTAGGCACGCCCCTGGGCACCACCACCCTATCCCGTGGGGGCTCCTAGTGGGGGAGGTGGGCGTGGTGGAGGGCTCGGGTGGGAGCCTGGTTCCTCTGGGACTGCTTCCAAGCGGTGGGCTGTGTGGAGGTGGTGGGCGGATCTGTCCCCCCACCCCATCCCCGTGCCGGGACCCGGAGTGTCCTCCTCCCAGACCCCCGCCTGTGGAGCCAGGCAGGCAGCCAGGTGCGATGGAGCCCCGGTTGTTGGAGGGCAAGGCTAGCCTGGGCTGCCTGTCAGGCGAGACCTGCCTCTCTCATGTGAATCTTAGCTTCTTCTGGGGTCCTGGGATCCCCACTCGGGTGTTTCCCCCGGTGGGTTGGCAGCGTGCCTGAGGGCTGCGATGGCCGGGCGAATTGGCAGCCTTGCGGGCGAAGGGGAGGGGGAGGGGGAGGCGGAGGGGTCCCGGGGCCCGCCCCATGGGGGCCCGCGGCCGCAAAGGGCCTGCCTTTCAAAGGCCAAAAGGGGCAAAGGCAAAAAAAGCCTACAGCACCCGGTATTCCCAGGCGGTCTCCCATCCAAGTACTAACCAGGCCCGACCCTGCTTAGCTTCCGAGATCAGACGAGATCGGGCGCGTTCAGGGTGGTATGGCCGTAGACGACGGCGCCCGGTCCGCGGAGCCTCAAGAGCCTCACCTCCGCCGCTGCCCTCAGCAGCTCACCCACCCACCCGCCGCCCCGGAGCCCGGCTCGCGCCCCACCCTGAACGCGACGGCACGCCAGCGAGGCCCTCCTCAGCCCTCTGCCCGCGTCCGTGGCCCGTGGTCCGTGGCCCGCAGCGGGGGCCCAGGGCCGGCAGTGGCCAGCGTTTCCCCGGGACCTTCTCCTCTCCCGGTCCTGCTTCATCGGCCGGCGGCACTCTCCCACCGGGCACACCCGGCGGGTCCCTGGCACCTTGGCTCGCCCGCAAGCCTGCTCCTCCCTCTCCCTGGGCCTCGGGCCGGTCCGGTGTGCACGCGCCCGCACCTCCCGCTCCCCCGCTCGGCTTTCCACGGCTGCGGGCGCTGAAGCCTCAGGACCTTCTTCCTTCCAGGGCAGGGGCTGCCTTGGCTCCGCGACTCGCCCCACCCGTTGCCAGGTAGCCAGCCCCTGGTCTTTGGGGCAGGCAGGTTGGAGCCCTCCTCTGACCTGCAGGCCATTTCTGTGCCTTTGGGGGTCCTGGTGGGGAGGTGGAGGTGGGGGGGTGGGGAGTGGGGGTGAGGGTGGCAGGAGGGGTTCGTGGCCCTGCCCGGGCTGCGCTCTGCCACTTTCTTTCCTGGCTTCCCGGGGAGGGGAGGTGCCCAGGGAGGCGCAGGCAAGGCGGCCGGATCCTTCGGGTGGGTCATCCACCCGTCCAGACAGGGTGCTCACCCTCCTGACGGTGCTGCCCCGAGGTGGTGCCTGGACGGATGGGGTGCTCGCACCGACTGTCATCTCTCACCTTGGGGAACTGTCGGCTTCTCCTCCTCCTCCTCCTCCCCCGTTGCTCCTTCCTACTCCTCTTCCTCCTCTCCCCAGGAGACACAGACAGACACAGACAGACAGACACACACACAAACACACACACACACACACACACGCATGCACAAACACACACGCGCACACACACACACATGCACGCCCATTCACACACCCTTCCCTACCTCCTGGATGGACCTTGGTTCCCTCTCTGGAACTTGGAATGCCAGCTCGTGGGCTCCAGGTTCTGCCCCCACCCCCGCCCCACCCCCACGGAGAACCCGTCCATCCATTCCTCCGTGGCAGAAGCCTCCCTCCCCGGGAAGCGGCGGGGGCGGCGGGGGCGGCGGCGGCGGCGGGGGCGGCGGCGGAGGCGATGATGATGAGCCGCCCCGCTCAGCCCGCCCGCCCGGGAGAAGGGAGAATGTCTCGCTGGAAGGCGAGCAAGATGATCCTGCGCCCATGGGTCCCAGCGAACTTGGAA
The DNA here is from genome assembly GCF_049852395.1 of Peromyscus maniculatus bairdii. NCBI lineage: Eukaryota > Metazoa > Chordata > Mammalia > Rodentia > Cricetidae > Peromyscus > Peromyscus maniculatus. The sequence continues at coordinate 57,309,886 of NC_134856.1, forward strand.
CTTGGGTCTTGGCGCTCTGCGCGTGCACGGTGGGGGCAGAGGCGGGTCCCGTCCGGGCCAGGCGTCTCTTGGGCTATCTATCCTCGGTCCCACCCGGCCAGCGGGCCTCCTCCCACTTTGCCTGTGGAGAGTACTGTCCTCTGGAGAGTCCCGGACGAGGAAGGAAGCGTGTGTCTAGGCCCCAACTCCTCGGTTACATCTTCCCTTGCCAATGGATGAGACAGCTCGGGCAGGGCCCTGCAGCCACAAAGTCTGTCTGTCTGTCTGTCTGTCTGTCTTCACTGGATGGAGCGAGCACCCGTGCTCTAGCAAGGAGGGACGGCCGCACAGCCAAGCCAGAGCGTACAAAACCAGAGGCACAAACATGCGCACACTCGTGCACACATCCACACCCAGACACGGAGCCCGAGCCTCGCCACACACACATAAACGGGCAAGGATGTCCAGGGCAGGTTGGAACACGGGGCTCTTTGTCGCTCAGCTCCGTGGACGTTGGGGGTAGAGGCGGGTCACGGGGCCAGAATTCTCTTCCTGCCACCTGGCCACCCGGCCACCCGGCCACGCACCCATCCAAAGCTGCCTCCATCAAGGAAGAGCCAAGGGTCTGAGCGGGCGCGACGAAGGTCGCGCGGCTGGACCGGACTGTGTGCCGGGGGTCTGATGGCCTCTCAAACCCCAGCACGGACCCCTCCGCTCTGGGGGACCTGCTTCCGCGACAGACAGAGAATTCCCGAGAATTCCCGCACCGCCGGCGCCTCAGTGGGACAGCGCCTGACCTGTGACTTCCTCTTGCCCTGGGACCACTAGGTTCCAGGTCGGGCCCATCTTGGACCCGGGTGCTCTGCTCGGCCACCGCACTACTGACTGACTCCTCTACTGGCCTGCGCCCAGGCCTTGGCCCCTCGGGTCGGGCTCGGGAAGCAACCAACTGTGGCTCTCTGGCATCCCATCCCACCGGCGACACGCGCAGCCACACCCACGGACACGTCGCAGCCCCCTAGGGCACCGCTTCACGTGGACTCACACTCATGCACGCACACACGTAGACCTCCACACACACGCTCGCCCACACGGAAACACACTCGGCATGTGTGCCCCCGCACACGCACGCACGCACGCAAGCACGCACGCGCACACACACAGACACCCACGCACGAGCCAGGGTGCCTGCAGGCACAGAGGCCCGCGTGCGTGTGCGCCCGCAGGAACACACACACACACACACACACACATACACGTGCGTGAGATACCCCCCCCCAACACACAAAACATTCAATGATGCAGGAATGAGGCTACACAGGCACACAGGATGACAATGCGGCCGACCTGAACACACACACACACACACACACACACACACACACACACACACACACGGGCCTACTCACCTATGCACGCACCCAAAGTTAACACACTCAGGGAGGCAGGAAGGCAGGCAGGCAGGCCCGTAGGCACGCCCCTGGGCACCACCACCCTATCCCGTGGGGGCTCCTAGTGGGGGAGGTGGGCGTGGTGGAGGGCTCGGGTGGGAGCCTGGTTCCTCTGGGACTGCTTCCAAGCGGTGGGCTGTGTGGAGGTGGTGGGCGGATCTGTCCCCCCACCCCATCCCCGTGCCGGGACCCGGAGTGTCCTCCTCCCAGACCCCCGCCTGTGGAGCCAGGCAGGCAGCCAGGTGCGATGGAGCCCCGGTTGTTGGAGGGCAAGGCTAGCCTGGGCTGCCTGTCAGGCGAGACCTGCCTCTCTCATGTGAATCTTAGCTTCTTCTGGGGTCCTGGGATCCCCACTCGGGTGTTTCCCCCGGTGGGTTGGCAGCGTGCCTGAGGGCTGCGATGGCCGGGCGAATTGGCAGCCTTGCGGGCGAAGGGGAGGGGGAGGGGGAGGCGGAGGGGTCCCGGGGCCCGCCCCATGGGGGCCCGCGGCCGCAAAGGGCCTGCCTTTCAAAGGCCAAAAGGGGCAAAGGCAAAAAAAGCCTACAGCACCCGGTATTCCCAGGCGGTCTCCCATCCAAGTACTAACCAGGCCCGACCCTGCTTAGCTTCCGAGATCAGACGAGATCGGGCGCGTTCAGGGTGGTATGGCCGTAGACGACGGCGCCCGGTCCGCGGAGCCTCAAGAGCCTCACCTCCGCCGCTGCCCTCAGCAGCTCACCCACCCACCCGCCGCCCCGGAGCCCGGCTCGCGCCCCACCCTGAACGCGACGGCACGCCAGCGAGGCCCTCCTCAGCCCTCTGCCCGCGTCCGTGGCCCGTGGTCCGTGGCCCGCAGCGGGGGCCCAGGGCCGGCAGTGGCCAGCGTTTCCCCGGGACCTTCTCCTCTCCCGGTCCTGCTTCATCGGCCGGCGGCACTCTCCCACCGGGCACACCCGGCGGGCCCCTGGCACCTTGGCTCGCCCGCAAGCCTGCTCCTCCCTCTCCCTGGGCCTCGGGCCGGTCCGGTGTGCACGCGCCCGCACCTCCCGCTCCCCCGCTCGGCTTTCCACGGCTGCGGGCGCTGAAGCCTCAGGACCTTCTTCCTTCCAGGGCAGGGGCTGCCTTGGCTCCGCGACTCGCCCCACCCGTTGCCAGGTAGCCAGCCCCTGGTCTTTGGGGCAGGCAGGTTGGAGCCCTCCTCTGACCTGCAGGCCATTTCTGTGCCTTTGGGGGTCCTGGTGGGGAGGTGGAGGTGGGGGGGTGGGGAGTGGGGGTGAGGGTGGCAGGAGGGGTTCGTGGCCCTGCCCGGGCTGCGCTCTGCCACTTTCTTTCCTGGCTTCCCGGGGAGGGGAGGTGCCCAGGGAGGCGCAGGCAAGGCGGCCGGATCCTTCGGGTGGGTCATCCACCCGTCCAGACAGGGTGCTCACCCTCCTGACGGTGCTGCCCCGAGGTGGTGCCTGGACGGATGGGGTGCTCGCACCGACTGTCATCTCTCACCTTGGGGAACTGTCGGCTTCTCCTCCTCCTCCTCCTCCCCCGTTGCTCCTTCCTACTCCTCTTCCTCCTCTCCCCAGGAGACACAGACAGACACAGACAGACAGACACACACACAAACACACACACACACACACACACACACGCATGCACAAACACACACGCGCACACACACACACATGCACGCCCATTCACACACCCTTCCCTACCTCCTGGATGGACCTTGGTTCCCTCTCTGGAACTTGGAATGCCAGCTCGTGGGCTCCAGGTTCTGCCCCCACCCCCGCCCCACCCCCACGGAGAACCCGTCCATCCATTCCTCCGTGGCAGAAGCCTCCCTCCCCGGGAAGCGGCGGGGGCGGCGGGGGCGGCGGCGGCGGCGGCGGCGGCGGCGGCGGGGGCCGCGGCGGCGATGATGAGCCGCCCCGCTCAGCCCGCCCGGGAGAAGGGAGAATGTCTCGCTGGAAGGCGCGCAAGATGATCCTGCGCCCATGGGTTTCAGCGAACTTGGAACTTGGGTCTTGGCGCTCTGCGCGTGCACGGTGGGGGCAGAGGCGGGTCCCGTCCGGGCCAGGCGTCTCTTGGGCTATCTATCCTCGGTCCCACCCGGCCAGCGGGCCTCCTCCCACCTTGCCTGTGGAGAGGACTGTCCTCTGGAGAGTCCCGGACGAGGAAGGAAGCGTGTGTCTAGGCCCCAACTCCTCGGTTACATCTTCCCTTGCCAATGGATGAGACAGCTCGGGCAGGGCCCTGCAGCCACAAAGTCTGTCTGTCTGTCTGTCTGTCTGTCTGTCTTCACTGGATGGAGCGAGCACCCGTGCTCTAGCAAGGAGGGACGGCCGCACAGCCAAGCCAGAGCGTACAAAACCAGAGGCACAAACATGCGCACACTCGTGCACACATCCACACCCAGACACGGAGCCCGAGCCTCGCCACACACACATAAACGGGCAAGGATGTCCAGGGCAGGTTGGAACACGGGGCTCTTTGTCGCTCAGCTCCGTGGACGTTGGGGGTAGAGGCGGGTCACGGGGCCAGAATTCTCTTCCTGCCACCTGGCCACCCGGCCACCCGGCCACGCACCCATCCAAAGCTGCCTCCATCAAGGAAGAGCCAAGGGTCTGAGCGGGCGCGACGAAGGTCGCGCGGCTGGACCGGACTGTGTGCCGGGGGTCTGATGGCCTCTCAAACCCCAGCACGGACCCCTCCGCTCTGGGGGACCTGCTTCCGCGACAGACAGAGAATTCCCGAGAATTCCCGCACCGCCGGCGCCTCAGTGGGACAGCGCCTGACCTGTGACTTCCTCTTGCCCTGGGACCACTAGGTTCCAGGTCGGGCCCATCTTGGACCCGGGTGCTCTGCTCGGCCACCGCACTACTGACTGACTCCTCTACTGGCCTGCGCCCAGGCCTTGGCCCCTCGGGTCGGGCTCGGGAAGCAACCAACTGTGGCTCTCTGGCATCCCATCCCACCGGCGACACGCGCAGCCACACCCACGGACACGTCGCAGCCCCCTAGGGCACCGCTTCACGTGGACTCACACTCATGCACGCACACACGTAGACCTCCACACACACGCTCGCCCACACGGAAACACACTCGGCATGTGTGCCCCCGCACACGCACGCACGCACGCAAGCACGCACGCGCACACACACAGACACCCACGCACGAGCCAGGGTGCCTGCAGGCACAGAGGCCCGCGTGCGTGTGCGCCCGCAGGAACACACACACACACACACACACACATACACGTGCGTGAGATACCCCCCCCCAACACACAAAACATTCAATGATGCAGGAATGAGGCTACACAGGCACACAGGATGACAATGCGGCCGACCTGAACACACACACACACACACACACACACACACACACACACACACACACACGGGCCTACTCACCTATGCACGCACCCAAAGTTAACACACTCAGGGAGGCAGGAAGGCAGGCAGGCAGGCCCGTAGGCACGCCCCTGGGCACCACCACCCTATCCCGTGGGGGCTCCTAGTGGGGGAGGTGGGCGTGGTGGAGGGCTCGGGTGGGAGCCTGGTTCCTCTGGGACTGCTTCCAAGCGGTGGGCTGTGTGGAGGTGGTGGGCGGATCTGTCCCCCCACCCCATCCCCGTGCCGGGACCCGGAGTGTCCTCCTCCCAGACCCCCGCCTGTGGAGCCAGGCAGGCAGCCAGGTGCGATGGAGCCCCGGTTGTTGGAGGGCAAGGCTAGCCTGGGCTGCCTGTCAGGCGAGACCTGCCTCTCTCATGTGAATCTTAGCTTCTTCTGGGGTCCTGGGATCCCCACTCGGGTGTTTCCCCCGGTGGGTTGGCAGCGTGCCTGAGGGCTGCGATGGCCGGGCGAATTGGCAGCCTTGCGGGCGAAGGGGAGGGGGAGGGGGAGGCGGAGGGGTCCCGGGGCCCGCCCCATGGGGGCCCGCGGCCGCAAAGGGCCTGCCTTTCAAAGGCCAAAAGGGGCAAAGGCAAAAAAAGCCTACAGCACCCGGTATTCCCAGGCGGTCTCCCATCCAAGTACTAACCAGGCCCGACCCTGCTTAGCTTCCGAGATCAGACGAGATCGGGCGCGTTCAGGGTGGTATGGCCGTAGACGACGGCGCCCGGTCCGCGGAGCCTCAAGAGCCTCACCTCCGCCGCTGCCCTCAGCAGCTCACCCACCCACCCGCCGCCCCGGAGCCCGGCTCGCGCCCCACCCTGAACGCGACGGCACGCCAGCGAGGCCCTCCTCAGCCCTCTGCCCGCGTCCGTGGCCCGTGGTCCGTGGCCCGCAGCGGGGGCCCAGGGCCGGCAGTGGCCAGCGTTTCCCCGGGACCTTCTCCTCTCCCGGTCCTGCTTCATCGGCCGGCGGCACTCTCCCACCGGGCACACCCGGCGGGCCCCTGGCACCTTGGCTCGCCCGCAAGCCTGCTCCTCCCTCTCCCTGGGCCTCGGGCCGGTCCGGTGTGCACGCGCCCGCACCTCCCGCTCCCCCGCTCGGCTTTCCACGGCTGCGGGCGCTGAAGCCTCAGGACCTTCTTCCTTCCAGGGCAGGGGCTGCCTTGGCTCCGCGACTCGCCCCACCCGTTGCCAGGTAGCCAGCCCCTGGTCTTTGGGGCAGGCAGGTTGGAGCCCTCCTCTGACCTGCAGGCCATTTCTGTGCCTTTGGGGGTCCTGGTGGGGAGGTGGAGGTGGGGGGGTGGGGAGTGGGGGTGAGGGTGGCAGGAGGGGTTCGTGGCCCTGCCCGGGCTGCGCTCTGCCACTTTCTTTCCTGGCTTCCCGGGGAGGGGAGGTGCCCAGGGAGGCGCAGGCAAGGCGGCCGGATCCTTCGGGTGGGTCATCCACCGGTCCAGACAGGGTGCTCACCCTCCTGACGGTGCTGCCCCGAGGTGGTGCCTGGACGGATGGGGTGCTCGCACCGACTGTCATCTCTCACCTTGGGGAACTGTCGGCTTCTCCTCCTCCTCCTCCTCCTCCCCCGTTGCTCCTTCCTACTCCTCTTCCTCCTCTCCCCAGGAGACACAGACAGACACAGACAGACAGTCACACACACAAACACACACACACACACACACACACACACGCATGCACAAACACACACGCGCACACACACACACATGCACGCCCATTCACACACCCTTCCCTACCTCCTGGATGGACCTTGGTTCCCTCTCTGGAACTTGGAATGCCAGCTCGTGGGCTCCAGGTTCTGCCCCCACCCCCGCCCCACCCCCACGGAGAACCCGTCCATCCATTCCTCCGTGGCAGAAGCCTCCCTCCCCGGGAAGCGGCGGGGGCGGCGGGGGCGGCGGCGGCGGCGGGGGCGGCGGCGGAGGCGATGATGATGAGCCGCCCCGCTCAGCCCGCCCGCCCGGGAGAAGGGAGAATGTCTCGCTGGAAGGCGAGCAAGATGATCCTGCGCCCATGGGTCCCAGCGAACTTGGAACTTGGGTCTTGGCGCTCTGCGCGTGCACGGTGGGGGCAGAGGCGGGTCCCGTCCGGGCCAGGCGTCTCTTGGGCTATCTATCCTCGGTCCCACCCGGCCAGCGGGCCTCCTCCCACCTTGCCTGTGGAGAGTACTGTCCTCTGGAGAGTCCCGGACGAGGAAGGAAGCGTGTGTCTAGGCCCCGACTCCTCGGTTACATCTTCCCTTGCCAATGGATGAGACAGCTCGGGCAGGGCCCTGCAGCCACAAAGTCTGTCTGTCTGTCTGTCTGTCTGTCTTCACTGGATGGAGCGAGCACCCGTGCTCTAGCAAGGAGGGACGGCCGCACAGCCAAGCCAGAGCGTACAAAACCAGAGGCACAAACATGCGCACACTCGTGCACACATCCACACCCAGACACGGAGCCCGAGCCTCGCCACACACACATAAACGGGCAAGGATGTCCAGGGCAGGTTGGAACACGGGGCTCTTTGGCGCTCAGCTCCGTGGACGTTGGGGGTAGAGGCGGGTCACGGGGCCAGAATTCTCTTCCTGCCACCTGGCCACCCGGCCACCCGGCCACGCACCCATCCAAAGCTGCCTCCATCAAGGAAGAGCCAAGGGTCTGAGCGGGCGCGACGAAGGTCGCGCGGCTGGACCGGACTGTGTGCCGGGGGTCTGATGGCCTCTCAAACCCCAGCACGGACCCCTCCGCTCTGGGGGACCTGCTTCCGCGACAGACAGAGAATTCCCGAGAATTCCCGCACCGCCGGCGCCTCAGTGGGACAGCGCCTGACCTGTGACTTCCTCTTGCCCTGGGACCACTAGGTTCCAGGTCGGGCCCATCTTGGACCCGGGTGCTCTGCTCGGCCACCGCACTACTGACTGACTCCTCTACTGGCCTGCGCCCAGGCCTTGGCCCCTCGGGTCGGGCTCGGGAAGCAACCAACTGTGGCTCTCTGGCATCCCATCCCACCGGCGACACGCGCAGCCACACCCACGGACACGTCGCAGCCCCCTAGGGCACCGCTTCACGTGGACTCACACTCATGCACGCACACACGTAGACCTCCACACACACGCTCGCCCACACGGAAACACACTCGGCATGTGTGCCCCCGCACACGCACGCACGCACGCAAGCACGCACGCGCACACACACAGACACCCACGCACGAGCCAGGGTGCCTGCAGGCACAGAGGCCCGCGTGCGTGTGCGCCCGCAGGAACACACACACACACACACACACACACACACACACATACACGTGCGTGAGATACCCCCCCCAACACACAAAACATTCAATGATGCAGGAATGAGGCTACACAGGCACACAGGATGACAATGCGGCCGACCTGAACACACACACACACACACACACACACACACACGGGCCTACTCACCTATGCACGCACCCAAAGTTAACACACTCAGGGAGGCAGGAAGGCAGGCAGGCAGGCCCGTAGGCACGCCCCTGGGCACCACCACCCTATCCCGTGGGGGCTCCTAGTGGGGGAGGTGGGCGTGGTGGAGGGCTCGGGTGGGAGCCTGGTTCCTCTGGGACTGCTTCCAAGCGGTGGGCTGTGTGGAGGTGGTGGGCGGATCTGTCCCCCCACCCCATCCCCGTGCCGGGACCCGGAGTGTCCTCCTCCCAGACCCCCGCCTGTGGAGCCAGGCAGGCAGCCAGGTGCGATGGAGCCCCGGTTGTTGGAGGGCAAGGCTAGCCTGGGCTGCCTGTCAGGCGAGACCTGCCTCTCTCATGTGAATCTTAGCTTCTTCTGGGGTCCTGGGATCCCCACTCGGGTGTTTCCCCCGGTGGGTTGGCAGCGTGCCTGAGGGCTGCGATGGCCGGGCGAATTGGCAGCCTTGCGGGCGAAGGGGAGGGGGAGGGGGAGGCGGAGGGGTCCCGGGGCCCGCCCCATGGGGGCCCGCGGCCGCAAAGGGCCTGCCTTTCAAAGGCCAAAAGGGGCAAAGGCAAAAAAAGCCTACAGCACCCGGTATTCCCAGGCGGTCTCCCATCCAAGTACTAACCAGGCCCGACCCTGCTTAGCTTCCGAGATCAGACGAGATCGGGCGCGTTCAGGGTGGTATGGCCGTAGACGACGGCGCCCGGTCCGCGGAGCCTCAAGAGCCTCACCTCCGCCGCTGCCCTCAGCAGCTCACCCACCCACCCGCCGCCCCGGAGCCCGGCTCGCGCCCCACCCTGAACGCGACGGCACGCCAGCGAGGCCCTCCTCAGCCCTCTGCCCGCGTCCGTGGCCCGTGGTCCGTGGCCCGCAGCGGGGGCCCAGGGCCGGCAGTGGCCAGCGTTTCCCCGGGACCTTCTCCTCTCCCGGTCCTGCTTCATCGGCCGGCGGCACTCTCCCACCGGGCACACCCGGCGGGTCCCTGGCACCTTGGCTCGCCCGCAAGCCTGCTCCTCCCTCTCCCTGGGCCTCGGGCCGGTCCGGTGTGCACGCGCCCGCACCTCCCGCTCCCCCGCTCGGCTTTCCACGGCTGCGGGCGCTGAAGCCTCAGGACCTTCTTCCTTCCAGGGCAGGGGCTGCCTTGGCTCCGCGACTCGCCCCACCCGTTGCCAGGTAGCCAGCCCCTGGTCTTTGGGGCAGGCAGGTTGGAGCCCTCCTCTGACCTGCAGGCCATTTCTGTGCCTTTGGGGGTCCTGGTGGGGAGGTGGAGGTGGGGGGGTGGGGAGTGGGGGTGAGGGTGGCAGGAGGGGTTCGTGGCCCTGCCCGGGCTGCGCTCTGCCACTTTCTTTCCTGGCTTCCCGGGGAGGGGAGGTGCCCAGGGAGGCGCAGGCAAGGCGGCCGGATCCTTCGGGTGGGTCATCCACCCGTCCAGACAGGGTGCTCACCCTCCTGACGGTGCTGCCCCGAGGTGGTGCCTGGACGGATGGGGTGCTCGCACCGACTGTCATCTCTCACCTTGGGGAACTGTCGGCTTCTCCTCCTCCTCCTCCTCCCCCGTTGCTCCTTCCTACTCCTCTTCCTCCTCTCCCCAGGAGACACAGACAGACACAGACAGACAGACACACACACAAACACACACACACACACACACACGCATGCACAAACACACACGCACACACACACACATGCACGCCCATT